>NC_088176.1:19767000-20073500 GCF_028769735.1 Zonotrichia leucophrys gambelii
ATCTGCCTTTCATTCTCCAAGGCAGTAGGGTCCCCCACAGCTAGCTCTGACTCTCTCTTCACTGCATGGTAGTTGGGTGAATAAGTGGAGCTGGAACACACAACGAAAAGGAAAGGGACACCAGGAGGTCACACCTGTTTGCTGAGAGCTTCATGTAGATTAAGAGATAACCACACTTGTGAACACAGAACAGACTGTGCATGAAGAACTGGTGCTGATGAAGAGGTTATGAATACATTGCAATAGTGTTCTGCCTTTGGCACTACCAAAGCATCCTCCACTTGAGGGAACTCTCCAGTCTTAGTTCCCCAGAAAACAGGCAGCAGGAAAGCACTCCTCTGTTTTACAGATGAGACAACAGTCACAGAACTCATGCATGATTTCTTGGTAGACACAATGAAATTCAACTGGCTAGCTGGAAGTACACAAAACCTTCCAGCTTCCAGTTCTCTCTCCTTAAACACTAGCCATGCCTGTCCCATACTTACAAAGATGCTCAGGTCGTCATCTCACCCAGTTCAGCCTCCCAGTCAACACTACAGCTCAAGATTCCCTGACCAGTTTCTGAAGCCTGTCAGTGAGGGACTATGCAGAGAAGCAATAGTAAAGGGATATAGATTTAATACTGTTTTAATTGCTAGAGGAATTTCCAGATGCGCACAATCCTGTTCAGCTTTGCCAGTGGCTTCCTCTACAGGGAATAAAAAATCCTGGACTTTAGGTCTACCATGCATATATATAAACAGAATGATGTTAAAATAAGTACAATTTTAATTTCTTAGGTTTTTAAAGACTGGAAATTTATTGCAAATCCCTTTTTCTAGTCATGAACCTAAGCACAAGTATGCTCACACATCTGATTTCTAGATTTTCCTGTTTTCCCTCCAAAAGGATAACTGACAATGCCATGGTATAAATTGCCTTTCCAGGTGCAAAAAACTTACTAAGCAATCAGGCAGACTGTTTTCCTAAAAGCTAAGCTAAACTGATACCAGTTCTTGTGCTCAATCAGGCTCTTCAGAATAAGATGGAGTCTCACACAAAGCTATTCTGAGGCCAAAGCATGACTGCTGGAAAATTTGAAAAAATAAAAATATACAGATTTTCCAATGAATAGAAATATTTGACATCCTGATGTCCAAGAGTGATTCAAATTTATGAGAACTTGGAAATGTTTGTGGTTATATCTGTTTGTTGTGGATAAATTTGTACATGTATCTGTTTAGTTTGGATAGATGCTGTACTTCTGGGGTAAAGAGAAAGCTTTAAACACATCAGAGGACTGGCTACGGCGGTGGAATTACACAATGTCTGGATCACAAAGATGACTTTAGTTTCCGGACAAGGAAAACCAGGTCATATGCAGTCTCATTAACTATTTTCTGGAGGAAAAGCTCATGAAAAGCACCATGAAAAAGAAAAAGAATATTGTCAGTTTTTCAACCTAGGTAATGCCCAAACAGACCCATAGCTACAAAGCTATTGTTTATCAGGGACATCTTTTTGATAAAGAGTGCATCTCTTTGGCAGGTAGCTGAGGAAGCCCAGCCAGTTGCTGCAGGGACTGATTACCCTGAGGTTACTTGTTAGCCTAGTGGTTAAAAAACGAAGGGTTAAAACAATTGTCCTTTGGGACTAAACCTGGGGGAGACAGAGGAGGCATTTGGTGAATCTCTTTACTAGCTGCTCCCTTATTCAGGCCAGCAAGCAGTACTGTATTGGAGGCCAAGCAGCCTGCAAGGGCAGGGAAAAACGTGCAGCTCCACTGGGCCTCACTCCTGTGCCCCATTCCCAGCATACTCAGCTTGCTGCCTCTCCACTGGCATTCCCGAATGCTTTGTGTGGCACAGATACTGCTGCCATGAACAGAAACCCTACCAGTTGCTTGCAAACATATATTTTTGCTTATCTCTGAGATTTCCATTTATTTTATTGCTCTCTTCCTACCAAAATGAAGCAGTTGCAGTGGTTGCGTGGGTTTCCCAGCAGAATGAACAGAGACAGAAGGAAACTGTGTTGAAAGAAGTACAGGAGACCTCTAAGGCCCCCAGAGGGGCAGTGAACACACATGGTATTAATGGACATCTGGAGGAGAAACTGCCTTTTTTAACAAACCATCCTCATAGAGGGGATCACTGTGCCTATGGACATGGAGCACTCAGTGCAATTACAAGGTGCAGTAGGTTCACTGTAGGGGCTGGCTCTGTGGCTCAAATAACGCAGGATAACTCAAGTAACACAGCTCAGCATTTTGCTCTGGATTTTGCATGTGTGTGCTCCTCTTCTAAAACAAACCAATTCCATGTACAACTCATTTACACAGAATATACTGTTCATTACATATTCTGCTGAAAAAGTAGTGCCCAATAGATCTTTGAGAAATATTGTTACTCCTACCACTGTTCCCTTCCTGCAGGCTGGAAAATTACTGCCTTTCATCAATTGCATCCATCTGATCTGGTGCATGTAACATGGAATGTCTAGCAGCAGGCAATCTATCACATAAGTGTAACAAACAATTTTTGTGTATTCAATACTGTTACTTGCATGAATATACAGTCAATTTGCAAAATTCATCAGATGAAATTAAAGGTCTGTTGATTTTTTTAGAGCCACTGCCTAGCACAATTAGCAAATCTTACTTAGACAATGCAATCAGTCATATAATCACTTCAAAATACATTCTGGATCAAAAAACAGACAGGGTACCAGGACTCACCTAAAGCACACATATAATTCTTAAGGTACATGCATTTGACTATATCCATCCCCCAAAAAGCCAAAGCATTTCCAACATCCAACACCCTGTCCTATATGACCTCAGATTTTAAAAAAGACATCAACAAGCAATTGATAAACTTACTAGGAAGAATGGTCTGTGGAAGTTTCCAGAGGAGTAACACCTGCTGTATTCTGCAAAAGTCCAAACAAAGGAGTCATTGATATGCACTTACACGTGAGGAGAAAGAAAAAGGCTTGCTTAAGTAATTTTTCATCTATTACTTCAATATTAGCCTATAGGAGACATTGAGGTTTAAATCTAAATGCAATTTAAGCTGTCAATGTCTTTGCAGAAAAGCAACAATTTTCGTGAGTTCCTTCAGGGCAGTGACAGGTTTTTAGCACAGCCGATGCCTTTTCGCAGTGCCTATTCTTTTGTCTGCAAATGAGTCATTGTGAATAAAGCCAAAAGCAAGAAGAGATAACCAGCTGGGCCATGACCAGGAGACACATGCTCATAATTATTTCCCCAAGCTTTCCCCCAACCGGTCACTGCCCGCCTTTGCTTTAAAGGTGTATTACATTTCTGCAGCACAATACATTCCTCAGCGTTCAAAAAATATCAAAGCTCTAAAAAGAAAAGCGACGTTTCAGTTCAGTTTCCTTACTTAAGAGAAGCAATGCCAGCTGCACAGGTTCAATAGCAAAAGCCAGTTCCTAGCCGCTTGCTTTAAATCCATCTAACGCTTCTTAGACACGTTATTTAAAAATTGAAGGCAATTTTAGAAGCCATTCTCTATTTTGTGTCCCCTCATCTATGTGAGGATTTCTATCTAGGAAGAAAAAGCAAATCTTGGGTTTGAAAAAGCAGCTTTTCCAAGTCCTGGTGAAATGCCGCAGCTTCAAAAAAAATCAGCAACAGAAAAAAAAAAAAAAAGAAAAAAATGGCGTGTTACCAATTAATCTATCATTTCATGGTTCGAGTGCTGCAGACCCTCGAAGCAGCAGCAGCAGCTGACCTGCCCTAGAAGGCCACAGCAAGGTGCAGCATAAGGAAAATTGTGTAAAATCTCTCAGAAATATCCAAAATCTTGGGTAGGCGTGAGCTCCAAGCAGAGAGCGGGGCTTGTAAGAAGGGAGAGTAGATGGCAACACGCTTGAAAGGCACGAGATGATGACGTGACACGCCAACCAAGAATTTTAAGCTGATTGCTGCTGCTGCCTATTCATGTGAAAAATAGAGAGGGTTTTTTTTTTGCAGACACTGAACTCTAAACCTGAAATGGGGACTGGGATGGGGGTGGGGGCAGCTGAATGCAGACGTGGTGGTGGGGAGAGAGACGAAATCACTGTATCTGAAATGGATTTCAAGCTGGATTCTCAGCATCACATTCTATTATTTCTGACAGCAACACAGCAAGCCATGCAGTCAGAACGCTCAGAACCATTATTTATCCCAACCTCATTTAATAATCATCCAGCAGTGAATAGATTAGAGCAGAGAGTTTGGAAACGGGGATTGGCAGCATGAAAAGAATAGGAAATACCTTCTGTGGCTTTTTATGTGGTGCTTTATAAAGCTTCTCCATTTTTTCTAAATCTGCCTCTAACTCAGTCTGGTAGAGGTAGAGGTCTTTTTCTAGATCACTCTGGTTAAAGAAGGAGAAGAAGAATGGGAAAACAATGCTTAGGGTTAGGGGAAACCAAAGGAATGTTAATTTTGAAAAAAAAAAGAGAGCCTTTTTAATCAAAAAAGAGGAAGGTGGTATGGACAATACACAGAAAATCACTAGCAACTAATCATGTTTCAATCATTATAGAGGAAATAGTTTTAGACAATTAACATTAAAATCAAGAGATGCACAGGCCTGCTAGAATCTATTTCTACAAACCATAAAGTTATAAAACCCACCTGTAAAGAAAAAAAAAGATACTGTAATAATACGCAATATGCTGTTAGTACAATTATCATTGCAAGTCAAGATAGCAAAACAACCACTCTAAATTATGGCTGATTATGATTTCAGAATTGTTTATTAAATCAATTTTCTAGCTACTTAATTGTTAGGCTAATGAGCTCAAGCCCAATTAAAAAAGAAAATCACTCACAAGCACACAAAACCCAAGCAATGCTACAAGAAAAAAAAAAAAGAAAAGAAAACCACATACACACATATATACGCGCTAGATGCTGTAGTGCAACGTACGTGAGACACAATTACCTTTCTATCCTCTCTAGTAAGGATAGAGCAATCTCCAGGAGTATAATCCCAAATCTTTTTTGGAGGCTGATGGAAAGCAGAGGAAGGAAATGAGGAAATGAAGATAAGGAAAGACATCACAGAGAATATGGAAATTGGATTAGAACAGAGGGGAAATACAATAGGGAATTTGCATCAACACTGAAAAGAAATTATAAAATAACAACAAATCACAACAGAGAAAGAGAAGAGAAAGAGGGATAAATCTGCTACAGCATAAATATCAGGAAATCATGGGGGGGCAAAAGGGAACATACATGCATTGTGGAAGGGGCTGTTTTCAGTAATGTTTTCAGAAATTTTTTTTGCAAGGTGCTCTATGGGATTTTGGACTCTCTAGAGGGTGCCACAGCTGTTGGTTAAAGCATTCTTAACAAAAAAAAAAAAAAAAAAAAAAACAAAACAAAATGGGGGTGAGAACCACAGAGTCATAAAAAGCATTTGTTTTGCTCATTCTTCTTTTCAAAAGGAAAGGGTAAACCAAGGGCCTTTGATAAAGAAAAGGGAAAATCTTTCTCACTTCCATCAGCGTATGAATACATACCATGTGAACAAATGGCTGATTTTCCCGTGGTGGCATTGTGGGGCAATGAGAATGCAGAATTGTTATTTTTTATTTCACTGTTTGGGAACGGGTTGTTTGCGGGTATTTTTGGTGGACAGAGTGGGATACAAGAAAGTTTGGGAACTAGCTATTTCCAATTCATCCTACAGCTGAAAGGGCTGATTTCAAAATGGATTTTTTCCTGTTTGGATGAAGATATTAGTATTAGGCAGGATTATTCAGAGTAAAAGATTGGACTGGACTCCCATTACTGGAGTGAGCAAAGCTACAAAATGCATGTTCTTTAGGCTGTGGCAACGAAGCTCAGAAAAGGCTTGCCAGCTACAAAAGTCTGAGATGGCATCCTGAACTCGAGTGCCTGACACTGATGCACTAGTTCTAGAGTTCCACACTCAGGAACCGGCATAGCTCCTGGGGACCATGGCTGCACGGCTTCGGAACTGAAGCAAGTTCAAGGCAGGCCTTATAAGAGAGAAGCACTTGACAAGAGTGCCCTGAGCAAGGTGGGGAACTTGTCACCAGAACAGATGGTCTGCTGAACATGAGACAGATTGCCCTGAGATAGCCTCTTCTGGAATAAGGCCAAGGCTGCATGACTAAAAGCACAAATCCACACTTCTAAAGAATGGGTATACCCCCAGACGTAGCAAGGACCAAGGGTATAAATGCTTTTCTTTCTTTGGCACATTTTCCATTAACTCACACTAACTCAAAGGACCACAGAGATGACAAACTTTCACTCACTGCAAAAGCAGATGGCTATTAATTACATGGCAACAAAGATGAACAGGTTCCTTCTCACTGTGGAAACCTTAAACCATGACAAGTTGTGAGGAGCTAAATCCTTACATTGACAACACTTAGAAGTCTCATCGAGGTGAGATTTATCTGACTTTTACTGCCTAAACATTAGGAGGTCTCATCTCAAACACTGCTGAAACTTCTTTAGCTTAGGATGGAAGGTCCATAGCAATAAAACATAGTTTTCTATGAAAGGCTGGACTACTTAACCACTGCACATCCTTGCTTTCCAGCAAAAATTATACTAATTTTATGATGTGATCAGACTGAGCACACAACTCCAGGTAGCTACATTCTGTGCAGAGGAACTTTGCCACTTCTCCACTTCTGCCAGAACAAAGCCTCAGTTTAAAGGAAACCTGCTCTCTGGTGTCCATGTGCAATTGCCTTTGAAGTCAGTACTGAACCTTAAGAAGTACTTCTGTTTTGTTGTACACACATGGAATCTCACCAGCACTCAAAATTTGTGTGCATGGGCATTTGGCTACTGACCTCAAGGGGAAAGGAGAAATGAGAAACCATCAGTATGTCTGAATATGTATGAGAGGCTGGTAGTGACCCTCTGGTGCAGTAAGAGTAGCTTATTAAATAGTATATAATAACTAAATGAATAGTGTTTAATCAGTAAGAACCAGGCCATAAAATGCTTTAAAGTCACATTTTTTCCAGTAGCCATGACCACTGATGTGCTCCCTCCATCAAAATGTTCTTTGTTTGATTGAATAATTAAGCTTTAGTTCATCTTTTCCCGAGGGGAAATCAAGGCGCTTTTTTTTTTTTTTTTTTTTTGTCTCCATACATAGCAACACAGCTCTATTTGAGAAGAAAGAACACTGTTCTCAGACTCCTTTGGTTTCAGGGAAGGGCAAGGGCTGTTCAACACAGGCTAGTGCCCTAGTGCCCCCCATTTTATGCAATGGGCAGCTACATGCATAAGGAAATAAGCAGGAAACAAGGTCATGATCTGTTTATGGAGAGCTGGAAATTACTGACCTACAGTTTACAAGCCAGGGACAGGAATAAATAACTCTCCTTGACTTAAAGTTATCTATCAGCCATCCTAGATCTTGTTAGGCAGAAGGAGAATAAGGGCTTTGTATAAGGCCTTTTAAGAATGAGAGCAGGGTATTATTTCTAACATTAACAACAAAAATGCAGTTTGAACTATGGTGTGTGAAAAAATATTACCTTGTTGATACACAGTGCTGGGAGGTGGGGAATATTTGTAAATGGCTTCAAAACACTAAAAGTGGCCACAGAACAGCTGCTTTATGTTAGTACCAGGATGACT
Organism: Zonotrichia leucophrys gambelii; assembly: GCF_028769735.1. Classification (NCBI taxonomy): domain Eukaryota; kingdom Metazoa; phylum Chordata; class Aves; order Passeriformes; family Passerellidae; genus Zonotrichia; species Zonotrichia leucophrys. Next base: position 19,774,640 of record NC_088176.1, read on the forward strand.
TTATGTACAATCACATCTTTAAATGAGTAAGGCAGCTGTTTCAGATTTAGGGCCTAGGAAAGAGATGTGACAATCATAAAAAAAAAATCAAAAAAAAGGCAGGTTGACTTCATTGGTCATTGCAACTATCAAACTTACCGGTTTCCCAAACTCCAATTCCGAAAAGAATTTATACCAAGGTTCATTCTTTAAATCTATCTCTTCTGGGCTTATATCCCGAGTCTAAAGGAATTGGTGATAGGGGAATGGAAGAAAGAGAAGGATAACATTATGCAAAGAATACACGGAAAGGGACTGTTAGAGATGCAGATCCCATGGCTTCCATTTTAAAATGTAGATATTCAGCCTTATAATTTGGTATTTCTATTGCACGTTTCTCATAAAGGCCATGAACTGCTTTGAAAACATCAGTTAAGCCAAATAGCATCATTGGGACCAACATGAATATGAATGAATTGCATTTTACAGGTCAGGAGACCCAGACAGAGTGAGAGATTATGCAGCTTGCCCAGTCACAGGGAGACTCAATGGAAGAGCAGAGAGTCCAGCAGTCTGTCAGTCCTACTGTCAGACACTTTTATCAAGTCAAAAGTTACATATACTTTATTATTATTATTATTTTAAAGCTTCATTTGGTTAAAAAAATAGAGACTCAGTAAGATCTGAATCAAATACTGCATCTTTAACAGCACATGAACATGTGAGAAACCCTGTTCTATACACTGCAAACAGAGTGGAAGGTGGTTTTCTAAATCATACGAGACACATGTCAGAGAGAGTGCACCCTAAGACCTCTGAAAGGATGGATAGAGCGACAATATTACATGTTTCTTCACAAATAAATGTTAGAATATCAGACAAAACTACAATGAAGGAAAATCAGACAGGACAGAAAACAGTACAGCTGAAAAGGAAATTCCCTTTCATTCATACCATCTGTCTTAATAAAACAAAAAAAAATTGAAATAATTGTAGCTGTTTGAAAACACTGCTGGTGAGGTAAGAGAATAAAAGTCCATTGCTAAATCTTCTGAGGTACCACTCTCCAAAAGTGTGGGATAAAAGATATCTAGCTAATTCTTGCATTTCTAGTATACCTAGTCAAAAACAGAGTGGATCTCCGTGCATTAAAAATATACACGCATTATGTCTGCTGTGCAGGCAAGATTCCAAGTGCTCCATCACAAGGAAGAAGGAGCCCCACAGATGCACAATGCCCTCATGGAAATCATTTTGTGATGGGGTTACTGAGGCAGTTGATAAAAGTGCTGGACTTGTATGTCCCAGATTCTGCCATAGCCATTAGCACCACAAAAAAAAAAGCTCTAGGAAAAGAGCTCAGGATTGATGCTGAATGAGAGGAAATGCAAGATAAATAGTTACATCATGTTTAGTGCCTGATGACCTGGAGAATGATTTGGCTATTTCTTAAAGGCATAAAGGAATCAATACCTCTCTTTTTTATTTACTGCACTCCAGCTAAAAGCACTCATCTTATATAACAGTGTTTACATTAAAACAAAGCCCAGTGATATCAACAGCAGGCGATTCATTACTCTGAAATGGTTTTGGATTGGGATTCTGATAGTCACAGCTGTGGGTGTGATTACCAGGTGACAATCACAAAGCTCCTGCACCTGTCTGAAAGATGCAGTCACTAACCACTGTGGTACTGCTATATTTAATGAGACTGATGGAGACTGTGAAGCTACTATTTCCAAGGCCTTCTTTCTTCTCTGGTCTATGGCTTCAAATTAAAGCTCATAAAATAACATTGGAAGTAACACAGCTATCACTTTCATCTTGGTTTTGATGAGCTCTGTACATAAAATGTTTTTCAGTTATGCTGATGATGGTTCTGCTTGTAGAACCATCATTGTCTTTTAGACTCTGATTCCACAGCTCAGTTCAGTACCTGATGAAGTCTGAACACGTAAACAGTGCCACTGGTGATGACAGACCTTTTGCAAATGCTTAAGTACACAGATGAAGCTGGCCTTTTGCCACAGTTTTAATCTTGTCTGTTTACCGTGAGACAAAATTGATGTTTAATTCAGCGGAAATCTGGCTCCAGGATGGACTGCAGGAATGGAGGTGTCATACCATGTTCAAACCACTCCTCACTGGCACTTCTCTAATGGGCTGAGCCAACACCCAGTGGTATCAAGAGGGAGTCATCCGCCACCCATTGCAATAGGCACTGGGATCATGCTCCCATCAGGAGCAACTTTGTTGAAGTCAATGAAGGGACACAGGTGTGAAAAGAGGTTGGTTGCAGCATCTTCAAAAAGTGATGGACCTTGGTTACACTTGGAAGGAAAAAAGAAAACCCACCAAAATACTAAGGAGAAGCATCAGGTCCCACATCAGACTTGATTGTTACATTTCTATTGATTTAAATTGCTATTCATTCTTGTGTAAAATCCTAGGCAGGTTTTTCCGGAGTATTCCTTTATCTATTCCATGCATGGATCAATGTCTGAGCTGTTAAGGTACAACTTACATGTTGGAAACTCACATGCAATTAGCAGTTCTAATTGAATCCTTCAAATTAATGCCTTTATAGAACAATTATATCTTTATGCACTATCTTTGTACACTACTAACAACATTCAGTATTTTTGAGCAGTTACAGTGTCACACTTGCACCATGGAAGGACACCTTTAGTGATCTGTGCTGATTTATACTGGACTGGCTGACAAGGTTAGCATCATCTCTCTGCCTGTTCCTTGTCAAGTATTCTCAACCAAGGCTGAAGAAAGAGACTTTATGTCCCTAGCTGTCACAATTCACAGCACTGCTTACTAATTCAGACTGAAATTGGAAACAGCTCACTTAATACGCCAGGTTACATTTCACCATCGCTGGAGAGCTCACATTGAGTCCTGCCACCTCTGTCAGAGAAGTGGTGAGATCCAGCTGAGGAAAAAAGCAGCCCAGGGAAAATGGCCATATCCTAATGTACCTCAGAGGCATCCACTGAGGCACACTAAAGGAGCTCTGAAAACTAGTTCAGTGTTTAAAGCATCAGAAGAACATAGAAACTGAACCTGACTTCTCTGTTGCATAATGCCTTCAACCCTCCTGCATCAGCTAATGCTGTGCCCTAGAAAAAGTACAGCTGGCAAAACAGCTGCTGAACAGGTCACAGTGTCAAACATGGATTAAAAACTAGGGTTAGTGATCCATACTTAACATGGAAAACAACACGTCCAGAAGGAAAGAAGCCTCTCAATCCACCCTGGATCTTGCTTTAGAGAGAACAAAAATGTTAGGAAGTTATGCAGAACAGTTTCAAAAAACATCATACAAGCACTGCAATGTCAGCATAAGGAATCCCATCCAAATAGAACCACACAAGCATTTACAGAGTATTTCATAATCACAGGATAAAGCCACAAACTAGGATAAATCAAACATTACCATCTTTTCGTTGTTCAGAACAGAGGACTTCCCTGGCTGATAGTCATAAATGCTCCTGGGTTCTGCACGGTATTTTCTGGTGTCCACCTTCTTGTCTGGAGGCTCCCAGTCAGTCCTGAGGAAAGAAAGATCAATTACCCAAAATACTGTGGTTTCTGTGGAGATAAACTGGTGCTTTACCCTAATAATTATGGTTTTATCAGGGTACTTTTAACCTAAGAACAGAGACTGTTACAAGAGGAACACTTCAGATAGGGCTCCAGACAGGTATTTGTTTATCTATCACAGGCAGTTGGAAATAGCTCAGCTGCTAAAACAGCTGGTGTAGAGGGGAGTTATTCTAAGAACTTTCAGTAAACTTCCAGACTTCTAAATCTTTCTCCATTGGAAACACCTTAATGAGAGGCTTCAACTAAGATCACAAATATAAACATGTCCAAAGTTTAGGCAGAACTCAGATTAAATTACTTTTCCTAAACTTTTGCCTTTTAGTCACATCACTGATTACCTGATTACCACTGCTCTGGATTCTGAGGGCACTCTGGATTCCAAGAGGAGGTTTTTTTCTAGACACATGAATGAATTATCTTAGGCTCTATTTTAATATGGCTAAGAACAGTCCATTGACTATCCAAACCACTATAATTTTGTGCAGTGCCTATACCAACACAGCTGAAACAACAACAGTCACAAAGCATTCAGGGTCCTTATGCTACAAGTTCCTGCTGGTCTCAAAATGGATATAATCAGACACCTAATGCAGAATATGATGAAACCTAATGCAGAAAATGTTCTCCAAAAAGCTGAGCAATCAGCTCTTTTAGGATGATAAACTAATTCTGATTTTGCTCTTGGCATGCTGTCTTTGATTGGCAATGTGTATGTGGATTCATCTCACCCAGAATTCACCAAACAAAACTGAGGCATCTGTGCAAAACTGCTGCTCAAGGTTTCCTCTCCCTTACACTTCTGATCTATTGGGATGGAAACAAACCACTGAGCTGCCTAAACTCTCTCTGGCTGAGAAGAGACAAAGACAACCCATTTAATTTTTTTCCTTTCTCAAGTAAGGCAAGATGACAGCCAAAATGATTGGCATACAAACAGTGCACAAATTTCAACAAAGATGATCTTTCCTGTCCAAACGAACTTGATTAATTAAAGACTCCAACCACAAAGAAAATTCTGGTGAGGCACTTGTTTGCTACTAGATAATAGGAAGCATTAATTATGGTAATCCTTTCACTTGCAAGAGTTTTCTCAGAGGGCAAATACACTATATCTTCAATTCCTGCATAAGGAAGACACTTTCTATCAGTAAATTTTGTCTCCTAATCCAGTGACCTGAGATACTCACTAAAGCAGATATGTCAAATTACAGTTTGCTCATATGAGGCAGCAAATGAAAAACACTAAGAGCATGTAGAAGGTGCTAAAGGAGGGAATAACAGTTCAAGAGCTGGGAAAGTTCAGCAGGACATAAAATATTCTTAGCTCATTCTGCTTTCCCTTCATTTGTACATGCATTCCTTAATGTTACAAAAAGGTTTGAAACACATGGTAATAACCAAAGCAAAAAACCAGGAGGGAAGTAATCCTGAAGATCAGAAATGACACTGCTGACAAGAACCTACTTCAGGTAAGTTCATATGGCTAAGATTCTTCAGAGATGGAAAATGAAACTAAGTTTTTACCAAGACTCAACATAAATCCAAATTTTGCTTCTCCACAATTATCACTACTTGCTTGTATTCAGAGGTACCTTTACAGAGTCACACTGAGCCAAGTGTTTCCACTGTGCCTATGTGGTAGGCACTGTATAAGCATGACACCCAACTCTTGACCCAGACAGGATGATTGGCATGCAAACAGGCTGTGTGATGCCTGATGGAAAAGACAGACAGAATGGGGGACTGGGTTGTGACAATGAAGGAGTCCACTACCACCTAGTAAAAGACTCAGAGTAAAAACCACGTATCAACCTTCCAAAAAAGTTTAACTGGAGCTGTGGATCTAAGGCTTCCACTTTTAACCCCTTCCCATTGACAGCTTTCAGATATTCTTCCAGAGCTGATCTATAAAAGGCTTAGTTCAGATCACCTTTCTGGGCTTGATTTCAGTGATGAAGCACGGTTTGGCAGCGGCAAAGTGGCAGACCTCTTCACAACCTTCTCTGAATCTATATTGTCCATCTCACTCTTGGAGCGGGGAACTTGGGTTCTGCCTGTAGGAGAAATCACACAGAGGAACACTGGTGAACTGGATAGGAGGCAAATAAATACATGCTTTACATGCCCTTTCTTTTTGACAGATCAAACAAGAAATGTGAATTACTTACTGTCCTCAGAATAGGAATAACGCGGAGAGAATGAATCAGAATCTTCATCTGAAAGACAAAAGCATTTTGCAAATGAGTCAAAAAAGTCCCAGAGAAAAAGCACCAGAGACCCTTAAATTTCGTCTACTAATGCATTCACCATAATTTGAGTGATATGCCCAATACTTACCACAGGGAGAGGATCCTAAAGACTAAAATTCCAATGAGGTTAAAATTGCATTTGAAAATAATTCCTAGATTAGATATAAATATTAATATACTATTTACACTACTACCTTTCTCCAGGCTCTCAAAGTACTTCAGAAAATAATCCTATTTCATCATAAAACTCCTCTACAGCAAGGGATATAGATCCACCTTATCAAAAGCTGAGAGATAAACAGAGGATCCAAAGGCCATGGTATGTGATTAAAACAACTCATTAGGTACTAAGCACAGCTGAGGAGCCCTGCTGACAATCACATATGACTCTTGTATTTAGAGTATTCTGTATATTCAGAATATTCTGTGATTCTGTGACTGCACCATTTGCATTGCCTTCCTTTGGATGCTGTTAGAGAGCAACCAAAGGAAGGCAATGAAGATGGTGAAGAGTCTAGAGGTGAAGCCACATGAGGAGCAGCTCAGGTCACTTGGTCAGTTCAGCCTGGACAAGAGCAGACTGAGGACAGACCCCACTGCAGTTACAGCTTCCTCTGAGGGGAAGAGGAGGGGCAGGCACTGATCTCTGCTCTGGGGTGACAGTGACAGGACCCCAGAGAATGGCCTGAAGCTGAGTCAGGGGAGGTTTAGGTTGGACACTAAGAAAAGGTTCTTCATGCAGAGGGTGGTCAGGTACTGGAACAGGGTCCCCAGGGAAGTGGTGACAGCACCAGCCTGGCAGAGTTCAGAAAGTATTTGGACAATGCTTTCAGGCACATGGTGTGACTCTAAGGGGTGTCCTGTGCAGGGTCAGGAGTTGGGCTTTGATGATCCTTGCAGGTCCCTTCCAACTCAGAATATTCTGTGACAGCGAAGAGAATTGTGAGCCAAAGTATTACTAATATCTCTGCAAAGAAACCACTCAATGTGACAGAGGAAAACACATAAAAACAAAGAAGATGAAGCTAGAATCAACTAGATTTAAAAAAACCACAAACTTTTAAAAAAAGTATTATGTGAAATTAGTTATGACAATCAACAGCTTGAAACAACTTCTAAATTTTCTCTCATGGAGGACATTGATCAGATACTACAGCCAATCTCATCTGCTGGAAAAAAACAATTTGGCTAACCACAGCTGACCTGAAGTTGCACTCAAGCTTTCATTAAGCCTTTCAGGAAGGCTCAGGGTAGTCTAAACCTCTAACCTATCTGCTTTAGTTCTCTTGGTGAATGAATTAGAAGGTTAAAGTTTCAAAAAGATGGTTATTGAGTCTTTGTAAGCCCATCATAACCTTCAGGTTAAGAAGGCCAATTCCCATTTTTAAACCTTACTGACAAAAACCAAATATCCATATTACACTGAACTGTTGACAAAAATGACTTGTATTCTTAAATACAAGTTTGATTTACTCAGACAAAAAAATATTTGGTAAATCACAAAACTCAGTAGCCCCTACAAGGACAGATAAACAAATGTCTAAAACAACTTTCACAGCTATTCACCTCTAATAATCTTCTTTGGTGCTGTTAATAAATAAAAGATAATTATACTTACTTACTTGAAGAGAAATGTCAACATTCATTATAGCTTGTCATCCAAACAAGAAAAACCATACAATAAAAATTCACTTCAGATAATGTCTATTTTCCTATTTCTTACATTCTAATATCTACAATAATGAGGAGAATAGCTATGTTTTGTCTCTGAGTATCTTATGAATAAGAGTGTCTACATTTATTTCCTTTTTATACAAGAAATACGGAAACAGAAATCTGGAGTGGTTTGACAACACTAAAGAGGAAATAAGAATTGAGCATTAAATAACAATCTGTTTCTCAAAGTTTCATTCTATCCATTCTCAAAGCAGGTTACTACAAGTTTGTAATTTCAAAATGTGATTCCTTTAAAGAAGAGAGGCTGTTTCCCTCTAGGTGGTAGAGAATCTGCCGGCTTGGACTTCATTTCATGGATTGGACATATTCTGTATGGTTTCAGAAATGCTGAATATAATTTTGAAGGGAGCCCAGATCTTGATGCTTCTAGGAGCTCTTATGCATCAATCCATTCTGACATTAACTGCATGAAAGTGAGGCTCCAATTCACCTCTGTATAAACACTGCCACTGATTATGGATTTTTAAAGTGTTTTCTAAACATGAAACATGTCCTGCAACCCCTCCAACTCTTCTACATCATCAGTTATTTTGTATTTCTTATCAAGAAAAGAATCCAAGCAAATATTAGAGAAATGTTTCCCAATATATTGAGAATAGAAATTAGTGTTTAGTCCAATAAAATTTCAACTATACAAACCAGCAAATTACTTTCAGATGCACATTTCTAAGTGCATAGGAAACATTTATGGGAGAACAGACTCTCTAATATATTGTCATAATGGAGTTTGAAAACTTTGTTAGTAAAAAGGATTTTCAAACCTCATTATGAACAAGGAAATATTCTCTGTAAAATGCTTTTATCCATTAATTACTGAAACAGTGTTTCTCACACCCATACCCACATACCATTCTGCCAAGAGAAAATCACTTACCCTGCATTACAATTTGCAAGACAAGGCTCTTCACCTAATATATTTCACTAAGAAACTGTTAAGTATCTTAGATACCTCTATGACACTTCATCCACATTCATTTTAACAGTGAAATACATCTTACATTTCCTTGCCTTCTTGGAGTATCTCAGCTCATAATGCATGCTTTCTTTTTACACAATACCCACCAGATGTGTAATACAAATATTGAATAAAATAGTTAATTAGTAGTCTCACCAGGGTTGGCTTGAGGCACAGGCTAAGTAGGCAAGTTCCTAGATTGCAGGACCTAAAGTGTCACCAAAGCACCAAGCCAACAAGGCTGTCACCAACAACTTCCCAATCAGGAAATGTCTGAACATCCAATGTCTGCAGCAGATTCCAGTGTTTCTCATATATAAATATTTTGCACAGTCACACAACTATCACTGCAACAGGTGCTGTTTCACCATCCCTGAAACATGCCTGCAAAGTATTCTGATTTGAATATGAACTTTAAAGGAATCTGCTGAGCACATGAAGAGATAAGGTAAAGACAGTGTTATTTCAAGTTGCAAGATGTGTTGATGAATCCAAACTCTGTCCTTGCCTAGATATGCCAAGTGCACCTAAGACCAGCCCTGAATCTATGCTATCAAGTTATTTTTATTTTAAAAGACTACACTAAGGGACTGATCCAAAACCCACTGAAGCAAGTAGCCTTTTTACTAATATGCTTCAGTGACATTCTGGGTCTGGCCCTAATACTATGTTAATGTTAAAAACCAAAAGCAAATAATTAATGAAATTTATTGATTTGGAAGGGGTGGGGGGAGAAAAATCTCAGTTAAACCCATCTTTACACATAAAGTCAGCAACCTAGACATGTTAAATAATCACTGCACACGCAACTGATAAGTGCAGAAAACCAAGCAAACCCCGAGTTTGCAGCATTAGTCAAATACTAGTTACAAAGCCAGAGGAGCACTGCAAAGCCAAAAAGGCATCATACAGTCAAGGCAATGCTTAGAGTGCAGCAAATCATTATGAGGCAGCATAAAGCTCAGCAACTAGAAAAAACTCCAGGAAGAAAATAAATTGATAAGGCAGCATTTGTGCAGAAAAAATAGATATGGACCTTAATTATTACCTTCAGAGATAGGACTAGGAGTAGACGCAGGAAACTGGTATGTAGGAGAATAAGGATTGTCTTCTGCAGCAGAGAAAAGCAGTGGATTTTGAGAGTATCCACAGTGAAGTGGAAGTTCTGCTTCATTCCCCAACTTCTATCACCATATGATTTTATTCCCTACTTTAATAACACTAGGGTAAATGGTATAATATTTTAAAAGAGATTAATGGATTAGCAAAGATTTAGTTATTTTATGCATCACACAAGAAGGTATACTGGGAATAACTGAATTTCCAGGAAGTGTAACAGAAAACTAGAACCTGAATCTAGTTATTATTAGGGCACTATAGTACAGTTAACTCAAAGCACAAGACAACAGATACTCTGACTAAACTTCTGGTACCTTCAGTTTTTTGCTGGATTTCAGGAAGTTCAGGAAATGTGTAGGTAGGGCAATAGGGGTTTTCTTCAGGATTGTCTGAGGAGAGGAATATGAATTGCAAAAAAGAACAGAGAGGACAGGTTTTAAGGGGAAGAAGGGCGAGCCAAGAATCCATTCAACCTGACTACAGTCCCTCTCATGCTGATGTTCTAGCATGACACAACCTAGAATGCCTCTTTGTTCATTGCTGCCTTGCATGTCTGGGTTTTGGGAGAGATCCTGGAAGCCAAGGGCAGTGAAGTCATTCTCCTCCATCTGAGCATGGGCTTTAGCTGAGCTAAAGAACCTCTGTTAGGAGCAGCAGGATTAGGAAATAGTTCAACTCCTCCTCATCCCATCCACTGCAGCACAGCATTTATCTATGCATAAAGCTCATCAGGACAGCACCTGCAACAGCAAATACAGCTCCAGTTTTGCATGCTCTGCATTTGGTTCCAGAAGCACAGATGTGAGCTGTGCTTGCCTGTGTGTCAGGCTGTTCAGAGGGGTCAGCTTGCAATTGCTACTGCAGCCATTTCTCACACGGAAAAATGTGAATGTATCAGCAGTCAGGCATAGAAGTGCCCCGATGTGGGAATCCCCTGAGAGTTCACCACTGTAAAGTTTGTAAGGGCTCACCACAATTCTAGGTTTTCAAAGGAGAAAGATTAGGGTTTTGGAAAAGCAGAATTCAGATTCTAAACTCACCAATAATTAATGGAAACCCACTGGTTTCAGTGAACTTCAAATCCTGCTTTCTTGTGCAGGTACTAAAGCTTGACAGTGTAAAAAGTTTCCTCTTATGCACAAAGAAGTTTCAGAGATAACATACTGTATTTTAAAAGTGTGTAGATTGGGTTAGCTGGTAAAACTGGAGTTCAGGGATCTATTTTCCCCAAGTGTGGAATTATTATCAGCTTTTCTGGTCTCAAATAGTTTAGTTGATTTCATGAGGGCACTGCAGTTCACCTTTCAGAACAACTCAGACCTTTCTTTGGACTTCAATGTTCTCCTACCTTTGACTTCAAAGATTTCAAATACATTGGTTGAGTTCCCTGGTACAGAGCACACATTAACTAACATTAAATGCTTTTATTTAACATCCAGTAAAATTCTTCATATGGATGAAACAAAATGTCATCAAGGTGGTCTTTTAAAGTAAATAAAAATCATCTGTGCTACAGTACCTCTATTTAGCTTGTGGATCTGTTTGAACATCGTCTTGTACCAGTCCTTCGATCTGTCTGTATTCTGTTGGAAAAATAAATATACATAGAAATAATCAACAGTGACTGGGCCAGCCTTTAAAAGTTATCTTCCAGCAATGAAAAAAAATTACACTCTATGTGAAAGCTGCATCATATGAATATCCTGAAATACTAATTATTTCACTCAGATATATCATCTCATGTGATGTTTCACTCAAGTAAGTAATAATGTAAGAGCTTTGCAGAGGCAGGCTGTATGAAATGCTTTGTATATTAATCTGGTTTGACATCCAAACTTAAACAACTTCCCTGTTTTAGTCATATATACCAATTTCCTAAGTATTCAGTGGACAGTTAGAAACATTGAGCATTTAAGTCATTCCAGAAACTACTTGTAAGAGTAGGTTAATAACTCTTTTCATAATTTCCGCTGAACACTGAATGAATGTAATCACATTTAAAAGAGGTATCTGCCTCTAAGATGGCTGAATGAGACAAAACTCTCCTTCAGCTGCTAGGAAGGAAACAGAGGAGCAGAAAACATTATTTTCAGATATTATAAGAAACAGTAATTTTTAATTTTCTTCTCCCTGAAGCAGCTGAAACAGGTCATAGATAGCAAATGGAATAATTTATCATAAATTATATTGGAATTAGAATTCTATCTTCCCTTAAATCTCTGCAGCTTTAGTGAGTTCCCTAAGTCCTAAAGTAAGCAGAATGTAGCACAGGCTTTGTGCACCAACCACATGCTCAGTGTTTTACCCTCAGTGGAATTCCAATGTCATCAACAGAGGTATCAGCCATGTAGGGAGGGCTCCTGACAGTGCTTCTCTTCTCCTCCACTGCCCTCTTCTCACTTGGCACAGTCTCCTGAGCCGGCTTGTCCCGCAGAAGTGCTGAATCAACTCTGTCAGAAACTAATCTGTCTGGCACTGAATCTGGAAATGACAATGGGGGATTTTCATCTCATCCCAGCATTTCACAACACCACCATATTGGGTTCTTTTAAGGCAAAAATTCTAGCAAGTAGTTGATGAGACAGACTGTCACTGCTGGCTGTGATTACCAGCTAATCTGAAGGAAATCTCCCAAGAAAATGCCCAATGCCAGCAAAAGCAGGCGAGCATCTCTCAGGCAGTTACCATCACACATCTCATGACAGCTGAGGCTGTCATATAAGACAATAATTTTGGTTTCAACAATTGTTTCTTTTGACTAATTAATAACTCTACAATGTCCATCTTCATCAAAAAGCACCTGTAATACAGTCTCCTGTACATCATTTTCTGCCAATTTCAACCTAAATGTGGTAGTGGTGCATCACTTTTTAACAGACTGCATTCACCTGTCTGACAGCCCCATTTGTTGCAGACAGTTTATGATGTTTCCAATTCATTTCCATGCCCTAATCAGAGTGTGTAAACAATAAATATTGTTTAAGCATACATATGACATGATTGCACAGGAGTCTGCATAAAGATGGAGGAAAATAACGAATTTCTTCAGATTGCCTTGCTTCCAAATTGGAATTCCTTGACACTGCCCAACTGACACCCAGAGGTAGCAGCTCACATCACCAAGGGACTTCAGATTGTTCTGAAACTCTGCAGAGCTGCAGCACAGCAATCCTTACACTCAGTGAAGGATTTTTTTTCTATGTGGATTTCCTGCAGAGGAAACACCTGCAATTTCAGTCTGCCTCATCAAGACTTTTGCAAATCCTATAATTTTTACATCACTGCATGCACTGAAGAGAGAAAGATATGTTTATTCACATGCACATCACCATCCTGCCCAAAGCCATTAAATGTGTAGAAATCTGACAGGGGCAGACAGCGGAGGAAAGGCTCGTGCACAGCAATGCATTGATCTGTTGGTACCATGAGCAAACACAATTCTGCCCTGCAAAACTCAAAACTAAAGGATTCGTGTTTAAAAGCTTGGTAAATTTTATGACTTAGGACAAACAGATGAGTTATTTAGGTGTTTGGTATATTTCTTTGCAGTTCCTGGGCAGTGTGTTTGCTAAAGGCACTCCACAAGCTATCAAAGCAGCAGCTTTGCTCCAGCAGAGGCAGCAGCTGGGGGGTAGCAGACCTTTCACATCATACCTGCCAGGCTACTAAGCCTTTTTTGCTGTTCTGTGGTAAAGGAAGAAACAAAACAAAAAGAAATACAGGACAAATGTGTGAGACATAAACAGCAAGTGCTCTGGTGCTGCATTTCTGACAGGCAAGAAATACACTGTAGAATGATAGCAGGTGCTGGAGAGAATCTGTTTTTAAATACCCTGCCAAAGTGACAGCCCATGGTCCCTTCTCCACACAGCAGCCTCGTGGGATAATCTCATGATGCAGTGACCAATACATTTGCAAAGAGCACTTATATTTAAATTTTCATTTTTTTCATAACATAAGAATAAACATGAGAATATTTAAAGAATAAAACATTGGACAGAAGATGATTTAAAAACCAGTAAAAATTCACAGAGTCAAACAACTTGATAACTAACTCTGTTACCATTATCATAAAGTACATTTTGAAGTAATACTGCTGTAGCATTTCAAAGGGATATAGGAAAGGATAAAGTCATTGTTGGTGCTTGCTGGGTCTCATCATATATTACTGAGCCACAGATTCAATGACTTGTGCACAGACACAGCTTGAAGGCTTTGGTTCTTGAAACAGTCCCCCTGGTGAGAGGCTTTTCATTAACCAGTTCCTAGACTGGAGTATCTGTGGTATCTCTCAGCAGGTTTCATCACCCTAAAGTTAGTGCTTCCTAAAAGGATTTCCAAATGACTTACCCAAATCACAGGGGAATAAACAAGAATGCTTAGCACTCTGTTCTATGCTTTTTTTTTTATTCCCTAGCAATTAACTCTTTTCTTTAAAGCATGAAAGCCATTTGAAGAGAATAAAATATTTACTGGCATAAAAAGCACAAACAGTTTTGAAAGCTCATATTGTTAGAGCACAGATTAAAAAACTTTAATACATTAAACACACCTGTTATATATTTATGATAAACCATGCCATGCAATGCCTGAACAGGAAATAACTGTGCTTTGGGGTGGCATAGAACACTTGCCAAGCAAGTTTGCCATAGTAACAAACCTCCAGGTGTGTGCTGTTTTCTAGAAGAACCCACCTTCACCACATATTTGAACTAAGTGGATCATTTCAGCAAGGAAGACCGGTATTTCTCCTCGGTGTAGCTCCCTCACCAATACCTCTGAACTTGGATCTTTAGCCCCAGCCCTCTGCTCTGCTGACCACTGATGGCAAGCTGCACCTACACAACAAGTTCACCCAATAGCTGCCCACATAGGAAAAAAACCCCTACATGCACTGGGTAAAAGCAAGGGTCAGCACTCCGAGCCTTAGAAAAGGCAAGCCACAGCAATAGTGGCTAGATTCCTGGAGTTTCCCTAGTCCACTAGAAATCAAAACAAACTGTACTGCATCTCTGTGCCCTGTTACAAGCTACAGTCTTTAGTGCTGCACAATGAAATGAGGAGCTGTGGTAATGCCAGCCATCAGGAGAACTAAAAAGGAGGAGCAAAGTTTCCCTCCAAATCCAGAGGTAAAGAGATAGAACTATCTATTCAGCTTGTGTGAGAAAGGTGTTGATTCCTGGGAGTTCTCAAATGAGGCTGTTTTGCTCATTTGCAAATCCAGAGCTCAAGGATTACTGCAATATGAGTTTGAGTTGATCCAGTTCCAGGCAGAGGAAAAAAATTGCCAAGATCAAACTTGTGGGCAAGTAGATTATTTACTATTGAGTAAATTCTGCTACAAATTCAGAGGTCAAATCTCTCCCACAGTAATAGAAAATACAGCTGCCTTTACACTGCAGCAGCTGAGAAGTAGCACATCACCTTTTCAAGCTACCACAAGCTACCTTGTTTCTACAGACAGATATACAGGAGCATACAACCCTTTCCACCATGACAAGACACCTGACAGCTGTTACCTTGCAATAGCTTATTCATATGTCCACAGCCCAGTTAGAAACTTCTCCCCAGCCTCATAGAGCTTCTGATCCACAGGTTTTAATCAGAAAAACCAGTAAAAATTCACTTGCCTGTTGTATGTTCCAGTCACTAAAACTATTCTGAGGCAACTTTGTTGGTTCTTAGTAATCTGGACCTAATTATCAACAGCACATACATTCTCCAGTTCCTTGTAGCATAACAGTTTGCTCATTTTGAGCCAAAATTATCTCTATGCAAGTCTCCTTACCTCGATTGTGTTGCAACAGGACAATAGTGGGATTGACGATTGTGGTAGAAGGATAGGCAGAGGCAGACTTGCTTATGGAAGTGATGGAGCTTGGATAGTCAGTGCCAGGCTGGGGCACTTCATTTAGCACAGGACCTGGGTCCTGGAAAGAAGAGCAACACATGATTAGCAGCATGCCAGTGGTGCAACACTGGGAAAATCCGTGAAAAACCCCAACATTTTAGGCTGAATGAGAAGCATAATCACAGCAAATTTTAGTATAAAAGGCATAAGCACAAGTATTACCCTGCTCCTTGTACATATCCTGCTCATTGTTAATGAAATTAGTTTGCTAAGGCAGTACTATAGTTATTTGGTGTTGGGTTTCACAACTCCAACCCCAAAAGAGGGCACTAAGTTTATCTACCAGACAGTTTGGAGCAAACACAAGGTGTCAGAAATGAGCAAATCTAGTTTGGGGAGGGGGGAAGATGCAGACATCTTCCCCCTCATACATCCACACACAAACATTTGTTCCAAGAGTATTCCTTTCACAGCAAGTCAGACATGCAAAACTCATGCAATTCTGGAATGAAACAGTATTACTGCAGCTGGTTTGGTAAGAAAAGTCCAAATTAAGGAATTAAGTTAGCATTGTCACTCAGGAGACAATGTGATACCTACCTGATTAAAGAAATGACATAAAAAGGCCCCAGAACTGACAGAGGGTACACAAGTAGGACTCTAGTAAGGAGGATGGATTTGCTGCTGGAGCACACATAGCAAGCTGCTCTTGCTCTCCTAAAGCATCCAGCTCCACTATCTGCTTATTTTAAACCCAGCTATGATAGATATCACCACTGCTCTGGTTGCCCTGTTGAAATACAGGCTGTGTCTGCAGGGAGACTTTGAAACCTAGCTCACCTTTGAAAAGCCTCAGTCCATGGATATTGGACTTCTGGTGGTGGTAAGGTGGCTAAGATAAAGAAGGGATGATGACTAAAGACTGTGTGTGCATCAGCTTACACTGAGATTTTTCAAAGCCTCTTAAGGAATTTGGACACACAATTACCCTTAATGGGGACTGAGCATCCAAACAAAGAGAATATGGGACAGCAAACCAAATTCCTGCATTCCTGCTGCTCCACGGCTGGACTCCAATGCTGCAAGCCACTGATCTGTAAAATCAGCTGAGCATTCAAGGGTATTTTCATCATTATTAAAAAAGCCCTGAATATGCCCAGAATATTGCTCCAGAAAAATCCCTACATCCAGCTTTTCTGGATAAGTGCAACTGCAAGTCAGTGCCCTTCATTCACACCAGGATCAGATGAAAGGACTTACAGCATCAGGCAGGGGACTGAACAGGGGCCAAAGTGAGGCCTGGCACCACAGCTCAAAGATAAATCAGAGTGACAACTGGCCAAAATCAGAGCAAGCACCTACAGCCTTTCCAGCCTGAAGGGAAATGAGGAAGAACAATCTTAATCTGTTGGATACAGGTGATCTTGCTTCGAGCAGCAGCTGGTCAGGCCATAGACGCTTCATGGGGACAGAAAAGAACCAATGGTCTTCAGGAACAGATGTCCCCTAGAGAGAGAGCAGCTCCACTTTGCTGACTGCAATAATATTTCAAACAATGCAATTAGCAAAAAGGAGGAAGAGTCAGGGAAAAGTGTGAGAATTGGCTTCGAGCTTCACTTTGATAACTAAAATACAAATAAAAATGCCCCAAAGAAGAGGGATGCTGGATCAGGATAGGCTCAGCAGCCCCAGTGAAGTCACCAAAGAGGGTGAACAAAGACCAAAGACCATTTAAATCATTGTGGAAAACAGCTTGGTGACTACATGTCTGAAGAGAGCATGTCCAAAAATGTTTCAACTCTCATCTCAAGAAAGTCAGGTACAGCAAAATTTCCACTGCTCCTCTGTGATTTGGATGCCTCCTGATTGTTTTTTTTCTGGAATCTGCAGATAGACTCCATTAAAAAAAAACAACCACAAAACACTCAAAAAAACCCCTACAAAACACAAACAAACAACACCAAACAAACTAAAACCAAAACACCAAATCCAAACTTTCATTCATTGCTCTCTGCAATAAAAACCCTACCAATTTTAATAAAAATAGAAAGGCCAAAGATGAGAACTTTTGAAAATATCATCCTTGGTTGTTTTTTACTTTCCCCCAGCCCACGTGCCTGTTTGCTAGATCTCTATAGAGTCAAAGGGCAGAGCAAGTATCATCATGAGAGAATGAAGCTTCTGCTGAACTTCTACCTTGTCACCACAAGCAAGCATAAATAAAAGGTGGCCATAAGACTTCCAGCACAAGAAGGTACTTTTTGCCTCCTCTGCAAATTTAACTGAGAGACACTTTTCCTCCTTGTCCTCGATGACTTTTCAAAAAAGTAAGTGATGAGCTTAAAGAGAAACAAAATCTAACTCAAGAAGAACACAGTAAAGTCCAAGTTCCAACTCTTGTGGACGGAATTATTAACAATTTTCAAAGACAAGCAATAGCCAAATGAAGAAATACTCTCTGCCTAATCTATTGCATAGCACCTCCATGCTTGGAGGACTCTTAGTACAGTAACCGATCTTATAACTTGTAGGTCATTGGATATTGGCAGCAATCTTACACTGATTTTATCAGGGATTTGTGTGGAGACCATATGGTCTTGTGGCTCCAAGTGGAACAGAAACCTAGCCCTAACCTTTAACTGGCCTGCTGTTGCTGCTTTAAATGTTATTCAAACACAATTAAGGATGCTATAAAAAGAGCCTGAAAAGATCAGTTAGTTGAAGCTATTCAGTTTATGCAGAATTCATTACTCTGAGCAGATCCTGTGAAAATTCTTAAGGTGTACATCACCCAGCAGAATGGGCACAGAGGAGACAGTCAAATGTTGCAAGAAGTCAAAAGAAAGTTCAAAGCTGCACAAGGCAGGCAAACTGCATGCACTAGCACAGGACGCAAATACGGTTTCAGTTGTCATGCTGCTGGCAGGGAGTGAGTCATCACTCCTCCCTCAAGTTTAGTATTGCAAGGAGAAAGTAATTTTAATCCAGGAATACAAATTTAGGAAAAGGGCGAGGAGGGTACTTGGCAAGCTTACTGTATGTGAGATGACTCCAGTGATTTCAGGCTTCAAGCCCCTGTGCAAAGCCCCTGTGACTGGAGGGACAAGTGAAGGTGGTGATGAGAAGAATGGCAGTTTCGGGTAAACAGAGGGTAATGTGCCAGATGTGGAGGGTGCTTGGTTATGGTGGGAGCCCCTCTGGAGATGTGGGGGAATGAAATCGTCAAGAGTTGGAAAAGTCAAGGGTGAGCCAGGAGGAACAATCGCAGGGATTACGGAGCCTTGCCCGAAAGGAACCAGAGGCGGTGGTGGAGTGCTGGAGCTGCCTTCTTGTTGTCTGTCTGGATTAACCTGAAGGAGGGGGACTACTATAACTCCAGGCTGAGCTGAGGTGGTGGCAGTGGCATCCTGTTGGAAACAAGGCGTTGTTATGCACTGGGGGAAATTGTTACTTAAGTCTAATGCAGCCATATTGTGTCATGCAAGGAATGTACCCAAAATAATACAAAGATCATCTTTCCTTAAGGAGACATACTTCTTCAGGCTTGCAGCCCTGCCTCTATGAACACAATGTTTTTTCACAAAAATATTTATTCCCCCTCACCACCCCTCTTCTCCAGTTCTTTGTAGCGAGGCTAAATCAAAGAACAGC
The DNA here is from genome assembly GCF_028769735.1 of Zonotrichia leucophrys gambelii. Classification (NCBI taxonomy): domain Eukaryota; kingdom Metazoa; phylum Chordata; class Aves; order Passeriformes; family Passerellidae; genus Zonotrichia; species Zonotrichia leucophrys. Next base: position 19,793,796 of record NC_088176.1, read on the forward strand.
TCAGCATTCACCATCACTTGAGAAGCTCTAACCATTATACATTACAGAGCTTGTTTCTTTTACATGTCCCTAATAAATAGAAAGATCCTTGCCAGTCCAACCAAACTCCCTACAAACACCACACACACACACACACAGACACACAGATCAACATTGAGGGGGACACATATGTGTTAAATATTATCAAGTAAAAGACCACAAGACTCAGGGCAGCACAACAAGTGCTGAGAAATTAAGGTAGGAGGGGAATAAAGCATTAAGGGAACATTGTAACGAATTAAAGAACTGTTCGCTCAGCTGAAAGAAAACAAGGTTATGGAGAAAACATGTACCATGCTGCGTCCCATTGCCTTGTATGGTGGCTGTCGCTGCTGAGTAAGGTAAGGCTCTTTTCTCATCCTGTCCTCTGTGGCAGCTGTGCTCTGGGGCTCTAGCACTCTGTCCCTCACAGCTTGCGGAGGTGACGGCTGAGTCCGGGAGGGCTGGCCTGCACCATAACTAACTGCGTCTTTGCTGAGGACAATGTAAAAGTACGGCCTGGGAGGAATAGGAGGAGGAGGAGCAGCAGGAAGAGACTTTTCAGTGTCTGTTACAGAGGGAACAATGTTGGTGGCTGGTGCCTGAGTGAGCTCAGCGCCCAAACTGGTGCTGGCTGCTGGGTCACGTGTGGTGCCAGTGGAATTTTGAGATGCGCCTGAGCAAGTGCTGTTAGATAAACAAGCTACATATAGTTTGCTGACCTTTTTATCCGCCTTCGTCTCATGACTGGAATTCATTCCAGCCTTACTACTGGGATCTGCCCTGGCAGGGTTGAGTTGTATGGATGATGCACCTGATGAGGAGTGACTTTCCAAGAGTGGCTGCCCAGCATGCACCTCATCTTTGGGGCCTGAAGAGGGAGAACACCCTGCTGGCAAGCCTTGCTTCCCACTGGGGACAGCCCCGTAGGGGGTAGGTGATGACAAATAACAGCGTGCACTGGTGTTTGGTGATGCACGCTGTGAGTAAGGCTTGGGTGCATTCAGGTACACACAGTCCATGATGGGCACTGGCAACAGGTTGGTCACTTTAGTGTCAGTGCGAGGGCGCCATGCAAAGCTTTCCTCTTTGGGAAGAGGAGGACGGGGAGGAGCCTGATCAGGCAGAGTCAAGAAGGTAGGAAGGAGAGAGGAAGCAGCATCAAATGAAAGGAAAAAGGAAGGAAAAAAATTAAATTCTCAGAACGAATTTGATCATTAGACTTGGGTTAAGCAGGTTTTAATACAGCAAGAATAAAAAGCAAATACAGTATCTGGAAGGCCACTCACTCACATCCATGGTCTCACACATTCTTTCTCAGCACAGCTCACTGCAGCACACAAACTTAACCCAGCCCTCAAGTCCCTGCCTACGGGTTTCTCTCTCTGCTCTCAATAATTCTCACTACTGTGTTGTTTCAAGAGGCCTGCACAGCTACACTCACCGTGCCCTGGGAAAGCCTCAGTCAAGATTTAACATCATGGCTAACTAAATTCAGTTTCATGCTTGCATAACTAAACACTTTCCAGCACTGGGGACATTTGAACTGCAAAACCAATTCATATCTCTGCATGTTAAGTGCACTGCTGAAAAATGAATATTGCCAATGCGAATGAAAGCAGACGTCAAGTGAGTGCTATAGCCTACTATAGCTGGCTAAATAAAAAGTGAGTATTTCTTCATTCTAAAGGCCAGCTCTTCAATTCTCTTTAGGATTTTTCCATCCTGAAAAAGCTTTCAGGAAGACCAGAAAAATTGCGGTTTTTTAAGGAACTGAGATCATCAGAATTTGCCTTCAGAATCAAGATCACCAAGAGAGAAATCCTGCTTCTAGTAAATAATAAGAAAAGCTTTACTGGTTTTGGTAACATATAGCTTGCTAACTCCACATCATCTGCCTACTGCATCGCCAATTACAGTGAATTTTTTCTGAAAGTCAAACTGTTTTGAGATAAAATAACAATACAAAGGTTTCATTTTATTTATTACATTTTGCTAGCAGCTGAAAACAAAGATCTACTGGAAAGAAGAGAATACCCACCTGGTGAACAACAGCTCCCTGGACCTTTGCAAATTAACCCTTTGGAGACTGTGAAAGTAGGTTTTACAAACACCCCACTGTCATACCTTTATGGGCAAAGGCTGCCTAAATGACTGCTAAAAATGTCAAAACCAGAGAATGAAGATGCCTTAACAGCTTGCAACAGATAAATCTGGAAAGAGACATCCTTTAAAAGTCATCCATATATGACAAGTTGTGGCAAGTATCTATTCATGTTATATGGACATAGATGTAGAAAAGTTTCATAAAATTACAGGTGCTGTTCCAAAATCTGCTGTCCTCATGTTGCCCCTCTGCCCCTCCCACCCTTTTCCTGAAGCATAAGGGAGTGAAGAAGTGGGTTGGTTAGGGCTGTTCTAAAAGGCTTCTGCCTCTGAATAGGTTCATTCCTTTTGGAACTTCTTCCATTTCAGCTCAGTTTGAACAGTAGTTCTTGAGACTGCTGTGACAAGTATAATGTACATCAGTGCTCACTCTGTTCATCAACAAGATCAGGAAAAGGCTACAGGACAGCTCTAAGTCCTGAGCAGAAATGGGTCTCTCTTTAGGGTGCTGCTCCTTCCCACACCTTCATTGGAGCTGTTCCTTCTCCCACTTTCACTTACAGCACCTGGTCTGTAGCATTGCTAAAGGGACCTTGATGATGAGGAGCAGTCACACTGATAGGGCACTGGGCTTTAAAGGGACTCTGTTTCACACAAGAATCCAGTTTCTAATGAAGGGTTTCCTTACCAGCTTCCAGACTGCTTCTGAGCAAACCTCAAACAAAAAAAAAAAAAAAAAAAAAAAGGATGGCATTGCACTTCTCTTAGCAGACTGACTTCAACAATTTACCTTCACATACAAATAACCTTTCCCTTGCTGGCTTCTGTCAGTTATAGTGTAAAAACTGAAAGGCATTTTCCCAATATTTTATTTTTAATGTAGGGTGCAACTCTGATTTCAGCCTGCAGCAATTTCTAGGAAATAAACCAGCATAAAATACAAAATAATTACAGACAGTTACTTCACCTTTTTTCTTGCAAATAGCGTTGTCCTCCTCCTTCATCCACTGAGGAAACACTGTGGTGTGCCTGAATACATGAGCTCCACAACACTTTGCTGACATTGGTGCTGCCCCCATTTTAAAGGCAGAAAAAGCTGAGGCACAGCAACTTACCCATCTGCAGTCAAGTTTGGAGCTCAGCCCAGGACTCCTGATCATGAATTCAGTGCTTGAACCCAGATGGTCACCTCAGGGTCACAGAAGGCAGGCTTACCTGTGGCTTGCTCTCTGCAGAGAGGTTTGGACGCACACTCCTATAACCCTTGGCAGCCAGAGAAGATGGCTGGGCATCCCCATTGGCATCAGTGTTCGACGACGACCTCCAATCATCTGCGTGGGGAAAGAAAACTCAGATCACAGATTCCCTCCAGTTGCAGGATAAGTGAAAGGAGGGGACGCTTTTCTTCCTTCCCCTCCCCCCCTTTCTTTTTTTCCCCCAGGCAACAAGAAATAATTCCAATAAGCAACGGAAGTAACAACAGAAGCAGCCAATGTTTATACCTGTTTCTGAGTTTTCTGGCTCCAGACCTAAGTGTTTCACAGAAAGGAGGGACAGAGGAGGTGAGGGTGGAGGATAGGCATAGAGGAAAAGAAAGGGGGGAAAAAATAAACCATTACATTTCCAGAAAACATGTACCAATTGAAGTCAAGAGTCAAGCTACTTCATTTCACACATAAAATGCTTTCTGACAGGGCTGTGGAATTACCATAGAGACCAGCCCTAAACATGATGTCCTCCTTGTTTCTGACCTTTGTAAACACAAGGCAATTCATTCAGAGCAATGAAGAAACAATTGTTCATTGACATTCTTACTTCAGAGGCAAAAAGGCTGCCCAGCTAGCTACTTTCTAAAGCTGCAGCTTGACATCCAGACACCACAAATTACTGGAAATGTAGGGACCCTGTATTCAGATTATGAAGACATAACTATCCTTAACAATATCACTATATGTGATTGAGATAAAGGATTACCAACAAATAGATCAAGTTTTGCAGACTAAGTGCATGTAGGTGGTAATAAGATACATCATCACTTTACAAGCCAGTCCCTGCAGCTACATGCAGTGGTCTCATCACATATTTACCTGCTTCTCACTGGGGTCCTCCCCACCCTGTACCCATTTTGCTGTTTAAGTTATATGCACAAAGCTCTTCCAGCTCCAAAGTACATTTCATAAAGCAATTGAGAGAGTCAGCAAAAGAAGTATTAATGAACTGATTTCCATAGTAATGGACCCATTGCCATTCAAGCTGTTAGAAATTTATGAAGCCATCAACAGAAAGGAGAGAGGCAACAGTAGGGGGTAGGAGTGAAGAAAGAGAGAAAGGCAAGCATAAAAAGAGGATAGGTCATAGGTGGAGCAGAACAGGAGAAGACAGAGCAGAAAGTGGCACTTAGGGCTGGAATTAATGGAATTGCCCTTTCTCCAACAATAGAGTCAGAAACAATGTATGCTTTGCTTTCAGGAGCACGTTTTACCCCCTCCCCTTTAACGGCATCTTGCCTTTGGGAGTTCATCCTCTTTGCCAGCCCCACGACACTGGCCAGGTTTGCTATGCTGTGCCTGTCTCCCACAATTAAGTAATTACACATCTGCTATTGAAAGGCAGCAGAGCTCTGTGGCAACACTGTCCGCCTGGGGGACGCTTTGCCGGCTTCCCTGACAACCCAGCTGAATGCTGCAGGGGCAGCAGCACTCCTCAGCTTCCTTCTGTTCCACCTCATGCCTGGGGTAAAAAGAGACCACAGACTGCCCTGGGAGCAGTGGGGGTGGGAGGGGAAGAAAGAAAAAAACTGAGAGTTTTTGGTGCTCCTGACAAACTTTAGTCAAAGACTGAGCAGTCATGAAACCGGCACTAGGAGTCACTCTCTCTACTGGTCTGGTCCTTGCAAGAGGTTTCCAACTATGCTATGGAATTCTGGGCTTTAAAGCATAATTATAAAGTAAGCCCAAGATCCTGGACTGACCTGTCTTGAGGTTACTGTGAGTAACAGATGTCAGTTAACCTTCTAGCACTTACTTTCAGGTTGCTCAGCATCCTGAGGACATGGTGAAGTGACATTCCGATTCCCTTCATAGGATGGAGTTGCCCGGAGAGTTACAGCTCCTTTTCCACTGCAGACTTTTGTGGGATCCATTTCTACAGGAAATGCACATGCACAGAACAAACACATAGAAAGGGATGATGCAGAGCTATCAGGATCCATCAGAGTGCTAGAGTAATTTTAGCATGGCTGCCTCCAGGTGAATCAATCTAGTAATGTTTGTGCAGATGAAGATTAGCTCTGTATTTAAAGCATTGAGAAATCAAAGCAGTTTTATATTAATGTAATTGATGAATGCAGCAGCTAAGTTCTGAGTTGGTGCAACAGAGCTAAGAGGGAGGGGGGGAAAAAAGGAGTGTTTGAACCAAAGGTCACAGGGCCATTTGCTATATTTGCTCTACTTTGCACAGAGATACTGTGCTAGCAAAGAAAGTCTTCCATTACGCCTGTAGCTCTTCTATAGTGATGTCCCAGTGACATAATGCACAGACTTTGTGTGCCAAAGCTTAAAAATGCCTTTTGTGGAGGACTGAAATAGGAAAAAAAAACCCCAAACTTTTGACCACTGGAAGATAAAATCTTCTAATGATGCTGAATATGATCTAAAGGCAAGGCACTGAAAGTCACCTTCCTGCCATCTCCCCACTTCATTGCAGTGTTTCACCTTCTGACACAGGAACCCAAATCCCAGAAAGTAGGAGATTTAACACATGCCTATTCAGATCAATCTGTGATCATGATCAGATACCAGATCATGCCAGCATCCTTGCTGAGGCACAATTCAGCACAGCTTCTGTGCAGGCTTACCTTTGTGTATTTCAGTCCATGATCTGGGTTTTCTCCTCCTGTCCTCCTATTAAGTAATAACAAACCAGTCCTTCAAAGCTACTTCTCTTTCTCCTCCTACTTAACATCTTTCTGGAGTTGTTTCCTTTAAGATACCTCTGGAAATCATAAGCCTGAAAAGTGTCTTTTTTCTCTAGGCTATTTCCATAGACAAACACATCACCTCCTCTTCTCATGCACTATTAGTGACCCTGCAGCTGCCATCAGACTTCACTTACCTCCACAGAGGCACCAGCCCTACCATGACTGCACAGGGAGCGTGAAGAGGCACTGAGTGCATGCTGCATTACACAAGTGACAACACAATAATTCCTATTTTTATGGGTTGAGGATCCTTCTATCTTTGCATAGGGAAGGATGCAGCTCTTCTCCAGGAACTGCTGTTATAACAAAAATGATGCCTTCAGACTGGAGAGAGGGGGCAAAGGCTGTTGTTTATTGTCCAGACAACAGCCCACACTTGTGCAGATCAGTATTCCCTGGCTGATTTGAGCTAGGCAATGCCCCACCACACCCACACCAGTACAATGCCTAGAGACTGTGGTAACACCTTAGCTAAGGTTGCAAACCATGCAAACCACAGCCAGTGAGGCCACAATATGGGGAAACATCAGTATGCCAGATGAACAACGGCAGTAAGAGGAGAAACTCAATGAATGCCAGACTCCGGGCTCCCACTGAGAGCCCTCTGTTCTGGAACCTCCACTGCTGAAGCCCTTACATAGGCTTCCAATGCTTTAGGGATTTCACCAAAAGTACAGTTTTAGGTCCATACTTAGGACTATAAACAGGATGGAGTAAGAAATCAGAGGATGCTTTCCTATAGTTCAGCCCTTAGCTAACTGAGGCAGAACTGAGGCAGCCTCTGTGAGGGGAAAGACTATCCACCCAGACACATCAAAAGGTGTTTCATCCTTAAATATACCACAGCTGATCACAGCTTAAGATCACTCACATTCCTGGTGAAATAGAAGTTGACTTCTCTGACTGATTTTTGCATGATTCAGGTGGGGTCAGGATTCCTTTTGCCCATGAGTGCAGTTCTGGCTATCACAACACAGAGCCCAAGGACTCTATGGACTCACTTTCAAACCAAAGACAAAGGTTTAAGCTCCAAGAATCCAATTTTAAGAGTGCTGTAACTATTAAGCATGGACACGATGTTGGGAGACACTGGGCCTGATATAAACATCCACAAAGAGTGCAGGGTAGCTGTCCTCCTACAACCCTATGCCTACATTTTTTTCACAGGCACTGGAGAGAAATAGAAGCAGAGCTCAACACATATGACATGCCAAAACAATATCTTCATCACACTGGAGTAGAATCAAATTTGGGAACTAATTTTTTTTTTTTTTTTCATTTTCCATACAACAGATTAAACCTGTATACTGAACCAAAAGAATAAGAGTCAGAAAAAAAATGCTCTGAATTAAAAAAAAAAGATTAAATGCTTTGAAAATACATGGAAATAAAACCTTGCCAGACTATCTCACCTTGGGAGATGAAAAAAAATGTCTGTAATGATGTATTCCCTCAAAAATGACAGAAAACAAGAATCTGAATTGCTCAGTATAGAAATCCAGCAGCTAGTAATAAACAGGACATTAGCACTGTACTAGTCCAACAAAGCACATGTGTGACAGATTAGGAGAGACAAGCAGTATCAGCTACACTAGTCTGACTGTCCAGCAAAGTACAAGCATAGTCTTGTACTTCTAGTGGGGAAACATGCTCTTGGGGAGAGGGTGACAGCCTAACATCCTTATTCATTCACATGTGGATTAAATTCAGTGCATGTATAGAAAAACAAAACCATACCACTCATGTTGAACTATGCTTGAACCATTTGTTTTCATAAAAACCAAAGATATGCAGGAAACATTCTTTGGTTCTTCAGGAGTTTGGTTCAAAATGAGTCTATAATAATAGTAACAATATTTTTCATAATCGAGCATTAGTAGAAGAGCTTACAATGATCCCAGATTCAAGCAGACACAATTAGGTCTGCAGAAGAGCAGCATAATTGAGACCAGTGTATTGTGCCACAAAAGCTAACTGCATTACCTACCAATGAAATCTGCAGGTCTGGGAGGAGTGAGAGGAGCATGAAGCTGAGAATTAGCCAAAGCATGTGGGTGAAGCAGAGAGACAATGACAAAGGGAGAGAGACAATGATGGCTAACTAAGGCATGGCAGGGGAGGAAAGAAGATACCTGTAGGCAGCACTAGGTGAGGAGAACTTTTCACTTTCTTCACAGGGATTATTTTAACGGCAGAAATAGAACGTGTACATAAAGGGACGTCAACAGCTGCAAACACAAAAGTGTAAATGGCACATCCAAAAAGGAAAGAACAGAGCTTGGGAAGCATGCCACAAAATTTTCTAATGTACTCGGAGACACAATAGCAGGAAATTTCAAATACAAAAGCAGTCTAGAGAGCAATGATGCAACTGTTAAAAATATCCCTTCATTCTCCCTAATTCAGGATGTGTCTGTTTTATGCAGCATACAGAACTGCTTACTGAATGGACTAACTAACTAATGCTGACTGCCACTATGCTGCAGGCAAAAAGAATCTGGAAGCATTAGTTTTTAGAAGCCACCAAAAAATTTAGTGTAATCATTTAACTGAGGTACACTACATGCAAAAATAAAAATGTTAAGTAAAACATTAATATGGTTCAACAAAAACAAAATAAAGTGAAAAAAACAAACCAAGTACTGAAAGACTGAGGGAAGAACATTAAACTAGCCACATTACATTAATTCTGAATTTCATGGCTCATTTTTTACAAGTTCAACAACAGAAGGAAATAAAATAATCTTGAAAAAGGTCCCATGCTAAAGCGTAGCACCCATATAGCTATTTCAGAAAAAAAAAATACATCCATATAAACAGTAAATTGAAGAGATTTCTACTTGACTTCATTAGCTAGCACACTAATTATACTATATGTGGTAACATTGGGGAAAACCACACATACCACTATGCAAAATTCTAGCAATTGTTACAAAACTGTTCAAACCAATGGGTACAAAGAGGGGTCATTGTGAAAAGGCAGTACTATTTACAGGTGAAGCTCAACAGGAGCTGCCAAGATAAACATCTTGTATATCATGACTCTACCAGCATAATTTAAGTAGTGCTCTTGATTATGCAAAGCCAGGATTTTCTTCTATAGAACCCGTCTCCTGCGTGTATTTTCTGGCAAATGCTAAATGTCTCGTCATATTCCATGCCATCTCATGCCTGTAAAATCAGGAGCAAGAGGAGCCACATCTCTAATACTTTACAGACTAACACTGAGCACTGGGCCAGCTTTGAGGCAGACACTGACATCAGGGTGGTGTGTACGCCCCCTCTTGTGGCAGATCTTTCTGATACCCAGCAAAACTGGAGAGCACAGATTTCACAACCTAGAAAAGGGGTTTCAGGCATCAAATGCCTGGGCAAAGAGCCCAACAGAATTTTTTTCAAAACTCATAAAATTATTAGTATTTAATTTGATAGGTTTATTTAATTTTTTTTTTTATAAAAGAGGAAACCAAATCAATCCCTTTTTCCACATTCCTTCCTGAGCAGAGACCCTGTGAATACAACAGAACCCAAATCAAACAGCCTGTGGCTTAGGAAACAGTACTGATTCTGTTCTGCTTTGAAACCGACTGAATTCAACTGTCCACAATGCAGTCAAAATACTAACCACTATAAAAAGGCATCAAAGGAAAAGAAAGGAAATTAAACCAACAGAAAATCAGTCCATACCCACATACTTTCACTCTGCCAAAACAGACACAGTCACTCCACAAAACTGAATGCTATAAAGCACACTGCAAACCCGCTGATGTTAACATGAAGACTGGTTTGTTTAGATTTTTTTCATCTCTGAAATGTTTAGTTCCTGCTGTTCAGTCCCAGACTTAAACCTTCACTTCTCCCTGAAGTTAACACAGTTCACACACAGGCACCACACACCCATGCTGTCTCAACTCACTAAGATACCGATTCGCAGGTGCTCACAAGTAGTGTACAGCTTTCCTCAACACAGCACTAAAAATACACAAAGAGGCAAGGCCAGCCTGCCACTTTAAAGAGACAAAGAACACTTGTTGAGCTAAGAAATGCTGCTGTTACTAGCATGGTGCAGTACAAGACTTTTCTTGTGTCAGTCGCCAAGTGAACTGAATTTGGAAGCCTCCGCTGCAGTGAATTTCCGGGAAAACCAAGCACATCAGCAGCTGACATGCGGGAGGAGCTCTGGAGGTGTCTCTGGAGATCTTCACCCACCTTTTTCTTGTCCATTGCTGCTCAGCCCATTGACAACAGTTTTTGCAACATCAATTTCTTCATGTTCTATAAGACAAATGCAGTGGTTTTCAGTAAAGATGTTTGCAAATCTACAAGGTCTTCGGCTGACAAAAATAAAACTGGCTCATGTAAATTCAGGGAAACACAGGAGACCGTGCTAGAAAGAGGCTCCAAAGCTCATCTAAAGCCATATTTCTGAACATGAATGAAACAAATCTACCTCTGTCACTCCTGACAAATGTTTGCCTAATGAGTTCTTACAAACTTCCAGCACCACCCTAATGCAACCTGTTCCAGTGCTTACCAGCCTGTACACTTTTCAGTGCTTACACTGAATTCCCAGGTCATGTTTTTCTGAACTCCTTTCAAATACTTCACATTTTTTTCAAAATGTTGTGCCAAAACCAGGACATGATACCCCAGTTGAGACTTGCTAAGATGCTAAAATTAAGTGGGAATACCATTCTACAGATCTTACAGATCTCTCTTCAAGTCTGGCATCTGCTTTATTTTTCACCCTGATTTAACTTGTTACCCAGACAAGCCCAGAAGTTTTCCTCTTCCCAAACAGCTCTCATTTCCCAGTCCCTTGTTTTTCTTTGAACAGCTGATTTTTTCCCTATCCATATGTCAAACTATGTTTTCATCTCTACTAAAATATATCAAATTCAGATGATTTTTTCAGGTTATCAATAATTTTGAATTCTTATATTCCACACTGAAATAAGCTACAGGACCTACTCCAGTTCAAGATGCTTCTAGCTACTTTTTGGGCCAAAATTCAAGTAACAAATGTGAATAATTGCATCAGAAACAAACAGGAATATTACTAGTAACAGAAAGGAACACAAATGAGTGCAAGTAGAAAACAACACAGTCTTACCAGAGCTCATTGTGGCAGAGGGACTTGCCTTTTCTACTTCTGGATTTTGTTTATGTCTGTTTAGAGTGAAAGACAGAATAATTACATTATGTTTCATGTCTGTCCAGACACAATGCACTGGACACAATGCTGAACATTCACCACAAGAGTCAAGGTAACAGTCATAGTATCTTTTAAAAAATTACTTTCAAATGCCAAGTGGATTCATGTCAAGCACCATATAATTTTTTTTTCTGATAATTATCATAAATTAAAGATTATTTCTACCAATACAAACACTGCTTCCAGACTTTAAGACTAATCTTCATGTGAAATTGAAAGATAGTAATTTAAGTCTAAGAGTCTATAAAGGGCAAAGTTCAAGTATGACTGGTTTCTAAGACACAAACTGTGCATCACCTTTTGAGAGAGTTTTACAAAATCAAAGTGACACTAAAAGCTTTAAACTAAACCCCTCAAATTAGACCTTTTCCATATTTCAAGGCAATCTGTTGCTCATATCAAAGCTAGTCTCTCCTTTGAAAGATATAACAATACAGAAGAGATACACTTGTTAAAATGCATATTGTAACTTCTGCACCAGTCATTTCCAGCTGTGCTGATATTTCCAGCATCAGACTCCAGTAAGTGAAAGGTGAAAGCTGGAAGGTTTAATTCTCCTGTTACCAAAGGCAGTGAAATTGTCAACCCAAGAGAAAAAGTACCAGATGGGGATCAGAAGAAAAAGTCACTTTTCATGGTGATGCCAATCTGTGGAGGACAATTGTGAGGCCTATCTGTCCTCACTCCTCTGGGGACCTGATACCTGCAGCAAACAGGTTTCAATGTCACTGACAGGTGGTTAGAATAGCCACAGAGCATTTCTAAAAAAAAAAAAAAGTGTGTCTGACAAGCTTGCTCAACTCTCTAAAGGTCCTAGGTTGAATTAAAAGTCCTTTAATTTTGTGTTCCAATCTCCACCTCTCCCCCCACCAAAAAGTTAGCCCCAAATAAAGTGAGATCAAGTGCAGCTCCAGACAAATAATGGCTTTCATGACACCAATAGAAATATGCATCTGAAATCAAAAAATCATGCAAATACAAGAAGCCCAAACTAAGGAGTATAGGGAAAATTGCTTGGGGAAACAAGAAACCAAACAACAGAGTTGGAAATACTTTTCCTTTTACATGAATTGGAGGCAGCAGTGGAACATTGTAAGAGGTGAAAATTCCCTTCAGGGAATTGAATTTGTTCTCCTGCCTCAAGCATCTCCTTTCTTAACCAGCATTTGTTTCATGCCAGCCAGAATATAATGAGCATGTTCTACAGACACTCAAAAGGAAAGAAAACCCAACAAGCAAGAAAAGTAACAGATGAGACTATAAAATGAGACAATATCTGGGCTCCCCAGCAAGCCACCCTAGGAATAGCTGCCAACACTTAATTGTTTAAGTATTTCCTTCACTAAAATACCCACATAAGATATACATTGTGTGTTCATGAATCCTCAGCAGGATTCAGCCTAGCTCCAAGTTGGTCCCAGAAAAATACAATGTAAAGTGGGGGGTACACTATAAAATCAGCCAACAACAAAAACTGAGTCCAACTAGAAAGGCTGCCTGATTTTGCCTGCCCATACAGTATCTGCTTTTTATTTCTACCATTTCATATTAGTAGTGGAGTCCCTGAAATAGTAATGGTTGACACAGCCTGAAAATGTGGACAAACATACTTAGTAATAATGGTCCTTCTGATCTCTGTATGTTTGCATTCCAGAAAGATGCCTTAGTTCATGCAAATCAAAAAGAAGCAGTCCAAAATTACGTTATCCAGCTTAAGGAGATTTGTAGCAACACTGTGCTTTTCTACCCATAGAAAAATGATACATACTAAACTCACTGGGATAAATACCAGTCATTCCATGGGCCAGGAGAGAAGCACAAGAAGGGGCAACGCTGCAGTGAATCTCATCTCATCTTTAGGAACAATCTCTCTCTGAAGCTGAGAGGTTGCTGATACCCAGGTGTTTTAACTCAGCACTGGCCTACCCCATGGGCTTCAAGCAAGTCAGCACAGAATTTCTTCCACTCCAAGCATCCCCAAGAAGTTGCAATGCTTTCCTCTGGTATGCAAGATTAAAAAGGAGTGGGGAAAAATAATTCAATATATTACCTTTTCAGGGGAGGAAAGAGGATTTACTGGCTATAATGTCTGGGCTAAGGCAGGGTCCACTGCTACTGCAATGCTGCAGCAACACTTCCCCTTCCACAACAGGGAGCAATTAAACTCAGGTTCACATGCTTCACCCTTTTAAAATGTCTCATTTGTTTGGAAACAGTGACATCACAACTGCCATGAAACTCTGATTTCAAAAATGTCTTTTTGATTCAAGTCTTGACATTGCTTACAGTGCAAAGCACTGACCTTCACTGCATTAAGGAAAGTATTTAGGAAAAAATTCACACCAAAAAGAAGCATAACTATTTAGCATTAATAGATTAAATTACCTTTTACAAACAAGTGATTTGAGGAAAAAACCAAAGCAATAATTAAAGAAGATTGCTAAAATTAAATGGAAGATGGGTACAAACTCATTAGATCTAGATTGGATCTGAAAAAATTACTTTTCCACATATCCGCACACTTACTAGCAATTATGGAATTCAATTAAAATAACAAGCATCCAGTGTTCACTTACTGTGAAACTAATCAGCTTCCTTCAAGCACTCAAACATGTGCTTAGTGCGAGTTCCCATACACAGAATGGATTCAGCATGCTCAGCTGAGAGTAACCAATCCTGCACTGGTTAGACCTGCACTGGTCTAACTCCAGAAACTACGTTTAAAAGCTGATTTTGATCAGCTGAGAATCTGCACACAGATCTAGTGCATACAAGTAGAAATAACTCCTGTTTAATTGACAAAATGACAGTGCATGTTTGGAGTTGAGAACATGCTGTGGCACCTTACTGCATCAGGGCTACAGAGTTATTCTATCTGTCTGCCACATACTTGATCCAAAGCACAAACTGGAATGCTATTAGGCCTATCCCAGTCCTGGGGCTGCTCTTGGGATCAGATGGACAGTCCAGGCAGGTAACACGTCTGGCTTCACGGCACCAGTGTAGCCAAGTACTGGCCTGTACCAGCTGGGAAGGCACACGCTGTAAGCCAGGGTGCTATGGATGTTTGGATGGGACATCCTTAGGTAGACTAGTCCCTGCCAGGCTGGGCAGACAGGCTGTCCCTGGAAACAGGTGAGTTTGGAATAATTTGCTGCTCCCCTCAAGAACTTTCATGGCCAAACTGTTCCTTCAGACACACACAGGATGCACTGTATGTAAAGGGAACCAAGAATGAGGACCTTCATGTCAGTGTTAAAAACTAAGAACTCCCTATTGCCAGATCAGGCAAAGAAAAAAAGAAAAATACTAGAAAAAGTACTCTAAAGCAAAACCCCCATATGTCTCCTTTCAGCTCCCGGCTCCAACCAGCTAGCCAGTGTGTCCTTGCCAGCCTGGAATTAGTGCCTTTCCTGAAACAACAGACATAGCAACAAAGGCTTCAAAGCTGTACACATGCAAAACACAATGAAAGGTAATGAATTCCTCAGGGCATAAACCAGCAGCTGTAACCCTGAACATGCCAATGTCCATACGTAACATCCACCAACTCCTTGTCAGGTCAGTCCTACCTCTAGACAGATGTTTAACTTTTCCTTCCTCCCTTTCACCCCCAACATATTTCTCCAAGGCTGCAGTTCCTTCCCTACTTGGTGTGGAAAAGAGAGCAGCATGTTCAGAAGCCTATTTAGGAGGAATGCAGATAAGTGGCAACCACTTCTGTACAGCCTGTCTGGATTATCTCACATGCTCTAAAGGTTTGAATACTCCCCCTACAAAGGCAGGGGTAACAAACAGCTCATTAATAGTTCTGAGCAAGGACACATGCTCTCAGGTCACTGGTATCTCAGCTAAGAGTCGTGGGCAGTCGTTATTTTTGGTGATCTAATGTGAGTGTGGGGAAAAGTAACTTCCTTTCTTCCCTTGTTATTACTGACAGCTCTGGTGACTCACATAGCATTTTAAACCAATTGCTATGCATGAGATGAACATTCAAAACTTATTGTGCTTATCCCTTATATTCCTGAGATGTAGACCCCTTTATTTTTCTCAGTTTCAAGTTTTTCACATTTTCAAAGTTTTCTCTCTAAAAACAAGAAGAGCTTTAAGTGCTTTGTGCATTTAAGATGCATTTAAATGAAAAATCAAAATCTTATGTATATTAGTATAAAGTACAAGTTGAGGCTATCAGAAAAATTGCAAGCTTTCAGACTAAAGGATGATTAACAATCACAAAGCTTACTTTTCACCTGGTCAGGTCTTACACATCACTGGCAGCACTCACTTGCTTCACCCTGGCTCAGACCCTTTCTCACAATGCCATCAGTGTCCCTGACCCAAATGCTCCTCTTCAATGAGCCATGTCAGCAACATAGAGTCCCAAATCTGGAAAGTGGGCAAAGAGCTGCACTGCAGTCAGTGCCTCCCACCAGCATGTTCCTCTGCTTAAAGGAACTTTCTAGAAAAACACATCTCCTGTGCACTTCTCACCTCACATCATATAAAACGTGACAAGAGAAAAAAAAAACTTAGAATAGAGCAGGCAGCTCAGGTTAACCCAGGCAATCGGCTCTCTCTTCAACTACCATTATTCTCTTATTCTGGAATACTGAAATACGTTGTCTGTCATTTTTATTTTAAGGGTCAAAGAACATCCTGTCATTCCTTCAGAAGACGCTATGCTCCTAAGAATAAAAGTCATGAAAAGCCTGTGAGTAAGCAAGAAGTGCACATAGAATAATCACACCAATTCTGTACAAGACAACAGCTTCCACACACTCTTCAGCAAGTGCTAAGACAGCAGAGAGAGAGCACTGAAAGCTTACTAAATGAAACAAATGGCATCATTACACACCAGCTTGGATAAGGCATTCTTATAAATAATTGAACTTACAGCTGTTATGATAAACAAACACAGCACATTTCAAATGCAGTACTGCTTCCTTCTTTTCTTTTAAATATAGTGCGTGTCTGCTGCCTTCCAAATGAGCAAATTAAATTATCTGGGGCATAGGTGCCAGTTTTTGTGCAATTTATAAGGAATGTGCCTCTCTCAATAACAAAAATTAAATAGAAAATGTAAACTAGGAGCTACAGCTTTAAGAATTCCGAGATGCTTTTGAACTAAGTCATCTTACAGTCGTCAGCTTCAGAGTAAACAAAGTTTGCTGCAACCTGAGTTGACTCAGTTCAAGGTCACCACTTGTGGAGCAGGGGGCAGAAAAGAATCTCCTGGGTCATCCAGCCTACTCCCATGCTATTGCAGGCAACTGTGTCATACAACCCTGTGCAAGAACACTTCACATTCCAGTTTAAAACTGCTAAAATTTCCCGCCTCCACTGCTCTTCCTGGAAGCCTGCTCCAGAACTCATTCCCCTTATGGCATGAATGCTGTTTCTCATCTGCAACCTAAATCATATTCATGAACAGCTACAGATAAATTGTTTTGCACCAGCACAATTTTTCTGTTTGAGCAGGTCCTCCTCCTTGCACTCACCCCTATCCATGCATTTTTAGAAAGCAATTGCACCTCTGAGTCTTCCTCAGAAGTGCAATTGCATTCCCAAAGAAATTGGCCAGTGTGCTGCTACTCATCTCAATAAAATCAGGCAAATAGTGAAGACTTCAAAAGGTCGGCAGGCCAAAGTCTAAACTTCACTGAACGTCACAAAGGCAGTGAGCAAAGCCTACAAGCTGACATGCCAACAGCTGAACAGCAAGGCTGAAAAGGTAAATTATCTCTTTTTGTCCATTCTGCCTCTGACCTCTACACTAAAACTAATTTCATGATTAGTGCTAGTTCAGATAGTGACTTGATGTCTACAGGAACCTCCCTGCAAAGAAACAGACTGGCATAATTTCATACTAGCCACTAAACCTTGATTTAAAAACACTCACTTATACCTGGAAGATTGTGTGGATGAAAGGTGGCTCTTGCTTGAGCCATCAACCTCCTGCTCTGCTGCAGACTCAGGGTTGAAAAACAGCCATCCAGAAGGTTGTTTGGATCACAGCCGACTTGACATGTACTTTAGCACCATTCCCTCTGGATAAGAAACTGCTTACATTCCTGCCTTACAGTCAAAACATTTCTTCTCCTGACAATAGACTCCAAATATACTTGTAACTGGGCTTTGACTTCCTCCTGAGTCTGTAGTGACTGCCCTCTGTCTTTAGTATTTGGTGGCTGAGACATGGTGACAGGAGCCCTGGCCCATGTATCGTGGGTGTCAGCTGAAGAAACAAATGCCTTTCTGCCACACCCATACGCCCAAGCAACTCACATGAACATTTTGAAACTTCAGAAAGAAAACCAACATTTTCCAGGATATTTTGAATAAAGTCTCATCTCTATCTTAGCAAAAGACAAAAAGCACAGCACTTGACAGCAGCAGTAGCTGAGATTTCTGTTCAGATTTATCTGCAATACATATGATCACATCTCATAGATGGAAACACTTTACAAACAAGCTGATGTACATCCTATAAAAGGGAGCTCACTGGACACAGATCTCAGGCTGCCAGCTCCAGGGAAGGCTGTAAACATTTAACAGCATACCACAACCTGGTACTGTTCACTTAACTGAGATTCACACAGGAACTGGGGCAAGGAGCACACAACTACTGAAACTGGAATTTATTTACAGGTAGGGGGTAACTCGTTCCATGACACCCAATTTACCTTTGTTGCAAAAGGAAAATCTTTCAATCTGCAATGACCGCACCTAGCCAAGAGGATGCTGCCTTTGTACTTCAGCTGGAAGAAATGGAGGATTCACTGAATTCAAGCTGTTGTGAGACTACTTGTAAGAGCTGTGCAGCTGGGGTGCTCTGGGTACTGCACCTAACTCTCTGCAGACCTCTGACATGGGGCCACTTGTGCCTCGACAGAACAATTGCTGTAAATAAACAGACCCAAATTCCAGAAGCCCTAATTATGTATAACAATGAACCCATTCAGCTGACTGCAGGATTGAGGGACACAAACACTGCACTGCATTTACTACAGTGAATGGCATTCTATAAATACAAATCAATTAGATCATCTAAACAACATCCAGCAGCTTCTCTTGTATGACTTTGTATAACAAAGACTACAAAGGCTGTCTTCACCTTTATCACACACTCTCAAACAGTAAAGTAGTAAATAAGAGGAAGTTGCATTAAGTAGAAATACTAATTAGAGAATGACTAGTGTCTCAAAGTTCAAATCCAGTTTACAAACATTTCATAAAAATTAAAGAGAAGACTCTGATGCGCCTTTGAGATATAAAACAGATGCTCTAGATACTTTAATGCTACAGACCATCTTATACCATTCCAGACACATCCTGAGATTTTCAGTTGTGTAAGGCAGAGGAATTGTGCAGGCCTGAATGAGTGCTCACTGTGGCAGCCACACCAAATGTTAATTATGACCTCTTCCAGCATTAGCTGTTCTAAAGCTCTGTACAAGCTCTGTACTCACTAAGCTACAGCTAATAATTTTCAATACATAGAAGTGATAGTTTTATTTTATACCAAGATGGAAGATTTGGGCCTCTATCCTATGCAACATCCAAAACTAGCTGATGTGGCATAGTGTAACAGGGCCTTATAAGTATCAGTCTTACAGGTTGCTTTTTATAGTTTCAAAATAAGAAAAATCTGTTTGAGAGTTGGTCTCCTTCACAAACAACTGCAACAACCTCCAGAGAACCACACAGAGCTAAGTCTAACCAAAGCACACAGGGAGTCAGGCATACAATACTGCCAACACATCTCTGACAAGCCTAGTTGGAAGCAAGCTGAAATCAGACAAGGTAATTTTCTTTAACCTCTTCCAACCTGGAAGCACTGCTATGCTAGCAAAATTGCTAGGGGACTATATTCATCCACCTGGATATCAGACACAAAATGGTCTCAGCAAAACTCAGAAGGCTGGCCACTGGCCTGCTAGTCCTGATGGACTGTGCTGCCTCCAGAGTCACCTACATGCCAGACAGAAGGACTCAGTGACTGCTTCTCTACTCACTACTGAGAACACTTGCAGAAAACCAAACTGATGAGTGAAGCAACAGTCTGACATTCCAAGTGTCTCCAGAAATAGCAGAAAGTTACATTCCAGAAACCAGTCCTCATCTCTACTTCCCTCTGACTCCTCCTGCCTCAGGTGACAAATTCATATATTGCTGAGAATTCCACATCCATTCTCTTCACTTTCCTCTTAAGTAGCTGCCTCAGAATCTGCATTCAAGAGCTCCTTTCAATTTCTCTTTCCCATAAAAATAATTAGGAGAAAGATCCAGTCACTAGGGTAAGGAGGCAAGGACATGCCCATTTCCCTTAATGAGAACACAGACCCATGTAATGACTACCTTGATTTGCCTCATTTGCCTGATCAGCAAGCAGAAATATCTATCCAAATGAAAGCAGCATTCTGAAAATCAGTGTGCACTGCCCACCAGACCTACCCACTCAATGTATATTAGCATATACCAGAGTCATATAAAGTCCTGGGAGTTCAGCTCACAGCAGGTCTAGCAGAGGTAGATGTGACAAACTGTGACTAAAAACCATGCTGGTGTCCTTACCTCAATTCAGGCTTTTCAGTCAATGGAGCCATTTTCTTAATCTCTTGATTTCACTCCATGAGAGGCACGAAAGAGTTAAGAAAACCTTTCACTGTGTTGCCCAGTCACTTGGCTGCTGAAGTGTAAGAAATTGGTGGAGACATCTCTCTTTCTCTCTGGCACCCTTAAATACTTTGCTCCTCCTACTGCCGTGCTTTAATTAGCCAGCTGGTTCTTAGTCACCCCATCCTGTCACTAGGCTTGCTCACCAACAGCCACCCCCACCCAGCCTGCCTGTCACTCCCCTGCCACTGTCATCACCAAGGACACGGTCTCTTCCTGCAGCTCTGGAGCTGGGGAAGGGAAGGAGAAAAAGGGTGGAGGTGACACTCCAGGGTGGCATTGGATGCACTTGAGAAGAGAAGTGACAGAAAGACCTTGAAGGGATGTTAAATTACAGGGAAAGTACTTGAAAAAGCACTTTTCTGGTTTTTTTTTGTTTTTGTTTTTGTTTTTTTTTTTTTTTTTTAATCAGGCAGCATCCACTTATCTAGGAAGGAAAATTTTCATTAGCACTGGACATGGCAGATCCTATTTCAATGGCTAGGAGCTGAAGGGGCAGCTAAAGTTTCTGCTCTTGGCAGGTGAGATTTGTAGCATAAATACCTGACATGACACAAGGGGAAACTAACTGCTTGTATGGCTAAAACGTATTACATGCCCACTCCTTGAGCATTGTAACAGGCATCAAAGAAGTTTCTGAGCCATCAGCAGTACTAGGGTCCCTAGAGGGAAGAGGGAGTGCCCCCACCACAGTGTGGCTTGGCAACCTAAAACTTGCCATAGAGTGGAAGTGATGGCAGCTTTTAA
The DNA here is from genome assembly GCF_028769735.1 of Zonotrichia leucophrys gambelii. Taxonomy (NCBI): domain Eukaryota; kingdom Metazoa; phylum Chordata; class Aves; order Passeriformes; family Passerellidae; genus Zonotrichia; species Zonotrichia leucophrys. The sequence goes on from NC_088176.1 coordinate 19,814,537, forward strand.
GAGAGCAAGAGTATCTCACATCCCCAGGCCTGGGCAGCCCTTCAGTGGGAAGGCGAACTGCAGCACAGAATCACCCTTCCTTCCACAGCCAATGTCTACAACACAAACAAATGGGACAAAGACTTCATTAACTCAGACCCTGGAGGCTGTCTCATGCAAGACCAAGTGGTAATTTAATAGTGGAAATAATTTGGAGGCCCCTAAGCCTCTTGGTACTATCCTTTGTCACCAGCACTGGCTTTCATGACTGACACTCCAATGTGTCTCTATTTGCAGCCTGTCCCTGGATTTTGATTCCTCAAATACACACGTACAGACATTGATCTGCTGCCAAACTTACAGACTGATAAAATGTACTGAAAATGATTGCAAGATGAGCATCTCAGCATTCAAATGAGACCTAGAAAGCAACACAGATGGCAAGAGTTGCTGATTGCAGAAGGGCATAGAGCAAAACTGATTCTGTAGGTCAAAGCTTACACTACTGATACTTTCAGTAAAATGTTAGCAAAGGACACAGAACAAAGGTCTCCAAATACCTACACATATAAATCCACACTCATCCTCTGTCAAATGCTGACTCAGCAACACAAGCTCTCCTTTTTCCTCCCCAGTAAATCCTTTAGCATCCCAATACTTACCTCCCACCAAATGAAGCATTTCATTGTAAACCAAAATGGGCATAACTCCAACTTGGTATATTGGCTAAGGGGCCAGAAAGAGCTGCTCTATTTTACTTCATTGAAGACCAATCCCAAACCTCAGTGTGAACATGGCAGTGATAGTTCTAATCAGAGTAAACAAAGGGCTTTGGAGCCCACATTTACTACCATATCCCAAAGACTAATGTTGGGGAGTTTGTACCTAGGTTTTTGATTTATCTACCACAGCAGATACCAGACACCATTAGCAAAACTCAGGCCTGGATCTAGGTTTAGAGTCTAGTCCCTTTACATTTGAGGCGTGTTTGGTTTGGGTGGAGGAAGAGGGTCATTTCAGACGTATCAACAGTCAGAATAAAGGGTGATGGAAAACAATTTGTATGTTTTGAGTAGTCAGATCCTACTCTCTTATTTACAAAAAAAATGCAAACTAATCAACCAAACAAAAAACCCTAACCCCACGTGGCTCTCAAAACAAACCAGAAAAGCCAACAAAAGCCCTCACATTCTCCAAAGTAAGCTGTGCAGTCATCGCCAACTCCAATTATTTGAAACATACTTATTTACACAATATGAAACAGTTTACACAGTATGCAACAGGAGATACCCATCAGAACCCAAAGACAACATCCTTGATCTCCTTCATGTCTCTTGTGAAGCCTGGACCACATGAGAGCAGGTCAGTTGGAAGCTGTATTTGCTGTGTAGCAGGGGATTATAAACAGGCCCCTGACAGTTTGTCTTCAGGTAACAAAAATGACAGTAATTTTTAAAAAATTGTAAAAGTAACAGGTAGTGAATGAAAGCATGGCACCTAGGGAGAGGCAAAGTAAGGAAGGATCCAGAAGTTGGCTCATGTCCAAAGTTAGGATGGTCAGATCAAGATGGGCTTTGAAACATTGCTGGTCTTTGCAGAAAACAGCTGAGAGGACCTTCAAACAGCTTGGGAGGAGTTTCTATTACAGACCACCACTTGAATGGAAAACAGAATTTTCACAGAATTCCACCTGGGTGAAGAGCATCAAGCTTTGTCTGGCTGCAGGGCCACAATGCTTGGCTGTTTCTAAAGTCAACCTTGAATTCAGGATAAAAAACCTTATGAAGTGTTGATGTTTTACCATCAACCCACTGTACTAATGTACTGTGCTCTGCAATTTTCCTGGCATCTGCTGTTGCACAATCCTTGCTGTGTTTTTCCCCATAATACCATGTCTTTGTGAAAGATAACTTCACCATAGTGGTAGAAGGAAATAGCAAAAAGGAGCAGATTCATTTTTTCAACAAAGGAAGTCTTTGGCATAACAGAAGTAGATGTTGGTTCTAGGATATTCTGGACACCTGCTCTAGTAGCCACTGGACAAACCTGTTTTCACTGGAGGGAGTAATTTTACCAGTTATAAGCTACCCTGAAAAGCTCTGTTGCACAATCCAAGCAGGTTTTTTTATTTTGGTAAATATCACACAGCTATCCTAGTTCTTTTATGCCACCCCAATATGCTGTGGGACTAGGCTTTCCAGCTACCAGAAGAAAGCAGAGGTGCTGTGACAGGGAGTTTAGAAAAGGAAGTACTTTTGATAGATCTGGGAAACGCTGAACAAAAGTGATTGAAGTTACTTCATTCTGCAGATGGAGGAGGAAGGCAAGCAAGCTTGCATCATGCTAGTGCTTTTAGTTCAGTTCCAGGGTTTGAATTGCAAAACAAAACTCAGCCAAAATAACACGTTGCTGCCAGAGTTCCACCCAGTACTGTCAATGAGCACAAACTCATTCACCCAACATCCTTGCCCTGCTTTGTTACAAAACAGCCACCCAGGTTGTGGTTAGGATAGTATGACAGCACCCTCTCTGCTACAAAAGATGAGCCCCACCTTGCCCCAAAGCTCCCAACACATGGACCCCCTTGACCTGAGCCTGAATTCTGCAGCTCAGTCCTGCCCAGCTGAAATGCAAGGGAAGCAGCAGCACTGCAGAATGAAATACTGTCACCAGCAGCCTCTACAATCTGCCAGGCTGCTCCTTCCAACTGCACAAGGACTCAGGAAGCACTTCCAGATGAGTCTGCGTGGCATGAGGGGTTCAGACTGTTATCAGAGACTGAGAAGATTGAAGAACTCTCCTAGTGTCCCTTTTGGCTGTTGAAAATTAGGGCTGTACTGGAGATCAGTGATGCCCCATTTAAAACAGAATGAAATACCACCTGGCAGGATCCCAGTTTACCTGCACTCAGGATCTGAAGCATCTCAAGGGAAATCTCAGTGAGAGGCATGGCACCTGCTGCTGTTTGTCTTCTGACTGCCAAACTCCATAGGAGGTGGAGTCTCTTACATCAGCACAAGCTGGGAGTGATCAGCTGTTTAGCAGGCACCTGAGTAGAACATTTTTTCCAGCTCCTACTGATCTGCTAACCTATTTTAATTCTCATGCATAAAAGAAAGTATAACCTTGCTCCTCTTCCTAGAATATCTGCTGAGCCTGGTCCAAGCAATTTTGTGGAATTCAGGACGTGCTAACTGCAACACTATAAGGGAAAAACTTGGGGCCCAGCTATGTTCACTCCAAGGAAGTCCTAGGAAATGAATGGCAGTTACAGAATGAGACTGACAAAGCCTGCATCCTCACCTACACATAAGCATCTCCACCCCTTTGTACCCTCTGCTGCTACGTACACACAGACAAGATGGAAGCAAAACTTGCATGCTGGGATTTGTGGCATCTGTGCAAAACTGGGGTGTGGGACACAAGGGACTCAATGATCACTGGACTGCTTGTGGCAGGAGAACCCAGGCTTGTGTTCCTCTACTACAAAAGGACAAAGGCACTTCCTAAATTTACTTTAGGCGGAGCTGTGCTTACTGATCCAACCAGCACCTCAGTCAATGAAAGGCACTGCTGACTGTGAAGGCAACAGAATACACCCCAATCAATATTAAAAGCTTCTGTAAAGGCACCAGCTGTTCACCACTGCTCTTAACCTTTGTGCTGTAGAGTTTAAATGAACCTCAAGGTAGTGTCAAGACAAAAATCGCCTCCTATATGACACAGAAAGAAGCTGAATTTCAATTCTCTTATTTTTCTTTAGACCCCAAATACTCAGATACTAGCCTAATCTCTGTGCCAGCACCTGAGTTTACTGGCTCTTCCAACGACAGTTATTTGTTAAGTTGCTGAGAGTAAAAAAGGAGACACAGCAGTGTGGTAAAGAAGGGAACTTGTAGAAGGAGAAAAGAAAATTTAAACTGTGCTCTCTCTCTCCATCTCCGTATTTTCTTGCACTGCTTTTTCCTGCACCCTAAGTGCTAAAGACAAATGAATATCAAATCAGGCTACCCACAGCTGATTTTCTGTTCTCCAGGAACAGAACTACAGAGCCAAAAGAAGCAACATGTCTTCCAGCAGACAAGCCTGGGCATTCATGGAAACGAAGTCCCAGCAGTTCTGTATTTGCTCTGTGTGTCATTAATAAGCAAAAACCCAGCCCAAAAAGCCAGGTTGAGGAGAAATTTCGATTCTAACTTGGCCAGCTGGCCAGTTACATTTGTAACTATGAAAGTTAATGAGAGAGTAATCATATTTCACAGTTCACAGACGAAAGTCATTTCCTTTAGGAATTAATGATGGTTTAAATCATTGATTCCTCTCCTATAAACTGTAGCTGTCACAGAGTTTTGAAGGCTATACTTTAAATCTGTCTTCAAAGAGCAACACTTTGGTAAACGTGCATTGAGAGGAAAAGTGCTTAAACCTCTCCAAGGGGAAGAAGAGAAAAGCTGATCTTCCCTCATCACCCTGCTCCCAACAACACAAACATTTCTTGTCACAGCAAAAAACAGCAACTGGATGACTAAATAATGATAATGACTGCTGCTCAGTGCACTGCTGGGCTTTGATTAGATTCTTCTTGGCCTGTAACCAGATTTAACAAAAAAAACCTAAACACAAAACCCCAAAGAAAACACATTGGCCATTTAGAAGAGGCAGGACTGATGCTAATAGGATCAGTACAGTGCTCAGTTAAGATGCTCCAGGGTCATTGTCTCTGTCCAGAAAGACCAGATCCTTCACTTCAGTGACTTGGAATGAAGTAAACAAAGACATTGCCCATCAGGCCATGAGCTGCTCCCACGGCCCTTTGCATCAAAAGTTCCATAGCCCAAAAACCACAGCTAAACAGGCCTTGGGGAACATCCACCTCTGGAAGCCCAGGAGCGTTGAAATTTTCACATCCTAAACTAACTGCCCTGTGCTAAAGAGGCAGGAGCTATGAATGTATGAGCAGATTGGGAAGACATTAAGGAAAACGTTTGAAACACACTGTCCCTTCCAGAATCTCTGCCTCATCAACGCTCCATCTGTTCCCAAAAATTCAATGGAAAGAATGAAATCTCCATTTTCCTGATTTCTTTAAATTCACTCTCACTGTTGCTGCTCTGCTTTCTGGCACAGTGCTGCATCATTTAAACCTCTATTACAGTCTCTGGAGGGCAGAGCCAGTGCGGAGGTGGTGTGATCAACCAGCTGAAACCAAAAGTACATTCTGGGCACACCTTCCTCTAGAAGACATTCTGCTCTGACCCAAGGGAAAGTTGTGAAAGGAGACTTGTTACACCTTACAGCAGCTTGTCTGAATAACCTTAAGCATTCACCCAAAGCAACAAACTCCAGAGCTGAATAAGGCAGCAGTTTTTGACCAGCAGGCTCTGGGAAATCTGGCCATCAGTAAGAATATCTTTAACTCTTTAGCAGCTCTCCAACAGTTCTGTATGTACACTAAGGGCACTTTTTCTCAGTTATTGAGCCTTGGACCTACTGTAGCATTTTCCACTCTTTGACAACAGAAGATTCAGTCAATATATATCCACTGTGGTTCCACAGATTAACTTTGTTTCCTGGTGCACTGGCTAGATCTTTTCCTTCCCTTTCCGTGCCTTTGGTCCATCTTGACAGGCCTGGAACTGTTTCGCATGCAGATCAATGCATACTGCATTGATGCAGTATGCATCTTTCTCTCATATAAAAAAGGTAATGTAAAAAGGGCCATTTAGGGCTCCACCTAAGCTGGAATAGGGGCTAAAGAGTAGGTTGTTCTCCTTCAAACTCCCATATGGGCTAGTCAGGCCCTGATACTCAATGCTATGAACTCCCTGAACAACAGATGTGCTGTGCCTTGATGCCACATGACAGCCAGTAGGACTAAGCAGGCACCACAAATAAGGGAAGAATAAGGGAGATGCAGATGTCATCACTTGGCTGATGACACAGGTCAGCCATAGCACAAGCATGAGGCACAGTGACTCCCAGGCATGTCTCTGAGAATCAAGGCTTCTTGGAGATGCTCTTTTTCCAGATCAAGGCCTGACTGCATATTTCTGCCTGGAAGAGAACCAAATATCATGTTCTCTTTCCTCTAAAGCGGTAAAACTGAGGGGAGGGAGCTTCCATCCCTTTTACAGCCAAAGTACAGGCTCACATTCAGGCCGAGTGTGAAACAGCCCATTGTGCCAGTTCAACAGTGGGGTCAATGTGACTTTGCTCATGAGGCAGTAGTAGGAGAATGACATAAAATCTGGCTTCATACATCCCAAAAGTTTTTCCAGCTTCCTCTCCAACAGCTTGAACTTTAATTCCTCAGAGAAAAGTAATTCATAAAAGACAACACCATCAGCTAACAACAGCCTCTGCATCTTCAGCATGTAAGAGGCTGATGCATCTTCACTGGAAGGGTTGTGTAGCCCCAAAGGAAATAGACACAAGCAACCCTTGAGAATCATAGTGTCAGTATGGCCATGACCCTGGCATAGAGACAAACACCAGGTAAAGAAAGAAGTAGCCAAAATGAATTGTATGTGTCATTTCTGTAAAGCCAGAAATTCAGTCTTTGGTAACTGCTGTTTTGACCTTTGCCCTCCTGATCACAAACAGGCTCCCTAGAAGAGTCATCCTAAAGGGAAATTCCAAAATCCCACCATGAAATGAAGTCTCCCAGTAATGCACTCCTTCCCCTCCCTTTCAGTCTACTCACATCAGCCAGCTGGATGAACTTTCAGGTCCAGCTTAGGACAGGATCTTCTGACAACAACTTGTACTCTGTCTTCTCTTCACATGCAACTGCTACATAACAGCTCATACCTACAAAAGCCAAAGAGAAAGAGAATTCTTATTAGTGCCATTAGTCCTGCTGTCTAACACATTCACAGAGAGGGCTGTACCAAAGCAATAATTCATTCATAGAAATAATGCTACTTTGAGATGAAACAATCACCTCTGCTCACCATGCAGGAAGCACAGTTAGTATAAACATCAGTCTGCCCAGATCCACATCCCAGCATCCTCTGTATGAGAACCAATATTTATGGTTGTCTCCAGGGAAGGCTGAAACCACATCCGTTTTCCTGCCTTTCTGTTAGAGAGATTCCCCCTCGAGCAGCAAGGAAAGCTGAATAGCACAAATATTCATGCCTCCTTACAACCTACAGTCTGTTTACCAATGTAAATCACTGTTGATTTCACTTCATTTAGTATACTAGTTTGCAAAATGCAAAAAGAAGAAGTAAACATACATCTCTGCTGCTATCCCTGATGTGTGAATAGGCTTGTCTGATACAAAGCCTGGGCTGGGAACTAGGGATAACAGCAACTATGAAATGTATCTCACCACTGCCAGGAATAAAGAAGGAAGGGCAGATAGTAAATGTATATTAAGAAACACACACATTAGGTTGTATTCAGACAAATTCCTTAGTTAGGATACACAGCTAGACAGACACAGAGGCAGAATTCACACAGAAAAATTTAATTATTTTTTCCATGCATTGATGCTTACTAAAAGAAATTATTTAACTCCAGTCCAATGTTAAGTCTAAATGGTAAGATCTGACATAGATTTGATAGATGGCTGTGCACCTTTATTGTTTCACTCAATAACATTAACAGCAGTCTGCTGTAGTGAGATGCCTCTGCTGATAGACTTGTAAGTATTGACACCCCTCATCTTTATTCATGTCATTTAACAGGCTGAACTAGTCAGCCAATCACTCTGAGCTCATGCTTAGCAACTGAACAGAGGGGATCTTCCAGAGAGCAGTGCAATTTTTTTTCTACATTACCTTCCTCATACTTCTCTGTACTCAAGAACTCCAAGAAGAGGTTGAGGTGACCAACTAGCAAAGTTTGATGCCTGTGCTGGATGACTGAACAAATCCTCATATGTGTTTTATTCAAGCTCTGAGGGGAATGAAGTCACATTTCTTTCAACTAGCAATGCAGGACCAGGACCTCCAAGGGCCTTGTACAACCAGCCTCACCATTTAGATATTCTCAGTGCACATGAGGCAAAAACACGACAAAGAGAAAGCAGAAGGTGATGCTCAGAGAGAAAAGCATAAATAAGGAGTATCAAGGACCTTGCACAGGAGCCATCTCAGACCACGCTTACAGAGCTCCAATAAGATTTTTTTACAAGCCCCAAGACTTCTTTCAAAACCCATGAAGATCCCAAGCAATGAGCCTAGATGAACCAGGATAGTTTTTTAACAAAACTAGAATAGTCCTAGGAAAACACAAGCTGAAACAAATTAGAGTTTTCTGTTGAGGATGGTTTAATAGCTTCTACATCTTCAATGAGTCAAAAGGGATCAGCAAAAGGACACATTTGAAAGGCTTATTGCTAGTACTGGAAAGAAAATTTTCTATAAAGATGTCCAGAGTATGCACCAAGAGAGAGTTAATATTCCAGTGGCAAGGTCAAGCCTGGTTTTCCTGCAACACAAGAAGCTGCCCTGCTGGCATTAACTGCAGTTTGTTTGCTTTCCCAACCTGCCTTGTCCTTGTGAGTTGGCAAAAGGCTGAAGCTGGCCAGAGTCCCAACTACCAAAAGCTGCCCAAAGCAGAGAACTGCTATCACAAGGACTAAGAGCAAGACTGAAAGGGGGAGGAGAGAGCAAATGGCACAAAACCCAAAGCACAGAAACTTCTCTGGTGCTGAGAAATGTTACAAGCAAGGCTGTAACCTGGCACATAGCCAGGGAGCTCAGCAAGACCAGAGAATACAGAGGAAGGTTATGACTGGTCTGTGCCCCAGTCTAGAAGTAATACCAAAATGTTCACACTTTACTTGAAAATATGTACCCCTTCAGCTCCTGGAGGACCATAAGAAGCTATTTTTGCTGAAAAATCTATGCAGGACTCACAGAAAGATTCAGTTTACACAAACTTCATACCCTCTGCTGTGGGAGTACTTCACTTTCTGTCAATGGCAGCAAAATTAGGGAGCTGAGAGTGTCAGAGAGAAAGGACACCATACTAAGAAGTTTTCAACATGTTTTAATTTTACTTCTGTTAGTAGTCAGCTGTGTGCTGGCTTTATCTGTTTCTAAGAGGTTGATTTCCACCACAGAAGCAAAGTGTGATGAAATAGTTTCTAATAATACAAAAGGTACTTGGATACTGCCTGCATAAGGAGCCAGCAACCAGCACCAATGACAACTGAGCTGCTCAGTGAGCTACAAAAAGCAAGTTCCACACAGAAACTTTGAATGAATGCAGCAGATGAGAAAATCAAGCAAATGGAGAGAAAACAAAAAAACACCACAAAACCAAACCAAACCAAAATCTCACCACATGGCTAATAAAGAGGTTTCCCTGCAGAGTGTAGAGCTTTCTTCCTTCTTTTTTTTTTCCCCTTTAATTTTTATAACAAAGGGTTTCCCTGACTCTGGACACACTTTGAGCTTAAAGACAAATAAATCACTGTGGCTGAGTACTTCTGATGCACTGAGTGACAGCCTCAGTCTGTCCTGGTACCCAAAGCTGGTATAAGAGGCTTTTCAGAATGACATGGGAAGGGAATAGCAGGAACACCACGGGGATGAGAATAAAGTACTAAAGTATTAAGGTCTACAATTTTACAGATGTTTCTGGAGGCTGTTGTATTCCATGCTAAGGACTGATACACTGGCTGACAGTACTATGGTAGTGCAGAATCAAGCTCTCTTGCTTCTTCTCCCTTTTTCAGATCAACAGCCAGGCACATCTTAAATGAGTTGGGCACAGGCTACACTCAAACCACATCCCTATGGAGGAAGGAATGCTGCCAAAAGAAAACAGGAGAGGTGAGAAACATGGGAAAATTTCTTGTTGCAGACATTGGCCAGGCATGATCCAGAAGGACAAATCTTAGAATACACTTACAAGCCCTGATAAGGACACCTAGTCCCAACAACCCCACTGTAGACACAAAGATCAGCTCAGCATGTTGCTATTCTTGCAGTAATTTTCCACACTTCACAGCCTGAGCTCACACACAACTAAGCAGACAGCACAGCTTCCAGTACCCCTTAGGCAGCAATGGAAAACACTCTCCAAGTGATCTCACACCTGAACACAACAGGAGGGCAGCACACACACACACACGGCCTCCAGTTCAAGAACTGGAGGTGCCAAGCAAAAGAAACATAGGAGTCTCACATTGTTTTCAAGGTAAAAAGAAAAAGGGCTTGACCGTGCTTGACTTCATCATGTTGTTTGTACAGCACAGTGCTTTGGGCACTGAGCTGCAAAATCAAAGCAAGTACAATGGCAATGAAAATATAATCAAACACATCAGTGTGGGACCAGCTTTGCAATGGAAAAGTTAGGAGCTGGAAACTAAGATCAACAAACAATCCTGAGATCTAAAGGCCATTTAGAAAACAACAAATTCAAGCAGCTCTGTAAGACTAGTAGGATAAAAACATTATATTTCCCATTGTCCACATAAGAACAGGCAGTCCCTTTTCAAGGAATGTAAATGGACAAGACACATGAGGGGGAAAAAGATACACAGATGAGGAATGATTTGACCTGATCACACCAGAATCAGTGCCAGGAACAAACTGTGACTCCAGCTTTCCTAGCACAATGCTCTTCCCATGGTCTATACTGCCTCCAAGCCTGAAAACTGACACCCACCTTTTGAAACAGTTTTCACTGAAAACTGTTTGTCACCATCCCACCTGCTGGAGCTTACAACTCCCTGCGGAGCTCATAGCAGAGATGTTCAAGTGAGCACTTCATAATCCACAGAAGGCTGAATCCACCAAGGTAAATTGAACAACCAGTGACAATAAATCAAGCTGATCTATTTTCTCAATGCTGATCACACAGTCCTCACAGGGACCCTTCAGCTGGGAAAGCTACAAGTGAGGCCAAACATCAGTATTGGTAAAGCAACAAGAAGCAGTGTGGAAGGGAAGACAAGGGTCCCTGTTTTTAACCTGAACAACTGTTTGCTAAGTTGACGCTTGTCCTTGGTCTCAGATGTAGTTATGCCCTTCCTCCCTTGAAGTCCTAAGACTTGTCATTCAGCTCAGGAGAGATATCAAGCTATTTTGAAAATTTCTTACTTGAGCTACTCCATCACAGTAGTTCTAGCTTAGATATCAAATACAGCAAAAATGCCATCCTCAGCTAGTGCAGCAAAAATCAAATTCTGATAATTTTTTTGCTAACTAAAATTATTAATAACAATGAAGTAGTAGTAATAATCATCATCATCATCAAACTTACTGATAAGCCATCTCTAATATCCTTGGGTTTGGGACAGTTTATTAGATTTTACAAACTGCCTATGTGCTATGAATATGGACATCTTAGGGACAGATGGGCAGAATTCAGCCTGTCCCTATGGACTAGAATGACTCAAAGAATACTGCTTTGGGCTAACAGAAATACTAAAGACAACAGTGATGCTGTTATAAACCTACATGCAAGGCCAAATCCTGCTAAAGCATGTCATTTTCAGTGAAGCCAACAAAAGAGACACAAATGCATTTCAGGGTAGATCCTGATTTCTCAAGATTGGCTTAGATTTTCTCCAATATACAAATGAACTCCTCTGCCTGGCAGACCTTTCATTTTAGTGAGCTTATGTAAACCAGTGGCTTTCTTCACCCACTGCTCAAGAAACATGACCTATATGACCTCCAAATGCAAATTCCTTACATGGACTGCTTAGGTTCAACTCTTTTGAGAAAAACTGCCGGCACATAACTGATTAGCTCAAGCTGCTTCCTCAGAAGAGGCTGCTAACAAAATTCCTCTTTCAGCTTTGTTCAGTCCATGCCCAAAAGACTGCTTTTACCTGCCCAAATAAGTCAGTATAATCCATCTCACCTTGTCTCCACCACAGTGCAGGCAGCATACACCTCCATGGCATAGGCAGCAGGGCCAGCCTGGTGCAAAGCATCCCTGTTTGCTCAGGTGTGGCTCTTTCTGCTTAGGCATACCAGCAGGCAGCATTCCAGCAGCACTTTGTAGAAGAAAAACTGCCCAGAAGCAGCTAATACATACAAACCATTATTACAGGCTTTTCCCAAAAAATACCCATTAAGGCATGCAGGAGGCTGGAGAGAATGGTAAAGTGACAGCTCTCAGTATAACAGAATTTAAGAGCACATCTGCACACAACGGAAGAAGAGAAGTAAATATCTGCAAAGCAGGCACTCCTGTTTCTTCTGCGTCTGCATCTCAAAACTGAGGTCAGGAATAAACAGAAAACAAACATACAAAGGAACAAGGTCATGGTACATCTCAACAATCACAGAGAACCAAGCTTGTAGATCAGTGCTGATCCACTCTCAGATCCTTAAGATGCAATTTCAGCAACACACATTCGATTAGCCCTACAATTCACTTGATACCTCTTGAAAGGAAAAAAAAAGGTGTCACCAACATGTAGATGGTGATCAGAAAGAACAGGACTGCAGTGATGCCAGAGCTCAGGGCACATTCTCACTTTGTCGCCATTTTCCATTAGCTAATACTGTCAGCCCCAGAGAGGTGAGATGTGACTCTGCCCAGGGTAATGCCATCCACATACTGAGGTTACTCTCAACTGACCCCAACCTAAGGGAGATTAGAGTCAACCCCTCCCCCTCCCACCTCTTTCACCACCTCTATATTTAACTGCAGATTAACTCATTTCCTCTATCCACATGTAAGATTAAAGTGCACCAAGTGCTGTCAGCTCAAGCAGAGCCTCAATGCATCCTCATGCAAATCACCACTCAGTGCATGTTTTAAAGTATGTCAAGGAGGAGAATGAGTCACACCTTCATACTCACAAAACCACACACTTGCTTCTCAAGAAGTAAAATTGGCTGGCAGCCCAGGTGCCCAGAATAGTAAGAGATATCTCCAATTCTAATCTTTCCCTGTCTGTTACATAAATCTCAGCGACATAAGAAATGCCACTATTTACCAATGTGTTTGAATGAAATGTGGGTCAGTGACCAAAGCAAAAGGTCAAACACAGTGACCTGGCCTTCAGGCACTGCATTGATTACACTTCTCTAGGAGGAAACAATAGCCTCTCATTCCAGGAAGAGGGGAAAATACTGCAACAAAATCTCACCGAGATCTCATGCTCACTAGGTTTGCTTCAAAGAGGCTGAGAACTACAAAACTGACTAGAAAAAAATGAAACACCAGCAGGGAAGAAAGAGAGAAACAGAAAGCACTGAAAGACTTCTCAGCCTGCAATGCCACTCACGAAGGGCTTTGCAGAAGGATGAAAATGCTTCCCTCAGACTGCAGCTCTCCACCCATTGTGAGGCAGACTCCCAGGAAGGAGAGAGGGGCTCTGCACTGTGAGGGGGGCAGCAGCCACAGCCCCAGGGCTGCAGGGATCCCACCTTGTCTGCTCACAGCACTGCTGTGCTCCCACCCTCGAGGGCCACAGCCAGCACCTGACACTCCCATGGAAAGCAGGTGCCTTTTGCATTTGTACCCTCCCTCTGCACCTCAAGTCACTACACCAGAGGACAGCATTTTATTTCTATCTGACCTCTCCGGAAATCACTTGGAGACCTGCTTTATAAGATCTTTATCACAGCTTGAAGCAAACATTAGGAAGTTGTAAATAAAGCTGGGACTTTAAATCCAGCCACATGACCATAGGGAATATAATTTTTCACAGCTAGCAACTATGGTAATGTATTTTACCTCAATGAACACAGAAAGGGTGAAGTATGCAAAATTGAGAACAGGAGTAAGTTTCTTGCCTTAGATTTTATATCAGTAATCCTTTAAAGTAAAAGCACTTGTTTTTCTCATCTCCCTAATCTCTCTTGGTCTAACACTTCAAGCAATGAGGTTCCCCTTAAATTCCAGCGGCTAAAAAAAGAGGCCTCCCTATTTTTGCCAAGAATAATAGAAAATCATTGTGGACAGCAGGCAGGGAAACATGCAAAAGAGCTACTGGCATTTGCTTCAGCTGAACAGCTGGAATAAGTTGTCAATTCCCCTTACTGTATCTTCCAACTGCACTGCCTGGCAAAGGGGGCTACTAAAAAAGAAAAAAAGGAAAGAAAATGCTTATGACAAGCTTATAACACATCTCAAAAGCAATCACTGCATCTCCATTGTTCAAGAAACTCTGAAACGACAAACAGATGGAAATGAGAAAAGAAACAGGAGAATGACAAAGAGGGTTCAGCCATAGATTGCAGGAGCAATGGGGCATGGCAGGCAGATGTACCATTGCCAGAGCAGAATCTGTCTGATCCAACACAGGGAATGTATTGCCTGTGAATGAAATCAAAACATGCTGTGCAAAGACAGACACAACTGCTAATATTTGGTGCTGCCATGCATGTACCAAAAGACAGACGAACATATACCAAAATATAGATAACAAAGAGTAAAGTGGCTGAAACCTCTCATGAAAAGAAAGATCTACCTTGCAGGGATCAAAAACTACCAAGGTGGTGGTGATTTTCTTTCAGCTCAGGCATTCCCAGAGGGCTATATCGATTGTCATGATTTTCCATTTATTTAAGAATGTATTTTGGGGTGAATGTGTGTTAGCTTTGTTTTCTGGCAGTATGAGGTCACTGTATAAAATTTATGGCAAACTTAGGACACATCTAAAAATCAATAGCAGGCTTCCAGTGAGCTGAGAAGCTGAAACATTGAACAGATGGAAAGGAGAAAAAGAACAATGCACTACATGGGGTCACTATCAGTTCACAGAAAAGACACACAGTCCATGAGCTGTGTAATAGATGTGAAAGGCCTCTCTGCTCTCTCTGTACATTGGCTCCATGCTGCAATGAAACTGCAAGCAGGTCTCATGGAAGCAAGTCACATTTCTTGCTCCTATCCCTGTCTGCCAATGTGCTCACATACCACCATTCCCTGTGTTTGCACACATGCTTATTTTATTTTTCTGCTGAGAATTTTAAAATGGAGTTCTTTTTGTTGCCCTTGTAATTCAGAAATTGGACCCCGAAAACATGGTCTATTTTTGGAAGAACAAAGGGCAAAAGACTCTTGATCAGGTCTACAGGAATAGAAGAATACTTCCTGTTCTAAAAAACAAATTAATGCTTCATGTTTCTTTTAGCCTCATATTGTTTTGATGTCTTTATAAATAACAGAAGAAATGAAAATTGACTGTAACCACTATGAGACAAATTCTCATCAGATTCCCTTCCAGCTCTGTATTTTGTACCTGAATAGTGCAAGCGGCCAAGCAGCTGGCAAAGTTACATCAGGTATAATTGTGGCAATGCTAACAGTCAGGCATCCTCAAAATGGGTGAAAACAACTAACAGAGAAACATCTGCTCAGACAGCCTTTCTGAAAGTCTAACCCCCAATCAGTCATCAGCTCTCAGAGGGTCAGTGATTGGCCCAGAGCATGGCAAGTCACAGCTACCCTTGCACACACTGCAGGGCACTGCTACAGGATGCTCAAGGGAGAACACAGGAGACAATCCCAAGGCTGCTATTTCTGCTGGATAATGCACAACCCTGCCTAGGGTGGCAGGATCTTACAAACATGATTTAAGATAATTCCTCCTTGTCTTAAGCATAGGAAGGGAATAATGGAAGGAGCAGCCTGAACCAGGCACATGGAAGCTGTGGAAGTCCAGGGACCACACCATTACCTGGGCTGGGATTCATAATGAACCAGGCAAAAGCCACAGTAAGAATCAGGCAGACTCTTGACGCAGCAGCCCAGAAAACCTGACTTGTTAACCAATGTATAATTAATAATACCAAGGAACCTTGTAAGATTAGACAACTGAATTAAATCAGTGCTTAAGAGAAAAGGTGACAAATTTACATTGAGGTTACAAAGAAGGATTAAAGAATATTTAGCTGAAAAAGATGGAAGCATAGAAGAAAGGCTGATTAATTTCAGGCTGCAAGTCAAATAATGAATGAATAATTGTGAAGCAAAGCTGGGAAGCACTGATTTATCCTGCTCTATGCCAGAAGAAGGCACTAGGTGTAATAGGTATTATTTTATAAAAATAAATTTTTAAAGTTGGCATGAAAATCAGCCTGAAGAATTTATTACCACAGGGCAAGAAGGGAACACTGTAGGGAAATATCTTTACTGGCTTTCAAAAATGATTAGACAATTATATTAACATAAATAATAGCTACAGCTGGCAGAGCTACATGAAGAGTTACAAGAATAATCAGCCCAAAGGCACTTCTCTCCTCCATTTGCAGCCCTGTACTTGTGCCTTCAGGTAAGGTCTGCTCTTTCTGAGTCCCTGCTGCAATTAAACAGGCTGTAAAATTCCTATTTGGCCCTTACATGGTTTTGTGTGTGATGGATGCTCCAACCATGGGTTTGGATTCTCAGTAGTTTTGGGATGCGCCCAGGCCGGTGAGCACGGCTGAAGCTTTATCTGGTAGGACTGGTAATTCTACTCCTTTAGTGAGCTGGAAAGCTCATGAGAACAGCAGCAAGTTGCTTACTTTAGCTCAAGCATCGTCCCACTAAAGTCTGCCCTAGCTGTGACTCAGTCTGCTCTTGTGAATGAAGATGAGCACCAAAAAAATCCATCTTTGGTCTTCAGACTCAGACCTCCCTGAAGTCCAGGAGATTTGACCAATTCTTTTCTCATATAATGGCCTTAAAAGCCACCCTGTCATCAACAAAGTCCCCATGCTAAAAAAACAGCCCAGATTTTTAAAATCCACTCTTCCAAAAACTTAAATAATTCCAAAATGTCACTGCAAAAATACTGAATTCTTCACACATAGCTCTAGTTGAGTAACAACATTCAGTCTTTAATCAAAAATCTCCTGAGGAATTCTGGAAGCTTGAACCTATTCAGAATTGACCTCAACAGAGTTGCTCTAAACCATATACAATCCCCCAGCTAGTTAAGGATAGACACAGCACAAAGTGCCACCTCCTGGTCTGATAACACTGTTGGGCACTGCACATCTAGTGTGGTGCTGTCAGCTCCTACAATGTGTCATGTTTTCATACAGCCACTTCTGATGGAAATGAGAGATGGCATGAGACTCAGCTTCCCTGCAAGATAAATAAAAAACCAACCCCCAAAATAAAAAAAATCATGGTGAAGGAAAAAAGCTTGGAGAACCAGGAAAGATCAGAACAAGAAGGCAAAGAAAAGTAATTCTAATATATATTCTTGGATAACAAGCTTAATTTGGGATGAGGGGAGCCCACTGAAGAACATCTGAAGTGGCAATACCACAAACATAGAACTTCACAGGGTCTCCCAGGCATTCACTCTTAGGAAATACAGATCCTACTTTAGACACTGGCCTACAATACCAAGGACAAAGGAGGGGAAAGTCAAAAAGAAGCTGAAATGCTGAAAAGCTAAATACTGGGTGAGGTTTCTCAGGAGTCACTGGCATCCTTTGACCATCACATGAGTGCTCTGGGTGCTGTGACAAGGTGATGTACTCAGTTGAGGATCCCCCAGCAGAGCACAGTTACTTCTGCCTGTGCACACTGAGAGCCAGAGCAGTGAACACATCAGACTTCTGCTAAACACTGCCTGGAAAAAGCCCAACCTGAACAAAATCAGAGGTTTTCTTCAGTCTCTTAGCCCTCAGCCTCTGCTGTCCAGTGTAATTGCAACAGCTCAAGAAGAGGAAGAGCTGAATCCTTACAGGGGAAACTTGCTTTCCCATCCGTCTTTCATGAACATACTTGATCAGAAATTCTGTCCTCCCCTGATGCAGGAGGGTGTGCCTTGGTCAGCCAGAGAAACATGAGAATGGGATGTTGAGCTCAGCAAAAAGAGGTATAAGTGTCAAAGCAGTGATTCTCCTTGGTCCAGCTCCTTTCACAGTTTACTCTGCAGCAGGCATGAAACAGAATTTGATCCTGCCTTGCAGGAGGGTTTCCTTTCCTGGCAGGTCAGGGGATACTAGCCCATAGCAGGTCAAATGTGGAACGAATGCACAAGGTGCAGCCATGCCAACTCTTGTGCCTTGACTGCAATTCCCACAATAGCTGGGTTTTTCCGCAAAATCTGCATCTCATGCAGTAACCAGGAATCTTAGGTTTCAACTAAACAAAAAAGCAAGGTTCTGGGAATGCCTACTCTGCACAAGGTGGGGTTACACAAAGACTTGTGAGCAAGCTCTGTGCTAGCTGTTAACTGGCTATGGCAGCATCATGCTCCTGGGCACAAGGAAGGCTGCTGCCAGTCCCAGTTGAGATCAGCTATGTGTTTCATGTGGGTATTTCCAGTGCAAATCTACACCTGGCCTAGGCATTTTTCACCCCTTACATTCATACAGGCTGACTTCCCCTTAAAAATACTTTTTATTGCCTCTGAAGGCCCAGGTTGGGCATCATCCTTCAGAACCAATAACTACCTTCATTTTCTGTAAAAGTGAGCACTGTGCTTCCACTGCACAAGAGCTGCAATGGCTCCATCCACTTGCAGAGTAGGTATAGCCATCTTCCATAAACGGCTAATAATTTATTTTTCTTTTTAATTAGTGGACCATATAAATATTCAAGGACCTCAGGCTTCTTTCTGACTACAGAAAATAAGTCTGAAAAACATTATCAAAAAACTCAGAAGAAATAAATAAAATCGCACTGATAGATCCCAGTACTATTTAAAAATCCACATCCCTAGTAACAGATCACAAACTTGCTATTGCATTGAAAGTTCTTCTATTCATCATTGGATTCTATCAAAATGCAGAGAAACATACACTTCATAGCTAAACATCTCACAAAATGTGAGATATAATGGAAACACATTCAGTTAAGAATGGAGCACATCTTCTCAGGTTGTACAGAACATACCTTAAAATTTCTCTGTCAACACGAACATCAATGCCTCCTTGTCCTGCACTGGCATGTTGGCCCCTTTACATTTTAGATGGTCAAAGGGTACAACAACATCATGACCTACTTTTTAGGTACCTTTGTACCTACTCCAAGAGTTACTTGCCAAAATAGATGCTATCCTTGAATTTGAATAAGCGGCCTTTTCTTGTCTTTCCCGTGAGAGAATATCAAAGTTCATATCTGTGAACAAGCCAAGATTTGATTACTCTCCTCTTGTTTACAGCTTTGCATAAAATGCAAGGTCATCAAGTCAAGTTGTTTTTCAAATTCTGTAATCATACTAAACTTTCAGAGTTAATTCTATAAACTAGATTCTCTGGGCTTTCAGAGGTTCCCTAATATGGTCATTAAATATCTAAGAGATGAGGACACCTCACAAAACCCCAAATGAACTATAAACTCTTTAGACTTCTCATGAAAAAAAAAAAAGTTAGAGACAAAAGATATGGCAGATTACAAAGCAGCACCAAGGCACAACTAAGTCACACGCCTGATGAGAGCAGCAAAGATGTCCAGGATAGCACAGACAGAGCTGTCAAATATGGTTGCAGAATTTTGAAATGAAAAAGATACTATTTGGAAGACTAAGATAAGATTATCCAATACCCTGGTGCTTTTACAAATGGTCCTGAGGTGACATTACTCCATTTTTCCCACATGTAAAAATCAGAAAAGTATTAAAACCTGAGAGAAGTACATCAGTAACTCTTTTGCCATTAGACATGCAGATCAAACTCAACTTCTTTCTTATTTAGTGCTGTATAAGACTCCAGCTACTCGTACTGATGTCTCTGCAAATATTTATACATTTAATAGAAGTCAAAACATCAGCCTCAGACAGTGTTGCCATTTATAAAATCACATCTTGATTAGATGAACTTTCTATTAACTCTGATGGATTTTACACAGAGCCTCTTGTCCTTCAGACCTAGGAATTGAAATTTAACCTGGACTTCATGGAACTTCACTGGATAGACAAAATCAGTGCTGTGGAGAATCAAGTGTGCTTTCACCCATCTGTCATCTATCACACCTGCTCTTTTTTAACACTGGCTGAGAATTTAGCAGACCCTGCCCATGTAAGCAGCTCACCTGCCCTAGCGAAGGGGCTGCTTAGCAGAGCTTGGCCATGCATTCCAAAGCAGAGAATGCTTTGGCTCAAGAAGACAATTTCCTCTGGATGGCAAGGGCTGAAAAGACCTTTGGAACCTGACTTCATAGTAAAAGTGACCCCTGTTTCAGAAGACCAGTAACTCATCTGCTTTGTATTTGGCTATAATAGATGAAATATTTTTTTCTATCCACCCATTCAGATAAGACAGGGCTTGGCTTGATTAGAGCACAGCTCAGCTAGTTATTGTGATGCTGGGCCAAAACATTTTCAACAAGTTGTTCAAACATTATTAGTTTTGTCCTGAAAGGAGCAAGGTACTCACTTGTCTTGGGGGTTATACACTGAACAGATGTTCAAACACTAACAAAGACATGCAGCATCCAATTCCTAAGCCAGGATCTTGGGAACTTCCATTGCACTGTACTGCTGCTCTCAGCAAGCATAAGCCAGCACTTTCACCACATTTCCCTGGAACTGGAGTAAACAGAACTGCTCCCATCATGACAGGAGTGGAATGAATCAGAAAGATATCCCATTTCCAAAGATCAGTATCAAGAGGCACAAAGCACTACAGGCTCAGCTGTTTGTTTCTTGACAGCTAAAATCTGTGAGGCCTGTACGCAGTGAAGGTGACTGTGATGAATTGTTATGCTGTCATTTGTAATGTGTGCTCATGGCAAGATACTTTTGAAACAAGTTCAAACTTTACAAGAACTATTTCATTCTAAATTCTTCATAGCTCACATATGTTACAGAATTCCAGCTGTATTACATGCCAAAAGAAGCTGAATAAATTTTCACAATAATTCAAAACTTGATCTTAATTTCCCACCTTTTATTGAACCAGCTACTTCTTGTGTATTTTGAAGTGGGGGTCAAACAGAATAGTCTTAGGAGCCTCTCTAACATTTAGAAGTTGCTTAGACCATCCATGTCATGGAGGCAACTGCATGAACAGTCTCTGTTGAGCCTTAGCTCCACCCCAAAGTCACCTCCACACTGGAGGGATTTCTTAACCAGGCCCACAGATTTCCATAGCCCCATGAGCCAGCAATGACCACACCTCTTTGTCTTGTTGATGATGTAGTGACAATAAACCTTTTGTGTGCAAGAGATGAACATGGCCATGCTCTATGGCAAAGCATCCATTGATTTCAATGCATTTTTATGTAAGTGAATTCTTGAGCCCCGTTTCAAAAGCAATAAAGCAGCATCTCTTTGTTTAACAGGGATAAGATCAAGGTCCTTGAAAAAGGAAGGAGCTGATGAAATGAAAGTTGATCTGCTGAGGAACTGGTATGAAATATGATCCATTACTAACTTTACCAAGGTTGTATCAGTGCAGTTATAGCCATGCTCTGGGATCCTGCTGTTTCTTTTTAGAGATTGTGGAATGGGGAGTGATCTGTGTCCAGAAGCTGCAGTTTTTCCATAACTTACATTCACAGCATGCACACATCTCTGTTACAGGGTACCAATTAAATGCTCATCTCATGGACGTGACATTGTACTAATTAATCCGCTCTTGCTTCACTCTCAGGAAACCATCACGTAGCAAGAAGGAAAGAGGAATGCTGCATGTACTTTGTGAAAAGGAGAGTGACTTAACAGATTTTAAGGCAGTTTAGATTACATATCTCAGAGTGAATTATCTCAGTTGTACAGAAGGAGATCTTCCATAGAAGACTGACTGATTCACTGAGGTCTCTGGTACATGCATTTCCTGGAAGGATACAAAATTCTACAATGCAAACAATTTGTTCTCTAGTAACTTCTGTGAACCAAATTTGGATGTATTCTGGCCTGTTTTACTTTCATCATCGACATAATTCACAGGAAAGCATTTAGGAAGCCTAACCCTAGACAAGCAAAGGACAAATTCTAACTTACAGCTTTCAGAAGTCCAAAGTCCATACACAGATGATTCAACAGATTTAATACTGGTAACTAAAATAGTATCTGCTGTTAATTAGCAGTTGGAAGTTCTAACAGCACCCTGTGCTCCATAAAACACTGCAGGAGCTCTACTGAAACAGAATCCCAAGCTCACTTTCATCTTCTACCAAATCTTATCATCCCACTGTGTCACACAGAGAACTGTCCTACAGGCTCGATCCAGAGGTAGCTCTGTCACAGCCACAGGCTGGCAATGGGCACCTCCTTGGGAGTTCACAGCTTTTCCACTCTCCATTTGCCATTCAGAACTCAGTGCTTTCCTAGCCCCAGGGTTCCTCCTTAGCTCAGACTGAGTAGGATGTATTTCACGTCTTTGCTGAAGTAAATCACACAAATGCTTTGCATATTTGGCAAGCAATATCCTTCCCCGTTTTCTATAGCTAGATGCCAAGTCATGCTGTTTTACTAACTCAGCTGCTGAAAATTAGAACAGCACTTTCCATAAAGCCCACACTGCTCCAAGGCTTTAGTTTGAGGGGCTGGACATTGTCTCTTTTATTCTGAGAGGGTGACTTAAAGTTAATTGCCTCACCGTGAGGCCTTTCGGTGGCATCAGCAGCCCTGAAGCAGTATTTTGTCACACACCACTCCAAGTGTAAATCATTGCTCCCTCTTGGCTCCTGCACACAGAAAAATAGCCATATTGCAGCATCTTGCAGCAAGGTGCCTTCCAACAGCATTCTTTGGGCTGCAGAAGGCAAAAGTCAGTACAATGCTGTGGTTTACCAATGACCATGCATTATTACATCTTGTAACACACATGGCAATTGCCCAGAGTTGCAGAGAGGCAGTGCTTGATGAGGAATTGCTCCTGACAGGTGAAAACAGTGTTGGCAATTAGTGGGGATTGCCATGCAAATTGCCAGCGGCAGGCAGCCTATTACCAGATATAGACCTGTGAGGAGAAGCACTGTGAAAACAGACTGAGTGCACTGTCACCTCCAGGGCTGGCTGCCAGTTCCAAATGTCAGGACTGTGCTACTGTAGGTCTCAGAATCCTGTCCACTGTAGGAGCCACTTGACATCTTAATAGGCTTGCCAAAACAAGAAGCATTAGCTATTCAAACCCCTGTTTCTCCCTTGCACCAACAAGTCTCTTGTTTTTTAAACACTGCTAACAGTACTTACTGACAATGCAGAAGGGTGCTCAGCACTCAGGAAAGCAGCCTTGCTTCTGTCAATGCCGGCATGATAAGTAAGGTGGAGAGGAAACAGAATGAAAATATTTAAGCCTTATTTAGTCTCAGCAAAACCTCTGGTAGTTCAGCCTGATCTACTGCCAACCCTCTACATCTGGACTTGGTTTCTGATGAAAACATCTACAGAAACAAATAAAGTGATATATTCCAGTCCTAACTAATGAGCAAAGCTCAGAAATAGTCTGTCATGACAAATGGAAACTATTCTGTTACAAATAGCAAGAACTTCCACAGAGATGGGGTAAGAAAACTGATGTAAGTGCTGAAGTCCTAGAACTCTCTTCCTAAAGATAATTACAAGGGGAAGGGCAATGCTGCATTTCAGTCAGAACAAAATGATACATTTCTCTAACATATGTCATCTCAACAACTTCATAGTAACTCTCACCTAAAAAGTCCCTCTTGCTGGGACTAAGTAACAGTCCTCCTTGCTCTTCAATGGAGAAATTCGAAGCACCAGCAGGATGCTTTGTCTCAAGTCCCAAAGGAAACCACAAGTAGACCAATGAACTGTGTCTACAGTGCACTTAATTGTCAGTAGACTACTGGAATGACAAAGAGCATCCTTAATAATACAGCAAACCCTCTCCAGGTTCTGCTTCTCCAAATAAGCAAAGTGATTTGGGGTTTCATGTCTACAATAAAGATAATAGGAATTTATTAATATGTTTATACAGCAAAGCGTTGACTCCCTTCAACAGAGACACTCCACAAGTGTGCCTACAGGAGTATGCAAACAACATAATTAAGAAATTAGATTACTCTGAAAAGAATCACTCTCTATACAATAACTGCTCTATGACAACAGGATCTTGAAGCCAGTCCAGGAGCAAGCAGAAGTCACCTCTACATCACAGCTTTACTGGACTGTGTGAAACAAGTTACCTGCTCAGTGTCTTGTGAAGAGGAACTCATCATACACGCATGGAAGCACCTTCCATCCAAACAGTCCCTACCAGGAAACAGCTCAGGTCACATCAGTGAAGTAATTCAGCAGATGACAGAGTGAAATACACCATTGCTAATAGACAAGGACACAATATCCTACTACAACTCCTTCCTCCTCCTCCCTCAATAAGTTACTAAAAACAGAACGCAAACCCTCCTGATGGAATGATAAATTTGGTCTCCTGACATTCTCTGTATCAAGGAAAACACAGTATGACTTGGATACCAGCAGGTACAGGTTTCAAAAAGCTGAAAAACAAGAACTTATCCCTGCAGCTATTTAGCTCTGTGTCCATGACCTCTTTCACTGAACAGAATTAAGTAGTACTGTAATTTTAAGGATGCAAACAGCTACAGTTTTGGGGTTCTGAAGAAGGACATACCTTATGCAAATGCCATTGGATCTTACTAAATAGATTTAACTTCACCTCAGGTTGTTCTGGATACTTATATCTTTTGAAAATTCATAATGATAAGATTTCAACAATTATGTGATACGTTCAGAGCAGAACTCCTAATTAACAATGGTACACACGCTAAAAGGCTAAATCCCACTCAGGTCTAAGTAACCACTGAAGATATGCACTCAAAGCATTTGTAACACAAAAAATCTAATAGTTTTAAATTCTCAGAAACTTCAGATCTTGCAGAAATCTGTAGTTTTCTTTCTCTCTTCATGACCCAGTACTTTCTATTTCCCAATGTGACCAGCTATTCATTGCTTTCCCACAGTAAGAATCCTCAAAAAAACCCATGTTGCCAAAGTTTGGCTTGCAAATTAGCACATACACATACAGGATATTCATAAATCCTCATTCAAGATGCTATTGATTCTAAAGATGGACATTTCACATGAACAAACATGAGAGACAAATAGTAATGGTAGGATTCACTTCACCTAACTGGAATTAGTAAAATGTCAGGCATGTAGACAGTTGCCTCTGTAGTCAATAGTGAGTGACAAGCGCTTTGAAGGGACAAGTAATCCTGTCCTAAAATGAACACATAAGCTGGAACAAATCACCACATGGCAGTGCTTGTATTTCTCTACTCATTACGGAAAGAGGCTGGAAACCTAGGTTTTTTTAACAGAGATGTGAATTTCCTCTAGGAATCACAGCAATAAAATCTGTCACAGCCTCAGGTGGCAGTAACGAAGATCATAAGATGTGGATCACAGCACACAGGCAGTATCACACATTTGCAGGGCTGCTCTCATTCCCTGCAACATGGAGATACTTAATCCTTCAGAGAAGGAAAGGGAACAACTGGCACTGAACAGCCCCACAGGTTTATTCTCCCATCAGAACAGTATATGCAGAGCTGGGGAGCATCAGCTTGTAACAGACTTAAATGTGTGGGTTTTAAAGTTGTGGTTTGTGTTGGCAGTGAGATCATTTGAAGCCAACCATATTTGGGGGAAAACGGCTAAAGGGGTTGATTCCAGACTGGAAATATGGTTGTACTTAAAATATAGACCAATATGGGCTATGCTGGAATATTCAGGATCCTGCAGCATTAGGATTACTAACCAAATGGCAAGCAGCACAGTTCCTTGGTGAAAGTGGAAGGTCTGGAATGGCAAAACAGCAGTTTCATAACAGGGTCAACCTTTCACCTTCACAAAGGTCCCATGGGGACTGTGTGGCTGTGCATTCAAACTAACTAAAATCCTGGCACCCCTCTCTGCTCTGACAGAGACGAGGTCAGGGCCCATCTCATAAAAGCTGTGTTAAGGTCTATATTCCTCAGAGGAAAAAATCTGCACCCTGGTTTCAGCCATAGTCCTAAGGATGGTCATTAACTACTGGTGGTCTCTGGATACATCTTCAGAGCACTGGGAGATCTAGAGAGCTGTACAAATTCTAAGAGCATAGCCAATAAAGTGTAACGCATTTTAACATATGCTGCACTGGACATCAGAGAAGGTAAGTAGCCCTCTCAGCTAGTAACACAGTTACCAGGAAAGTGCAGATTTACTCATTTCCAACCTGCTTTACTGCTCCTGTGCTAACAAACCCAAGGCAGTCTTCACTAACTGTAAAATCAGGCTGCATTCCAGGAACAGTCAATATCAGCTGTATTTAATAGGCTGTTCTGGTGGATCCTGTTGTCAAATTCTGATATTGAGAGATAAAAAATACAACACCAAAAGAGAGAAATATAGATTACGTCCATGAAAGTTGTTGTACATTATTGATCATGTAAATCCAGAGAATGTTACAGAATGGAAATGCAATGAGGCATTTCCTGAAGTAACATTTTAGACCATGACCTTTTTTGCACCACACTCATCTATTTAAAGAGTTGGAAAAAGCCCTGTGTCACAAGGCAACTCCACGCTTGCACAGAATAACCATGCTGCATTTTTATTTACTATCTGATTTTGCAGTTTTGTACACAAACAGCCCTCTCCAAGCAAGTCCACTGATTGCAAGGCAGTTGCTTATACAGGCAGAGATTTCTCTTTCAGGCAAGGGTTTTTAGGCATCTGTTAGTACATGCTTGTATGTTCCAATTAAATTGAATGCTTACTATTGTAGTCTCTGAACTTATATAACAACTATTTCAGCTCATGTAACAATAACACTTAATATATATTTTTATTTTTATTCCTGCTAACAGTTGTAGTATAAATTGAGTGATGTGATCCTAAGCTACAGAGTGGTATTAATTTGAGCTCTAGAATATCAAAAGGAGAAGAAAAGGCAGTTCATCTGGGTAACAAAATGCTTCATTATCAGTCTGCAAAATACACGTGACATTTAGAAGACAGTGAGCCTCATATCCTTTTGAACTTTTACAAGGATCTGTTACAAAATACCATTAACAACTGATAGATTCTTGTAGCATTGGGACAGAAACAAATTGGCTCCCACCAAGAGTCTTGTGACCTGCAGCACGGTTAACACGGAGCCAACGCCTTCCTGCAATGATACAGTCCTGCACAGCAGAAGTCCTCAGCACACGTGAAGCTCATAAATTCATGAACAACACATCATCCTACTAAACTGAATTGCCTGAATTTAGGATATTTCTCATCGAGATAAAATACAATACGAAATTTTTACTGATGAGGTTAGCTCAAGTTAATGATGCAAGTGGACACAGGCAGCCCTGAACATCTTCAAACAGCTGGACAAACATTTCATTAGCTTTGTTGCATTTGTAGGTAAATGAAGTAGGTACATGATATTAGGCTTATTTTTATGTCAGAAAAACAAAGAAGCTGAAATTATTTAAAAGCGAATCTGTTTGCTTAATCTTTCTTCCACTGAAGTCAATGGAAAAATTGTCAGTCACAGATTTGCATTTCCATGGGATCCCTTTATATTCCTGTGGTAGGGCAAAAAGCCTAGTTTTAAGTATCTTGGCCCTGCCAGGCAGTGTAATGGAGTCTTAGTGGAAATAAGAATCAGGCCTTCATCAGCTTGAACAGGAATAGATTTACAGAACTGCTGTGTGCTTTTGAAAATTCCACCCAAAACAACCAGATTATTTGACGAATAAGACCAACAGGCTTGTGACAGACAGTAGAACAACTCAGTTCATCTGACATTAGTGAGCACTAGACCAAATCAAATCCCTCAATACGTTTCTAGCTTAGAAGAGGGCTCAGATACACAGAAGTCTTTAAATTATTTTAAAAGACATTTTTAAAATATAAATGGTATACAACATTTGATCCAATGCTGATGACCTATTACCAAGCTGCTCAAAAGTAAGTGCTGTCCATGACAAGCTACTTTAAGGGAAGAACAAGATAGATATGCAAAGGTTTCCCACCATTAAAAGACCAATAATATTAACCAAGTTATTTCAATAATGTGTGTAAAAGATGGACAAAGGCAGAAAGGAATCGTGTAGAAATAGGTTATTCCAGAAAGGATCCTGGCTAAGAAGGTGGGCCTGAATGGAGGGAGCATTGAGGCTATCTACCTTTGCTGGATATCAACCCACTGCATGCACTCTATATGGATACTTAATTTCTCTAGCTTCCAGCATGATTATGACTGAGAAATGCCCGGCATGAATATATATGTATGACTTGGGGTTGAAACTCTGTCTCAACAAAGCCACCCAAGTTTGTTTAGAATTCTATCAGCTCAGTAGGTTGCTCCCTCCACCCTCCCCCTCCCCCCCCTCCCCTGCCATCAGTGGTTACACTTTAACCATGTATGGAAGAGTTTCCAGAGGTCTGAGCCATTAAAACCTACAGAGAATAGAAGAACTTGGCAAATACGAAATAAAAGCATTTTAAATGGCTCTGAGACAGCTTGCTTCCCCTTGCTACTGAAAATGTGATAGATGTGCTCCCATTTCTGTGTAGGAGGTCATAATCTGAGGTTTTGGACAAGTCTATAAACTTAACTACACACAATGTGCCCCTAAAGCTGTTCGAATACAGACTAACACATCAAAACCTGCAGGAAATCTTTTGGTATTATTTAAAACAACAAAACAAACAAACAGCTACACAAACACAAAAAACCTACACCCCAACACTTAAAGTAGTAGTGCTTGTGTGTTATCTGCAGACAAGCTTTCTGCCAAGCTTGTACATGCCAAAAACTATGATTATTCTTGGACAATTTCTTATTTACAACTCTTTAGTGTGCACGGAACAATGAAGTTCTGCCATTTTTAAGAGTCATAGGTCACAAGAAAACCACTAACACATCTCCTCTCACAGCACATGGTTTATGGGGACAACATTACAGCTATCTTCCTCTTCCCTACAGGAAAGAGACATTAAAGAAAGCAACAAAAATTCAACACAACATTAAGACAATATGCAGGACACAGGAGACATTGTATAGAAGCTTACACAATGATAAGACATTACCTAGAAGTGTGTAGAATTTACCATGGACAACATTATGCCCCTGGTAATACTGTAAGGTGCAAAGAGAATTAATGAATAAGTTTCCCCTCTTCCTCCATATTTTAGAAGACTACCAGACCTGCCTTTAGAAAAACAGATTTTCTGATGATGCTCCCTTTCAAACATTTCAGGATGTTCCAATTCAGAGAGTTGCTAAGTAATCACAGTTCACTGGATTCTCTCCTCCCAGAAGATAATTCAGGGGGACTCACACAGAGCTCAGTAAGGAATTCAGGAAATCTAAACTTTATTCCCAACCTTCTGCAATCACTGCACTAGAAAGCAGCATCTCATTTTCTCAATTAGAAAAAGAACTAAAACTGCTGGTCTCCTTGTCAAATGCTTAAGATCTTAATCAATACCCTATAAAGGCTCTGGACTTGTATCATTGTATTGAGTACTCAGTCTCTCCATCTGAAACCAATCAGATTTTGACATTTATTTTTCACACTCTCCTGGAATATTCCAGACAACATTTATATCAATTCCACCACAGAATCATGATTCAAGAGCAGAGAGCTACTGCTGTATCAACCCAGAATGATCAATTTCAAAAGCTGTTAGTCCAAGTCTCAGTTCTATTGCTGTAAATCCAAGTCATGGCCCTCATCATGGTATCTGATCAATGCCACTACCTGCAGCTACACAGATCCCAAACAGAAAGTGTGCTTTTGTCTGTCCAGTCACAAAACAATTTAGGAAGTGTAACACAGAAAAATATGGGTCCTAAGAGATTCCCACTGCCATTTTACTTCTGGCAGCATCATTAATGATTCCTTCACTTCTAAGAACCCCCCTGCTCTCCTACCTAAGCCATTGTGACTTTGTGACATGAATAATTTGGGAAGAATAAGAATACTGTATATATTGAAAGAAAAATGCACCTATACCTTTTTATTACTTCATGAATGACAGTCTTTCTATGCATTCTATTCTTCAAAAAATTCATTAATTTCATGAAATGTTTGGAGTATCACTTCTAAATCACATAGAAAATCATAGTCCAGTAATACTGTCTATAAATCTTTTTCTATTTTGTCACATAGAACATATTAGGGCGCTGAGTGAGGATGAAAACTCTGAAGAAGTGTCTGAGAGCAAGCTGCAAAACAGATTAGCAAAGATTTGAGTGCCAAAAGTTTCTCATAACCTGGCAAAATTATGAGATATAGACAAAAAACCCCCCAGATTTCAGACTCTATTTTCTGTAAAAATTAAGTGGGTCCTAGAAGTCTTAGTTGCTCAGAATATATAACTGTGGGAATTCAAAAACTAATCAAGTCAAGGCAGGGATTTCTTATAAAACATGACAGCCTGAGTTATATGCTCTTGGTCCTGGGGAACCTACCACATACAGAGCCAACAGGTTTTAATGAAATCTAAAAATAATTTTAAAAGTTATATTAACACATAATCATGTGTTAAACATTACTGTAGTGTGTACAGTAAGGGACATCAATATTTAAATCTGTGCTTCCCTCCCTTTAGATATTACCAGAAATTACAATCAAAAATAAGAGACAAATTTCTCATTTCTCTGTATTGATTGAAGAGAAGAAAAAAAGACATTCCCTGTGTGACAGATATGACTCTTCTCTATTAAAGCTTTCAGCAGCTCTTTAATTCAGTATATGCTTTTATATGGCTAAATAAAGATAAAGCAGTTACCTGAAAAGTTTTCATAGTACAATATTTTTTATCACAGCATTACCTAAAGGTCCAGTCAAATCCTACCCCTAACATGCTAGGTGTTATAAAACTAGACACCTTAGCAGACTATACAGACAAATGAAGTATCATTACTGCTTATCATTCGTAGGTTGGGAAATTTAATGAACACAGATGAAATAAAATGCTACAGATCACACAGAGTTAGATATTAAACTTGCTCCTCATAGTGAGCCTCAGTTCACTGCCAAAGCTCATTTTCAGTGGCCACAGGGGAGGATGGACAAGGCTGCTGTGCCCAGTTATGCCTCCATGCAGTTAATTCTCTCACTTGTTGGCCACAGACCATAGGTGTGCAAGACAGTAAATCATCATATGATGGCCATATAGAGAGGGTATCTTACATAAGGGGAGACCATTCAGTCACCTCAAAGGAGTCCCAATGGAAATCTCTCCTGCAGAGCAGGCAGTAAGCTCTCTACAGGATGCTTTAAAAGCTATTAGCCACACTCTGGGTTCTGGCTCTTCCTCTAAATGATTGCCTCTGTTGAACTGTGTGCCTTAGGAAGTTGCAGAATAACAAACTTTGTCACTTAAATGTCAAGAAAATATTCTGAAAAAACTTTAAAGAAAACTGAGTCATGGTATTCAGGGCTGCTCAGCCTCCTGAGCTCAGACCATTAGCAGCCATCTCAAGTCACTGATGGGAGAACTGGGAAAGCACTTAGGGGTGCTGCAGACCGGGATTCCACCTGGGAGCAGCAGCAGGGAGCCTTTTATGTGCAACAGTATATAATGTAGCTCCAGCCTTTCAGAGTGACCATAAATTAGTAAGCAAGAGGATAAATACCTAAAGGAAGCATTAAAGTTTAAGTCAATCATGAGAGAGAGACAGAGAGACAGGGTTACTATCTTCAGCTATCACCCAAATCTACCTAAACCAAGGTGGTTTTAAATGATCCTGGATCTACTATAACCTCCCTCTGCTTAATTTAATCTCGGTTTTCCCAACTAGAACAGAGGGGCTGTTCGTATCCTGGAGCTATGCCAAAATAAAATTAATTTCTTTTGCTAATTTCTTAAACCAGGGCATGTGGAAGAACTCCAGTATCCAAAAGCAGTTGCTGGGCTCTCTCCACAACATAGGCTACTTGTGGCCATGCTGCCTTGCCAACCTCAGGTGAGGACAGATGCAGGTGATAATTGCAAGGACAGATGCAGGTGATTACTGGAGTAGAATAAAATTGGAAAACGAGAGTGAAGAACCTGCCCTGATATCAACCACAATGCTTGTCTCAAAGTCCAAGCATCTGGATGATCACACATGCTCCAACTTTTGAAATGAAAGAACTCCCATATTTATGCCAGAATAACTAAGAAAGACTTACCCTAGGTCTCATTCAAAATGTTTGAAATGTGCTACTAATTATTGAGTCAAATCATCAAGTTTGAGTCTGCCCCTAAATTGTTCCAGCTGCAACTGAGAAATCTAGAATCAAACCCAAACTTAAGTTTCAAAGGCTTAAGGTCATCCTTGACTTTCTGTTAAATTAAGACAATAATTTAAGCCACAAATTTATTAAATCATTAACAGGCTTAAAAATGAGCCCATCTTACTTCCAGTGTAAGTTTAAAAAAATCTCAACTTGAATTTGCAGTTTATGCATGGCGTCTCTTACTTTTTTTTCAGGATATTCATTTGGGGAAATTTAACAGGCAAGAGATGCCTATCTGAGAATGGGATTGATCAGGAATGCAGTTACAACAGAAAGAATTTCAGCAGACCATAAAAGAGAAAGAGAAAAAAAAAAAAAAAGGAAAAGCCTACTACAAGAACAGTCAAGCAAAACGCAAGTGAGTGAGTTTGGGCTGTTTCCCAGTACTCCAGGGGGAATTCTGCTATTTGCTGAGTTCAGTGAACATAATCTAGCACAGAAGGAAAAAAAAAAAGTGTGCCGCTGCTTTCACCATTTTCTCAGTTCAGCTTTGTATGAGAAATCATATAAAAGACAGAAAAATTATTGTATTATTATGACAGCACACAGAAGCTTGCAAAGCAGATGTTCTCAGCACACATAAGAGGGACTGATTGGACTCTGAATAAAACTACACAACCAGGATGAAAAAAATTAAGTCATTCAGCTGGCAGAGATGAATCAATAAGTAGGGGACTCAAAAAGTAGTTTGGAAAGAACATCTCTAGTGATAAGTCAGTCTCATTTTGTTAAACAGCAAAAGGGAAGCAATACTTTCCACTACACTTCATAGATAGCACTATTTGAGTTATTTTCCTCCAAGAATCTCAGTATGCAAGTTTAAGGAAATTAAAAATTGTTCAGAACATACACAAACAGTTAACAGGAAATATAAAATTAAGTAATTGAAACAAAATCTACCCCCAAAACAGCAGATACTCCACAAGTTATTTATAGCAGAAAATTTATATGAGATTGGAAAGTTCCTAAACCTTCTGCAGTTTTAAATACTTACTTCTTGCTGCCAAAATCACATCAGTAGAATATCCAGGAAAATTTTTTAAATATTGCATTAAGGAGCTTGACTAGCTGAGAACATGATGTAGCCTTTCCTTTGGACTGTCCAGCCATAGGCATTTACTCATTCAACAGAAGCACAGAGCATGATCCTGTAGTGCAGCCTTTTACATAGGGATACCAAAAGGGGGGAGGGAGGGGAAAGCCCTTCCCCAAAGACTTAGTTCAGCCCACTCATTAAAATACAGAGTGGAAACAGCTGCTGTAGAAAGGAAGAGGATGTCTAAGCAATTTTTTGTTAACTTTCATAGGTGTAAACTCATTTCATTCTGGAGTCTCAGCAAGAAAAATAATTTTTCTTTTGAACATCACTCTTCATCTGGCATTGCTCATTAGGAAAGTGACTCTAGCTCCACTAAATAAAAATAACAGTGTATAGTGAGCTCTTAGTTTTCAAAATCACTACATCTCACTAGGGGAAAACAGATCCCTAACAGATCTCCCTCTCCACCATGCAAGCTCTAGTACAAGTACACGTGTGCTTTATAACACTTGAGTCTTCACACAACGTAATATCAATCTCAAATTACTTCCCACAAGAAGTCCCAGGCAAACAACAAATACGAGCTCACTGATAGCAACATTTAGAATTGATAGTGTCTCCTACAGATTAGCACCTCAAAGTTAAAATCAGATAAAGAACAGAGGAAGGAGGTAAGAACAGTGAAAGCTCCTCAAGTGCTTGACCAGGAGACACTGGATAAACAAGGATTCTTCAGTCTGAGAAAGAGTTGGCAGAGGGGAGATGAGAGAGTGTTCTATTCAATCATGAAATATACCAAAAATGCTAATCTGGGAATGGCAGCCCATTCCTTCTGGTAACAAGAACCAAGGGACACTACACCTAATATTTAGGCAGAAGTTTTAATATAAACAAAAGGAATTTATTTTTCACATCATTCATGGAATGATTGCAGAGCTTTTTTGCTCATGATCTTGTACAAGTCCACTCTGTGAGCAAACTCAAAAAATGACATTTAAAAAAATGAAAGAACAGTTCTAATCGTAGAATTTTTGGCTTGGGAAGCTATGAACCACGAGTTACTAGAGGGTGTGGATATCTCAGGTATGGCAACAATTTGAATTTTCCCTCTACATGAATCCTTCCCCTAAACCAGTGACACTGACTGCTGCCAGAGCAGCAGTCTACGTTAGAACAATCTTTGAACCACAACTGTGCCCATTCTCATACTTCTCTTTATTGGTTTTTCACAACACTCTGTAATGAGAAATTGTCTGTATTATTAGGTGGGGAATTAACTATCTACATCAAGGCCCTGAGTAGAACAACTTTTTGGAAATTTTGACTGGTAACCACAATTCAGAAGGTATGTACTATCCATAAAAGTCATCCTGAAGGGACCTTCTATTTCTGAAGGGCAGCACCCTTTCAAACTTCTGCACTTGTGACTGTTCCCTGTTCACTCCAGTATACCCACTCCACTATCTACTTTCATGGCCGAAGTTATTTACTAACAGGACCTTTTTCACAATGATTTCAACAGCTATTACTCCTATTTCCTGCTCTCTCTTTGCCTACAAAAACTAAAGCATGCTGATAGTGAAATCTTACTGCAGCAAACCTATTTGCTGCAAATAATACACATGTGGTTTTTATATATTATCAAATAGCATTTTTTGGTGTAAGGCAAGCTGATTGCTCTTAGAGCAGCAACTAGCAAATAGATTGTTCAATCAAAGTCATTGTTTTGTTGTTTGCTTTTTTTAAAAATAAGAGATATATTTTAAAAATACTCTCAGAGTGGCCATTATGCGGTAAAAGGGTAACTGTCCCCTGGCCTTGCTGGTACAACAGCCTGTCTGAATTTATACTGAGAAACAAGATACTTTTATGCAAAATAAGTAAATTGACTCGAGATTTTTTTCATATCAGGTCTGAGAAAATCAGACAAAAACCCTGTTTCACTTCTCTGCTCCTAATTTTAAACAGAGGCTTCAGAGTTTTTTGTCTGTCTCAGTATGTTTAATGTTTCCTGGAGGCCTGCAAAGGCATGCAAAATATTTTAGTTCAGGGCCTCTATATGGTTGTAATAGGAAATAGATGTCACCCTTAAAGAGAGGGGTTAGTATAGAAACAGATTATCTGAATGACAGCAGAGTCTTAAGTGCTTATTTCAAAGGGAAGGAAAGATAAATATTTACTGCTTTCTGTCCACATTGTAAAATACAGATGCTGCCCATTTTCAGTTACTTCTTGTTTAGTAATCCAGGTTATTGTTTATCCTGCTCTCTTGATCAGGATATTTCTTGATGTTCAAAAAAGTTCTGATGCCATCATTGACAGATACATCCTTTAAGCTGCAGAAGAGTTTCACAAAGAGAAAGCTGCTCTCTAAAATGTGGGCTGGTCAAGATCTTTATGTTTGTACAAGATGTGTGGTCACCAGAAATGAATCACAGACTTTTTGCTCTACCTGGGAAAATGCACATTTCCTGTGTAAGGCTCACTGAAATAGCCTTTTGGAAGAATGCTGAAACAGCCTTTTAGAAAAAATCTGAGCGTTCCAGTGCTAACAGGCTGAAAAATGGTGGAGAGGCAAATGTAAAGAAGGGTTCACTTCTCACTCCTATCATCCCCTCTCTCACTTGACCCAACCTGAAGGGTAAGTGCCATCCCCTCCCCAGCAGGGCAGAGCATGACAGAACAAGAACAGATGTTTTCTTTCCTCCTGCACAGATCTTAATCAATAATCTTCAGGTCCTGATCTTTGATCCATTTGTGGCAGGAAGCTTTGAGTCTGAGTCTCCTATTCCTGTCAGATCCACGCTTTCTCCTTTTCACTCTCTCATGTACCTACTGCTAGAGAAAACAGAATTAAAAGTAACTTTGGGACAATTACAATTTCCTAGATGCAGTCCTATCTTCCCCATCTCACAACTCGACTAAAACACATGAGCTCTCTCTTCCTCACCACTTCTTTCCCTCTTTTAATTAAAAGTTGCATGGTAAATCAAGAGGAATCCAGAGGGGCTTAGAGCAAATCTTCCTTTAGCTGCAGCTACACTCTTATATAAGAAGATAGTAACGAAATGACTGATGGAGTTAAGTGCAGTAGGTACAACTCAGTGGAATTTGGTTATCAAAACAACAGCCAAGGGGCAATCATACATTCTGTTCAGTAGATGAATGAGAGATCAATACCAGTGGGACATATTCTAGGATGCTTCTGTATGCACAGGCATTCCTCTTCACAAAGCAACTTTATTAAAATCCCCTAAAATAAGCAGACTTCTGATAATTCAATAGCTGGAGAGGAAGTCCCTAAGGTGTTAAAGAGGAAAATGGTCATTCAATAAATACCATTTTCCTCTGAACAAAGTACTTTAGCACAAAGACTTCAAACACAAGTGTTTTTACAGATCTGGGAAGTTGCTGTCATGTTTGAAGGTGCAAATGGATAACCTTCAGCAGGCCCAGTTGATGAGAGTCACACCTGTATTATGAGCTGAAACAGCATAATAAATTTTTGCAGCAACTGTAATCCAACAAGATTTTCTGTGCAGCTCCTCAGTTTTCACGTTGTCTCATTTTAAAAATACATAATTTTTAGAGTAATAAATCCAGTTTGGGATACCAGTGAATTTCTTCCCAAATCTGTTTTCTCTTTACCCTCTTTTCCATTGGGTGGAGCAAGGAGATGAAAAGGAAAGGAGAAGAAAGCTATTTAGATCAAGGAAGAGGAAATAGAAGAAAGGAGAACAATTTTTTCAAGGAAAGGAAGGGATTTCAAAGCTGAGAAGTGAAGACTTTCTGTCTCATTCTGGAAACAAAATGCAATTATTCTTGACATTAAAACAAAAGATCTTCTTTTGCCACATTTTGTTATACAATTCACATCACCTTCTGGAAACCTACATAATTATTCAAATTCAATATTGAGAGGGAGAGGGGAGTTGCACTATAAATGGACTAGATGGCCAAATGCACCAAAACAACAACCTTGGACTTTTGGTTCTGGAATGGTATGCTCTGTATTACTAGTGATGCTATTATCTTGGAAAATTCACAGTGATTTTATTAATACCTGTAAATTATTAACTTAAGACACATAAGGTTATTAACTCTGGCTTTAGACCAATGTTTCTACAACTTAATCAAGGTGTCCATGGGATCTTTCCCAAATTCTGCCACATTGTACTTTTTCAATCCATTTCTACAGTCTGTCTTGAAAAACAGCTTTGTGTTTCCACAGAAAAAAATATCACCAAAAACTGTGGGTGAACAACATCTATCCTGACTGGTCTCTCATCACAAATCCCTAAAAAGTGGTAAAGGGCTACTGCCCTTTAACTAGCATCTGCAGGCTAATCAATGGGCCTGAGAAATCAGACACAACCCTAGATTCTAAATGCAATACTTTTGGATAAGCTCTCAATTCTCATTTTCAGGCTAACCGGTACTAACATGTTCTTCAGCAGTGTTACCATTCAAAGAAACAAGCATTTCTTCAACAGAGAGCAGCAAGTTGTCTATGCCCTGCACTTTACGTGACCATGGAAGATGAAGTTCATTTTGACTGAGGTCACCACAAACTGCAAGGCTTAATCTGAATTCCATGGGATATTTTAACACTTTCCCTGAGCAAAGAAGGTTCACATTTCTCAGAATCCATTAAAAAAAATGCACACTCTTTATGAAACCAAACTGAGATTGACCTAACTTGGACAACTGGCTGGCTGAGGAAATGTGATCAAGCATCTTAAAAGCTGAGCAGAACCTCAACAGTCCCAATCTGTTCAGTGGATTGTGAAGCCTCTCCCTTCCTGCTCCCTTCCCCACCCACCCTGAAAGCACTCTGCTTTGGGAGTGGCTGTTCTCACCAGGGAAGCGAAACTTTCTTTTAATGTGGTTCACGGAAAGTTTAGCTGGTTTTCTTTCCCCAACCCACCTAGGCTGGAAAAAGACATTAGTCCCAACCAAAATCCAGTATAATAACTTGCCATCTGTGGACAGTTCTTTTCAACTTGCAAGGAAGCAATCCCACAATTGCAATTTCTTGCGTCTCATTATGATAATGGTGGTGTAGCACAACCACAGAAAGAGCTGAACTGGAATTGAGTATAATTATTGTACAAGCACTTTCAGATGCCTTCATCCAAAAAAAGGAAAACAGGGATTAGATCAATTCTGAGGTCCTCTAAGTATAGGAAGAACTACCAATAAATTCAAGGGCAATAGAGGCAATGAGCTGCAGAGGATGAATTTTGTCTTTAATGATACACCATGGCATATCGAAACTGAGCTGTGCAATATAAACAGTACAACCACGAGGCATAATGAATGGATTTATTTCTGATCCAAAGTCTGCTATCAGTAACATGTATCATGTTACTGCTTTCAATGAGCTTTGGGTCAGTCTCCCATGAGCATCATGTAAAGGATATGAAGTCAGACAACGAGAGAAACAAGGACAGCATAATTTCAGCAATGTATGTGGGGGTAAAATTTACTTTCCAGAAAAATAGGACCTGGGAGATGCTGCATATTATCAGATCACTGATTTACATAAAGCAAAAGCTTTTATGAGTACCAGAAGCCTCAGGGTCACATAAAAAAAACCAATCAGCAATTCCAGGAAAGCTGCAGCTGGGTATTCCTCCTGTTTGACAAAGGCACATAGTAGCTTCCCCATGTCTGTGAGGCTCCATTTTTTCTTTGCTGGGCAAGTTTTCAGCTGGATTCATTCTCAGTTCACCTGATCATGTCACATCAACACTAGAGCCAGCACAAAGTAAAGGTGAAGTTGGGATAGGGCCATATTCTTTCAGTAGCAGCCAGGACTTGGACTAGTTTACACCAGTCCTGGAACCACAGATCCACAGAAGAACCTAAAAGATCTTTTACAGTTCAGTGCAGCAAAGTAAAAGCCAAGAGAACAATTCAGGTTTAAGAAACCAGGTATTTGGGAATAAGTAAGCTTGTACTTCCAAAGCAATGCACTTGACCCTTCTAAATAGCAAGAAACAAAGAACTGAACTGACACCCAAGGAAGAGAGGAATATTGCACCATTCCTCTTCCGCTGGCTTAATGTTCTCCAGGCAGATAATTTTCCTCCTGATTACAGGGTGACATCTCCCCCTCCATGAAGGACACACAATTTCTGATAAAAGGTTCTGTATGTTTACCACCTACCCTGCTTTCAGCACAAATCCAAAGAAAGAACCCTGCTCCTTTCCCTGGGATGAGTCTAACTCAAAGGCAGTGCACTACCCACAGACACTCCAAATTTACACTTTCATTCTAGACCAGAGTGGTCTCTTGGTCACAAAGTTGCAGTCTGAGTCCTCCCTCTGCCTAATTCTTTGATTTTTCTGAAGCCCTATCCTAGCTCCGCCTCCTTTTCTCCCCTGTTTATCACTGCAGCCCTGGTGGTCCCTGCACATTGCACAGCTGCTCCTCCTTCCCTCCTAAGTTAACTCTAAAACACCTCCTTGGACCAGATGTTTTCCACGTGTTTCACTCTCTATTTTCTTCCCCACCCCCACCTTTTCCAAGGCAAGCAACAATCTATCTCCTTGATCCCTCAGATCCAATCCTGAAGTATTCCTTAATCAACTTGTCCAGCTTGGTTCTGTGGCAGGCAAAAAACAGGTCTCTGCTTTTTCTTCCATGATAATACATGGGCAGGAGACAAAAATAAGCCTTAACCTTGGCACTGCCTTTAGTTTCCATTTCACCTTCAGAAGATCAGCTTTGGCTTTGGTATTTTTTGGCTTTCTTTCTGGATTAAATTTTATTTCTTGGAAATATTTTGTTAAGCACGATTAATATCTGTATCACTTGCCACTTTTCCTTCTAATCATCCTTCTGTTTATTAGCTGCCACTGAAGGTTTATTTACAGGTACAAATCTTAAGTTCATAGATACTTCACAGGTCCCATCCCCCTTCTCTGTGACATTTTCCACTCTCCATCTGTCTTTCCTTGGCACCAGTGCCTGCAGTGGCAGTAGACATTTATACAAATTACTACCTCTCTGCTTCATCTCTCAAAAATTGGTTTCAATATCAGCCCAATTCAAGCCAGTTTCACAAGCTTTTATTAACTGTAGGTCAGACTTAAATTCATTGAACTCCAGCTGGACCAGTACTGTAACACTCATTTTAAGGCACTAAAACTTCCAGTCACTCCAGGTTTTGCAGGAAAGGGATGGATGCAGCGTTTCCCTCCTCTCCTGTGCAACGTAATGTTTCTCTGAGCAGGCCTACTCACTTTAGCCCAAGCCCTGAACAAGGTCATCAGTGTACCAAAGGAGCAGTAAACAAACACATTCCATAGGCTGGTGGGCCACAAGGAGTGGGTGAGCATCTGAGAACACAGTGCCAAAGCTGCCGAGAGAGACGCCAGCAGAAGATCCCAAGCACCTCCAAACCTGAAACTAGAAACTAA
Organism: Zonotrichia leucophrys gambelii; assembly: GCF_028769735.1. NCBI lineage: Eukaryota > Metazoa > Chordata > Aves > Passeriformes > Passerellidae > Zonotrichia > Zonotrichia leucophrys. The sequence goes on from NC_088176.1 coordinate 19,855,062, forward strand.
AGTCACGCAGATTTTGTCTAAACCACAGGCAGTCCACAAAATACTTGTCAATAGGGATTTCATTCTTTCAGTCCTGGCTCTGGTTTCAGTCAGGAGCAGAGAGTGGCTGGTGGCTGTGCACTTTCTGTCCCTCACAAATGGCCTTGAGCTGGCCAGAGGGGACAGGGCAGGCAGCCTGAGCAGCTCCCTCCCTTCACTGGCAACCCTTCACTGTGTCAGAGGACAAGGGCCGGTGGCAGGACATCCCTTTTCTGACAGCATTATTCCTGAATTTGCTGTCTCTGGGAAAGTAGCTCTCCAGCATGTGATTTCCCACATACCACCAGGGCTCCAATAAAAGCTTTGCATTCAGCCAAATGTTTAGTACTCCTCTGATATCTGTATATTACAAATTACTGTGGGGGTGAGGGAGAGCAAAAAGAAGTGTAATAGTCTGAGAATATTAAGTGTAGCACTGGGTGAAGAAAAATTTTGCTTTCCAAATGCCACATGCAGATTAATTGCAGGAATAAAATGGGTGCGTAGGCACTGAAAAGCCTTAGGCAAAGTGCTGCATTTCATTTTCTGCATTACCCAGAGTCTCTCTCCAGGACTTTAGCTGTGTCACTTCACTTTTTGATATTTCATAAACAGGCAAAAGTTTACACTAATGCTATATATTTTTAAAGGTTGTATACTCAGAATCTTTCACTATGCCTACTAAGATGGTCAAAATTGTATGCAATTTAATGATGAACCCGGCTGTGTGGAAATTGCTGGGGAGTGCTGCTGCTCCCAATACTGCCAACAGACAGCAAGGAGGAAAGAAGCAAGTGATGGCAATTCTTTCTCAGCACCAGCTATCTCACTGCTTCATGTACACTTCCACTTGGACAGTTTTGGTTTTAAAGAGCAGAAAGGACAGGTTTTGAGGGTGGGTGGTTTTTTGCTACTTGTTGGCTTTTTTGTGGTTTCTTGGGGTATTTTTTTGTTTTGGTTTGGGTTTCTTTTGGGCTATCTAGTGCCCTAGACAGTTCTGCTCAATGCCTGCTCATGTTAGAACATCACTATTTCTCTCTTCCTATAGAGTTCACTAGGCTTAGAGATTTATTAAGATTCCATTTGGCTGGAAGCTCATTATGCACTGTTGCCTATAGTTCCCATATAGAACACATTTCAAGCAACAGATAAAAACATCTGTACCACTTTTTGGTTTTCAATTCCTTGATACTCCTGTGAAAAATGAAAAGGAAAAGCTGTGAAAAGTCTCAAGAATTTAGTATTAACCTAGGGAAAAGAAATTCAATTCTAGAAGCACCAAACAATAAAATAAGCTTCCCAGGTACAGCAAGAGAAGGAAATAAAAGTGTAGAGTTCCAAAGACCAAAAGGAAATAAAGAACACTTGCATTTTGATCAGGACAAACCAAAGAAACTATACGTATGCTTTTAAAGAGAAAGACTTCATTCTGTTCTGTCCCATCCTCAATACCTGCAAGACACTTTCTCTCAGATCTGCATACAGAACACATCACTTGAATGTTAAAAAGTAACAAGAGAAAATCCTCCTATCCATTCCTGGCCATTTCATATTCAACTTATCTCACAGTTAAATTCATTTCCATTCTTTACTACCTCCTAAACTAAATATCTTTCTTCATTTCCCATTTTCACTCTTTTTACACTTTCTGATTTGTTAGCTCCTAGACCTGCAAATCCCTTTCTCCAGTCATCACTGTCTCAGAAATCACTTTTCCTTCAAACATTTCTCACCCTTCCTCCTATAAGCAGCTGTTCTCCATGTTATTATCTAGGCAGGATTGAGACTGGTGACTCTACAGTGCAAAGAACAGGTCTTATTTATGTTTGTGAATGCTTGTCTAACTTTATGCTGCTGTGTAAATGTTTAATAGGTACTAATGCATTTGCTGGAACAAGCTGCGTTGCTAATACTCACTGGACTGTTTGGATACAATCCTTGCTGACTGTCAGAAACTTCTGGAATAAAACAAAATGCAGGTTTTTGGTGACACTGCAGTTTCAAAGCTAAAGGAGCCAACAGCTGAAGTAGTCTAACAAACCATGGTAGTACCGGAAATGGCCTTATCTACTCTTTCCACGTTTGAAACAGGATAGAGCTGGAAAGCCAAGCACGGTGGATATGAGTTTGCACTCAGCTACTACCACTGTACCTTATCTCCTCTATGTTATCTATCTCCAGACCTCCATGGTCACATTTTAAACAAATATTTCCTATCTTCACGCTCTCCTTAATGTTGGTTGAAGAGAATAGAATGGTCTTGTCCTCTTTTCACACTGGTCTTGGCATGATTTTCCTGTGGGCTTGACTGTATCATGTCCTGTGTACAATTAATTGTGAAATAGAAACTCCAGTGGCAGATCAGATGCATAGTTTTTACTTCAGGCACCAAATAGGAGCTGAGTGATTCATCAGCACAAGCACACCACACAAGCAGCAACTGCTCAAGCAAACAGGGAATGAATGATGTCTTGGCCTCAGAGCCAATGAACAGTGATGCTAACATGGAAAATGCAACAAGGACAGCAGGAGTGTCAGGCCTATGTGTCATCGAGTCTCATGCTAAAACTCAGAGACAAACAAACCACATCACAAATTTCCACCATTTGTGTGAAAGGAAAACTTTGGGGTTTGTTGTTTCTAGATCAGATTGTTCGTAATGGTGAGACTGGTGATTAGAAGTCTTATCCCATAATCTTAACAATTTGTGCCCTGTTGCCATGAAATCCAAGGATATAAAGAGTCACTGTTGTGGTGTGTTTGTAGGGCATCTGAAATGAGGAGTGCTGGGTGGGGCCCATCCAGGCATCCACTTCCAACACTGCATCCTAGGATCAGATTCTCTTTCCCGTTAATTTTAATGGAGTTTCAAGAACAGTATTCTTGATGTCTTAGCCTTGAAAGAGAATTTGACCAAGAAATGAATTGAGAAGGTTTTCCCAAGTGGCAGTGTGCATGCGCACTAGGAAAGAAAAATAGCTAAATCTGGTAGAAGCAAGTCCAAGCAAAAGACAATTCTATTAGGAAAAAATCCTGTAGCAGCAAAATCTGTTGGACTTTATACAGTTTCTTCCGTGGCATAAAACATATACCATCACTTCAGTCTTGAAAAGGAGATTGGACTAAGCAGTAGATGCATTGCATGCTCTGTGCGTTGCAGGGCCACAGCTACATCAGCACGGCAGTAGAACTGACGAGCTAATAACTCTTTCCTCTTATGTTCAAGATTATGCATGACAAGATTTCAGTACTAGTCAACATCTATTTTCCTGTAACCAACAGAATTTTCAGAGTTCAGATTTGGTGTAAATTACAACCTGCTTGGGAGGAAAGCTGTGCATGATTCATCAAGTGATGATTATTACAGATCTAAAGGAAGAAGCATGGAGGAGAAAGGTTGCTTGTTGCAAATGAGTTAGGGACAGGGACTTTGAAAAATATCAGAACAGAAGCACTTTAGAAAATCTGCCCCTGTATGACTGAAAGCTGAACTCTTTAAAGAAATTCCCACCCAGTTCCAAATGTTCAGCACTTGCAACAAAATCTGTCCCCAGCTCTCTACCTGCTGTAACTGGTGCCAGGAACATTTCTCCTAAAGATGTAATAATTTTCATGAATTTTCCAGCTCATCAAATATCAGAGCTCACATTTTCACAGCACAATGTAAATCTTTTGGTGAAGCCCTCACTGTTTGAGGAACATTATTTTCAAATAATATTAACTGCTGCATTGTGAGCTGGACAGGTGGTACAATGCCTTCGTGCTTAATGCAAACTAATTTGAAACAAAGAGAAGATGGAGATCTGTTTGTTGTTTTATATTGCCTCTAAAGAAGACAGTTTCAAGTACTCAAATAAATAATGAATAGAAAACTGAGCAATTAATCTTACATGATCAATTCAGAGCTCATAGATTGTAGGAACTCTGAATGTGTTGCTGCAAGTCTGCACTTCACCTGTGAATTATTTTTGTCAAGGAATCCAGACCTAATTCACAACAATGTATTTCTGCAGAAACCATAAAACTGCTTTCATAAAGGTTTTGCTTTGTCTCTAGTTTCTTTAAAATGTAACCAGTTTGGACTAGATATGATTTGACTAATTTGCATTCATTCTGGTATGAACCAAATTATGATGCCTTGTGTATTCACAGTAGAGTCCTGCCTTCAAAAGGTTTGTTTCAAGGATGACCTGGTAAGCCTTGGGGACTAAGAAGCCCTTTAAAATTGGGGTCAAGCCAGGCAGTTAGATTCAAAAATAATAAATAAATCCATTTGGAGACAAAGGCCTATTGTATACCAGTCTTCCAGGAAAACCCATGGGTGGCTGAGAATTACTTGGGAAAACTTAGTGGAAATTAATTCCGACCCATTCTCAGTTCTTTCTTCCACACTGAAAAGAGGGGTCTATGGAGGCAGAAAAACATTGGTGAATTCTCACAGGGTCAGGGAATACCTGGCATTGTAAATGCAGAGCTAGAAAATGTTCACATTTCCTGTACCACTGAAAGAGAGAACCCACACTTTCCCTGGGCCACCACCAGCTCCAGCTACAAGAGGGTGGTGTATACTTAGAAGGTACAGAGACGAATAAAAATTGCAGTCAAAGCTTATGTGGCACAATAGCTCAAAGGAACCACTTCCCACTCTCTGTTCAAAAGGAAGAAAAAACCCCAAAAATACAACTAAACCCAAAAAAGAGTCCCCACTGTTCCTCATCATACAGTGCTTTCTGTTACTAGGCAGGCACTGTCAAGCTGACATGTACAATTTATTAGAAATTAGAATTTTACTCAGGAATTTTGCATTCATATATATATATATATTAATCATTAGGCTACATGGTTCTTTACATTTGTTCAAAAAAAGAAATATCATGCTGTATTATGAGCTTTTAAAGTGACAATTATAGAAAAACACTATTCTTTACTCTTAACTTTGCAATCATATGTTAATAATTATCACCACAAAAGCTATTTCAATTCTTCCAAGTTATACAACCAACTAGACAGCAAAGACAGCTTTGAACCTTTGAACATCAGGGTTTTATTTACCATATTATCCTATTTTTAGGTCAAAACTTTGCACATTTGCTGAAACCACTTTCTCTATGTCAGGCAGTTCTCCTGGTAAAACTCCTTCAGGTACCAAGCTGCTGAGGAGGAACAGTACAGTTTTGATTCAGTGCCAAACTAGAAATCCAGACATTCTTACAGAGAGTGAGGAAGACTCCCAGACTTGGCAAGGGAAGGAGACAGTGCCTCCTTTATGCCACGTTTTTTGCTCAGGAGGTGGAGTATTACATAGGGAATCATTAATTAACAGACACTTTGAAACCAGAGTCCACCTACTATTAAATAGCTCTTTTCTTGTTCTTCAGCCTCTGAAACACCTATCATCTATTATCAGGCAGCATAAACTTGAACACCACTTGCAACAGTGTACAAACAGGATGATCACTGCTGTATGCCTTAACCTGAATTCTCAAACTTAGTTCCAATTCAATGCAACTCTCTGGACGAGACCTTTGAATTGTGTTTGAAATACTGCATTCAAAAATCAAGGAAGCAGTCATCTCCTGCCACTAAATTTGAACATCACTTTCCTGGAAATTTCTATAGCGCCATTTAGATGAACACAGAGGAGAATAACAGTGCATAACATACATCTACATACCTTTGGCAGCACTCAGAGAAAGAGAAGCTGCAGCTCTACAGGTATGTTCTGGACTCCTAGAAAAGAAAAAAAAACAGTAAGTGTTATAGAATACAATAATCTAATGCAGCTGGTAGGGGGGAAAAAATCCACAATAAAATGCTCTCTCAGTTTAAAATAGAAGAAACCATCACCCTGGGGTAAACAAAAAAATTGGACAATTATTTCTAGCCCATCAGTTCAACTAGCCTTGTTAGCCTAGCTTCTTAAAGCTAAGAGTCACCATTTGTCTGTGAATTAGCTTTTATAAGACAAGATCCTCCTTGTCTATATGAAACCCAAGGCAACACCATTTGCGTTTATCACTCTGTAAAGAGAAGCAGTGCCAAAATTCTGCAACACCTACTTTAGCTGCTGAAATCCAGAGAACTGAATGTGCTGCTGTTAGCATTTGGAGACAGGAATATGTTTTGATCTAATACATCCTACACAGACTCACTTGGTGTCAAGAAGGTACCAGATTCCATAACAGGTTAAAATAGAGACAAATATGAAAACACTCTGCATGCAACTTATGCAGAGTAACTTCTACTCATTTTATTTGAATTTTTTCAAATATAGGTTCTAAACCTTCTAAAAATACTACAGAAGTCTGCAAATAGCTAAATTCTCCTAGCTTGTCACAAAAAATGACAGCTTGATTAATATATATGAATGTTTTAATAATACTTTTACTATGTTGTGTTTAATTCAGAGTTACGTGAGAGGCAGGACTGGTACAGAAGTTCACATATACAAAGAAATCTGTCTCAGAACTTTGGCCTTTACTACTTAGGTGCCTTCTTAAGCACTTGCCAAGGACACAGCCTGTGGACACCGATATGTACAGATACAGTGAGTGTGCCACTGCTCCAGTGGAAGGTGTCCCTGCCCATGGTGAGGGGCTCAGAACTAGGTGATCTTCAAGGTCCCCTACAACCAAACCACTCTAGGATTCTAAGATTTTCTAACCTACTGGTCCTTTTTTGGACTTACATATGTGTTAATATGTTCTTACAAGTACCCCAGTCAGCGAAGAATTTTTGCCTCCCTGTCACAATGTTGCTACAGGGAGTAAAATGCCCTTCAACTTTCCTATCTCTTCCCCCATCTCAGAAAGCAACATGCCTCACAGCTTCCTGGCACCCAGAAGTAAGGACTGGGGCTAGGAACACCTCTCCCTCTTCACTCTGTGTCCTCAGTTTCTGATCGTTGTTTTCCTCAAGAGTCAATAGATAACCCTACCACTCTGGGTAGTACAACCCACAGCCATGCCATAACACCACTGGGCACACCAAGCAGATATGACCTGGTACCACTGGCACCCTCAAGCCCCTTTCACCAGCACACATTTTGCCTGCATGCCTAGCCTGGCTCTCTGTCTTCCTGTGTCACTCAGTTCTTAATTTCTCATTTACTGTAAGTAAAGTGGGAAGAGTAATCCTGTTCTACCCAAATTGATGTGCTGGCCTCCCTGTAAAGGAACTCTAATAATGAAAAAAAGAGAGACACACTACCAATGGCAGAGCTGTATTTTCTATTTCTGTCCTATACTTACTCTAGTTCAGACCTATTCAACATCTATCTTATGCTCTAATGCCAGTGCTGTTATGGAAAATACAGTTTCACCCCCGCCCCATATTAATTTACGAAGGGCAAATGCTGGCTACAGGTTTCCTATAATGTGACAAACAGATTGTTTATCTGCACAAAAGCTTTTAAACTCAAGTCATGCCGTACCCTCAGCCACACAAATAAATGGCTCTGGAAATAGAAACAAAAAAGGACAAAAAAATTCAGACCTCTACAAAAAATAAAGTCTTGGATGGTTTTTGCTAGAATTTAGAGTCAAAGTCCCAGAAGAGTAAGCAAGACATATATGCCAATTCCAGCAGGAATTGCTTAAGGAAAAACAAGGATTTTCCATGCACCACAAAATAGCCAAAAGCCCAAGTATAGTGGAGCAAATATTATTCCGAATAGCAGCAATGGATAAGTAACTATGACATGAACCATTCTCATCTAATGTTAATTCAGAGCAGCAAAGGAATGTTCTTTCCATTGGTCTGCAATGAAGGAGAAATTCTCTGAAAGTCCAATTAAGTTCAATCAGTAACACATGCTTCCTAAGGATATCCCGGCAGATCAGACACACATTGCAACTATATTACAAACAGCTGGAAAGGCAGCAGCAGCAGCAAAACGAAATTCTGCTTTTAAACTGATTTACAGTTTGAAGAAACAGTATCCAGGATGCCACCCATTCCCTGCAAAAGGATCTGGTGAGAACAAAATATGCACAGATTTCCCTTCTGGCAAGTACAATAGTCTTTTTGGTTAGGTGGCAATCATGCAGCTTCCAAACAGCTTGAATAAGATGACAGTGCAGTATCCAAATCATTAACTTTTAAATTAAGGAGTATGCAAAGTGGGGCTCAAGCAGATTTTCTAAATTACTTAAAAATGTGAACTGTTTGGATATCTAGGTTGAAGCAATAAAAATACATATCATAAATACCACCACTAAAGAGGATCTGGTACTGAAAGTTATGGAGGTAGGAGGAGATATTCTGGGCAACCTTCCCTGCATCTCATGAAGAAATCTCATTCATAACTATCAAATCATCCTTTGCTGTACTTCCCAATTACTGTTCACTGTGAGCATTTCACTTTTCCCTTGTGCACTGTTCAACCTCCCAGATGATACTTCTGTTAAGCACAGATGATACCTGTTAAGTATTCAAGCATAAACCAGGTAGAAGACCTGGCAAAGAGAATGTATCTGACAAAGCTGGATAAGACATGATGAGAGCCCTGGATTAATCTCTAGAATTTTATGGAGCTGAACTCCATAGCTCAAACACGCTACCAAACATGATCCACGTTTAAAAGAGACAAACAAAATCAACCCCCCCTTCCACACACACACAAAATACAGAATCACACACTTATTAGAAAACAAAGAGCATGTATATCCATCCTCCTATCCACAAGAGTCTAACACAGGGCTAATTCTTGCCAGCAAAAAGTAGTTTGGCACATCAAAGGATGACTGCTGTACCACTTGAAATAACGTGATGGCTGTCATTTTCCACATACTGCCTGTGAAGGACACATGTGCCTGGCTCTGCAGTGTACGTGACACATCAGAGTCAGCAGCCGCGTCTGTAAAACCTGAGTGCTGGGGAGAAGGGAGGAAGGAGGCAGAACAGAGCAGGGTCACTGCCTCTGTCATTTTGGAGCACTTGTACTTTTTCATCACAAATCAATCCCTGTACAAGGTACTGAAGGTTTTACTCACAGCATACAATGAGAATAAATAACTTTTCCTAATTTAATCACTAACTTTCAATGCCTTTTTAAACAAAAAGCTAGGAAGAGCATCAAGGCACATAGCAAGAACTGTTGCTGTTGAAAGGTCTTAAAACAAACGTGAATATGCCTTTGGAAAAAATTACTTATGTAATGAAAAGAACAAGCAAAGATTCCTAAAGGAAGCTGAAGGGACACTTTTTCCTCCTCCTCTAGCCTTATAAGAACTGTAATCTTAACAACCATAGCTGTTCAAAAGTGGGTGTAGGACGATAGGGGAAAGAAAGGATAGCATTGTTTATAGTACAGCAGGAGCCAAATGAGGAGAATAAGTTCTGTGCAAGAACGGAAGAGTGAAAGGAAATGGGTAGGTAAAGACAATTGTAGGATTTGTACAGTACAGAAGAGAATCCCTTCCATGTAGGATGCAATTTCTTCCATGGAAAAGATGTTTCATCCATGGAGCTAGCTGATGTAACTCCTCTGGAATAGTAACCTTTCAATGTTTATCTGTAGCTCTGTTACTAGACAGGTTGTGGTTCTTATAATTAGCACTTTATCAGCTAAAAAGTCAAAACATTCCTTGCATCAATGTATTTAGTCTTATGTCACCTTAATGAGATAGGTGTCAATTAAGACTGAAAGGAGTGTCTGGTATGAATCATAAATACTTTAAAGGGTTCTCAAAGTATGAATAATCAACACTTTCTGAAAATAAACTTCCTGGAATAAGCTTCAGGATCACTTCACATCAGCAAGCCTTTCTGATACCCTGGTCATTCCCCCTCTTTTACAGCTAACAAGATGGAGGTGCATAAAGGCACCAGACAGCTTCTTTAAAGGAATCATATATGTATAAACCTAAAAGGAGGGACTTGTTTTTTCACCAGTTGTCAAGTACTTCAGATCTCACTAGGAAAATTCCACCTGCAGAATGCCATACAACTGTTTGAAAAGCCATTGAAAGGCATCTAATAAATCCCACAGGATTCAAAACAATGCCTCCCAAAGCCCCATGGCACTCATCTAGCACTCGCACAAGCTTCTCTACGGACAGATTAAGCAAAGTGGTCTGCTTGTTGACCTGCATAAGTATGACATGAAGTACTCAGTCCACAATTGTGAAAATACTTTCTTAACTGAATTGTGTCAGGACAAGAAATACGTGCAGAGCCCATATTTTCTGACTAATAGTATTATTTTACCACAATTACTTCTATGTGGACTCCTTCTCTACAGCACCAGAGGAGTCCAACCAGCTGCTATTTATACATGTTTTTCTGTGAACTGCTTCAAGGATGACCATGAAGAAAAGAAAGTCTGCTTTCAATAGATTTAAGTCAGACAGGGAGGGATCTGCCACTAACAAAAACTCCTAAAGGATCACACACAGAAAAGTGTTGGAAAACAATTATTTAAAACTATGGTATGTTAATTATTGTCCTGGAAATAATTTCTTGAAAGTTCTTTAAACAGTCTAAACAGTCACACTACTATATGATGCTCTCAGATTAACAGCTAAATCATCTGAGCACGCATGTTGCAGCAAGGCAAAAACACACCAAAACAAAGTGAAAAAAGATCCCCAGGATTTGATGGAGCTGTGATAAACATTCAAAAGGAACACATTTCACCATTAAACTTCTTCACGTTATTTCCAACTGATTTTTGACACTAGAACAGTCTTTTAATAGATGCAAAAGAGATAAATATCTCATTACCAAAAATAAATTTGTCTGTTAAGGATGACAGAGAGAGGCAAAAGCATTGCACTGCCTATTATGGTATTGAGCAACAGATTTCATTCCCTCTGCTATATGCCCATTTATCAAAAATGTGGCAAGCTTTACGAAAGAATTCCTGAGCTTCTTTGGTCCTCTCTTTAATTCCTCCATATTTCTTTGTATATATAAACATGTCAGGTCTGGAAAGAAGTGGGGCATGGACATAATTTACCACAGAGCTCTTTTTCTATGCAAATGCTGGTAAGAAAACAATAAAAGACAAAAGGGGAATAATGCAAAACATTAAAGCAATGAAACAAATGTATCTGCAATTCACTGTCCAATAACCTGATGAAGCTCCTTAGAACAGCAGCAGAAAAGGCAGAAAAATCATGTTTTTCTGCCTTTTTGACCACAGAGAGAGACCTTCTCTGTCTGTGTCAGAACGAGATGCATCAGCTCCCAACGAGCTGAATCACGCTGCATCACAGCCTGTGCTTCATGAACATGCGAGACACTACTTTAATAGGAAATGGGAGCTGGCTTTAGCACTACCAGCGTGTCACGCACAGCCACCAGGCAGCCAGGCCTTTGTTCTCTTCCCAATGGGCTGCCTTTGTCAAACACCCTCCTAAGGCCAGGCAGAGGAGTAGAATTTATTCTCACAATTGATCTAACGCAGACAGACCTCTCGTTCTGTCAAATACACACATGCACACATGCTCTCATAGTTAGCCATACTCACAGATTTTTGCCTTTCTTCCTGTTCTCTTTTGATGAGGTAAAAGTCACTCCACAAAGCAAAACTGCACATCTGTGCAATCAGAACAGTTTCTGTTCAGACCACTATTACACTTGAAGTAAAAGAGCCTGGAAAAAATTTATCTGGAATATTGTTGCTTATGAGGTTCAAAGCTAGACGTACATGTAAAACCAGCAGCATAAAAGCCATATCATACAGAAAATGGGATCCTGTGTTTTACTCAGCTATTCATCTGTCCTTTAAAGCAAGTCCAGTTGAAGCAATTCCTCACTGGCACACAGGAGGGCTAGATAGCCTAATAGGTCTCTTCCATCTCTAAGCAATTCATGCCTTGCATGACTTATTTTTATTGACTTATCTTACTGGCTGTTTGTGGGCAGAAGCACGTGCCTCACGCAAATGCCAGACCACTCTTGCTTTGAGATGCTGTTGCGTAAATGGAAGTGAATCAGACTTATAACAAAAAGCATGATTTTATTTCTGAAGGATTAAGTCCATATCGTCAAGCAACATTTTTACATATACAGAAAGAAGCTTCAGCAATACCACCCTATAAGCATTACATTAACCAATCTAGCCCTTTCTGGGTTTTACTGCTCCCATTTTACCACAGCTGATACCTGAGCTCTCTACAAAGATTAGAGCTTCAGCACCTTGAGAGCACTTTGAGCAGGGATTCCCAGTAGAATGTGCCCTGAGGCAGAAGTCTTGACAACCGACACAATCAGCAAGACAGAATAAATACATGTTCTAAACATGAAGCCCTTAAAAGTGAAAGAATTCTCCTCTTCCTTAAAACTATTTCCTTTGTGCACATTTTTTATCTCAGCAGAGACTGGTAGTGACATTTCAAGTCAGCAGGAGGAAATGCTGCATTTGTGGCCTTAGCTGATTAGGTCCTCAGCTAGTACAAACTGGGGCAGCTATGTGTATTCATAACTCAAGAGGAACACCAATTCTGAGTATGCTTTCTGCCTTAAGGAGCTACTGTATCATCAATCTCAAATCACAACATTTATTAAAATGACATTTCTGACCAAAACAGCAAGAATAGAACTTCTACTTGCAAGACAAAGTACAGAGGGGAGGGAAAAAATAAATCAATCCCTTACCTTAAAAAAACTTACTATACATTTCAGCACTAATTCACTGCATGAGATTCTTCCCCTATCACCTGGAAGCAAGAAACACTCTGGGTGAGAGCACTTAAGAAACGGAGGATTCCCAATTTTTAGTTTATAACTATCTACAATTATCAAGCAAGCTGTAGTTTTAAAAGTTAAGCAGCAAAAGTTGACTACAGGAAAGGAAAGTCTGCTTTCACTGCTTGGAAACGTTCCTGATTTTCTCAGTGGGAACATTCAGTAGTGGACGTTAATATTTAACTCTGTGTTTTTCCAGTATTACACCAATTTTTCTCCAGGGATGCAGAGAAGTCAGTGGCATAGCTGAACTGTTATTATCCTTTAAGAGCAAGAAAAGTGACCACCACAGAAAAACAAAAACAGCAGCAAAAACTCCAAGAACAAATTTTCTGAAAAGATTCTTTCCATATCACACATCACAGAACATCTCAATGAATAAGCAATTCACATAGACAGTAAGCAATGAAAAAGGAGTTAATAAAAATCATTAACTGTCATATTTAAAGCTGCTTAGAAAGCAACAGAACAGCTTCACTTGGTCACTTAGTCTTTCTGAAAGTGCAGTAAGTCAGTCTCGAGAAAATCTTCAAATATTAGTGAGTGAACACCTGCTATGCCATTGCTGCTCCAACCGCTGGGACAAATACAACAAGCCAAGTGGAAAATGCCCCAGATGTCCTACTGGAAGTAATTCCTACTGTCTAGTTCTCCCTAATCTTGTTATGAGACACTCCCTTTTGCCTGCCCACTTTTTCCCTGAATGCTTTCCAAGTCCATTTCCTTGTTTTTGGAGTTAGCTAGAAACAAGACTTCCAAATCAAATGCCAAAAGGAATCTGTTCATGCTCACAGTGAGACATAAGCAAGAAACAACTACATGCTCAGAGATGGTAGCACCTGAGGTCCTCTGGTGAACACGTGCCCCCCCTCTTGTGCCAGAGCACAGGGGCATAGGATACTTGCAGAATTCTTCAAACACACTGGACAGGAGAACACAGTTCTGACATTTCCTATGGAAACTGGTTGTGAGTGATGGAGGAGTGACCATCATCTTTAAAAGAAGAGACAAGCTGTCTCGGAGCTTCAAAAGCTCTGGAAGGAAAATGCCTTTAATGGTAGAAAACACAATGAGCAAATAGAAATTGGCATGTATTTCCAGATACCCGCCTCATTGTAATGAGATGCACAGGGAAAGCTGATACTCCTACAGACAGTAAAAGCCTCATCATATCACTGCCTTCTACCCCCACCATTCTATTCACCATCTTCAAGTGGGAGGTATTCTGCAGCCTTTCACACTTGACCTCTTAATTAAAGCATGATAAAATTAACATCTCAGACGCAATAGATCTTTTACCCACCTACATCAGTAATTAAACTAATTCTCAAGGGAGCAAGAGCATTTGTTATGTGTAATGTAACTTTAGCTGGGGTATTCCAAAGAAGGAAAAAGAGCTGATGTAATAAATGCAGTCATTTATATTTTAATGGAGCTATTGTAAATGAAAGAAGAACACCTGTGACAGCTTGAGACAGCCCCAGCCAAATGACATCTATTGTGTCATGCAGGGACAGCACACTGCATATGGCCTCCCCATCTCCAGCTGCAATATAGAATAACTTAGTGAAGCAGATAGGCCTTATGCCTTGTCTGACTCTCAGATGCACTATAATCTGCTTTCAAAACCAATGGAACTGTACCAGATACATATATGTATATATGTGCGTGTGGGGGGTGTGTGTGTATATGTATATATATACACATATATACGTACATATATGTATTAAACTTCATATTCACTCTACATGAAAAGCAAGATAAGCCAAAGTAGGTCTAAGGTCTTTCTTACTGGCAATATAAACTTCTGCATTTGTAAAAATCCATACAGACCTTCAGACAAGACACTACCACAATACAAAGAATTGAACAATCTTATGCAAAGAGTTCATGTAATTAAAGATGGAAATGGCACCACATCAGAGTGGCAGAATTAAGTATTCTTTTCATCCTGATGTATAAAAGACCAAGCAACAAGAAAAAAGGTCCAAGAAGGTAACAAAAAATATACATGGAACAAAGAAGATATAGAGGATGGAACATGGACACAGAGGACACTTGAAGAGCTACAACAGCACAGAACACAAACCCCATTCCTTTAGGAAACACGACTGACTGGTGACATCTCAGATGCATGTTTTAGGGCTTTGGTTTGTGCTTGAACCCAAAAGCATGACAAACATTATTTCAGCTGTCAAATCTGGTCCTTGTTCAAAGGGTGTATTTACTCTGCTGAGGCATAACTGTTGAGAAACATGGCCTGGCAAAGGTCTGTGCAGTGACTAGGTAACCTTGCTAAAGATTTGTCTTAATTTGCACACAGGCAATCCAGTCTCAGTGAGCTTCAGAGTCCTCTCTCTCAGGCATCTCACCAGCCAGGTTTTAAATGTATAGTGTTCAGACTATAAGCAGCCAGCATGTATGTGACATGCTGTCTCTCCCCAAAACCCAGTTAAATCCACACCAGGTAAGATCAAAATTCCCTCAGTCCCTCCCTGCTGTATTACAAAGTATTCAAACAAACGACAAACAACAGTCTAAACGCTCATCTTCAAGTTTAGTTGATCCCATGACATTCATTCATAGCTACTCAGTTAAGACTGATTGATTATTTATTTCTTGTCAGGAAAAAAACAAACCAAGCCAAAACAAAACATACCAATATATTATTTCAGAAAAAGACCAGCAACTTGGTAATCTCCCTGACACAAAGGCCATTGCTTCAGCTGCTTGGAAGTCTATACTTTTGTCTCTGCCTGGGGTTTATCAAGTGAAAGACCACCTCTACAATCCCAAAGGAAGCATGTCCAATTCTGCCACTGGTATTAAACATCTGTTCACTGCAATCTTGTCAAAGGCCAAGAAACAGGCTCAACAAATTTAGCCTTGCATATTTAAGAATTGCTCTATTGCTGCTCATCCAAATTTCAGTCACGTGAACAAGTAATTCTGGTTGTTTTGCATTCTGCACCAAGTTACCAAAATATTGAGTCCAAGCAAAACACCATGAAGAAAAATCTATTTCAACTGTATTTTTCTTGGCTTACACTGCTCTCTATGATTAATCTTTAAAATATTGCTAAGGAAATGAGACAGCTAAGTGGTCATTGTCTTAAGTACACACTGAACATCCTATAGCCCAGTCAGTTTATTCCAGTTCTACTGAATAAACTGAACACACAACAGCTAAAATAATCGGAGGCATTCAGTTGTGAATAAACAAGGCCAAGGCAGAACATGAATATAAAAAGAGAGGATTAAAAACCTTTAATAAACAGATTCTTATCAGCCCATGGAAGGCAAAATTCATTGGGGAAGTTTCCATCATATCCAGGGTATCATCTGGAAAACTAAGAGAACATTTTCAAAAGTAATTAAGATAACTTATTATGATATTAACAGCATTACTTGGAGTAAGTATAGGCTCAAAAGACTGAATTCTCAAGAATAACAGAGTACCTTCTTTAGTCAATGGCTTTACACCAGTTTATAGTATAACACTGCAATAACAATATTAACACATAATTTTACTTCTCTTCTGTTTTTACTTGCCAACACAAGAATTTCAACCTTAGCTATAATTTCAACCTATAGCTTTCAAACTTAGCTATAGACCCCATACAAGCTTCTAATCTTCATTATAGTGCATCCAGTACCTTCCCTCTAAATAGAATTGCTCTAAACTTACAGTAGTGTAATTACACAAAATCACAGAATCAGTTAAGTTGGAAAAGACCCTTGAGATCATCAAGTCTAACCTATGATCTAACACCACCTTGCTAACCAGACCATAGCACTGAGTGCCACATCCAGTCCTCTTGAAACTTCCAGGGATGGTGACTCCACCACCTGGGCAGTCCATTCGAATGCCCAATCACTTCTGCAAAAAAATTCTCCCTAATGTCTAGCCTAACCCTGCCCTGGCATAGCTTAAGGCTGTGTACTCTTGTCCTGTCACTGGTTGCCTGGGAGAAGAGACCAACCCCCACCTGTTTACAGCCCCCTTTCAGGAAGTTATGGAGTGATGAGGTCTTCCCTGAGCCTCCTCTTCTCCTGGCTAAACAACCCCAGCTCCCTCAGCCATTCCTTGCAGGATTTGTGTTCCAGACCCTTCACTAGCCTTGTTGCCCCTCTCTGGACTCACTCCAGCATCTCAATGTCCTTCCCAAACTGAGGGGCCCAGACAACTGGACACGGCCCTCAGGATGGGGCCTCAGCAATGCCAAGTATAGGGGAAGATTCACTTCCTAGGCCTTCTGGCCACACTATTTCTGCTACAGGCCAGGGTGCCATTGGCCTTCTTGGCCATGGGCTCACTGCTGGCTCATGTCAGGCAGACCCCCAGGTCCCTTTCCGCATGGCCGCTGCCCAGCCTGTAACACTGCATGGGGTTGCTGTGGCCAAACTACAAGACCTGGCACTCGGTCTTGTTAAACCTTGTATCATTGAATTAGGTCCATCTATGCAGCCTGTCCAGGTGGCTCTGCGGAGTCCTCCTACCCTTCAGCAGACAACAACTCCCCCTGAAATTTGGTGTCATCTGCAAATTTGCTAATGGCACAAATCATAAGCCAGAATAACATACACCTTATATTCACAACACTGGATATTCAACTGAGAAATTTTATATTCACATAGGCAAGAAATTTGTGAAGAAAAAAACTACAGTAACACAGTAAGGCAAAGAAATAAGTAAATTTTTTTTTCACCATAAGAGAATTTTTGAAAGTTTCAGATATGAAATGACATATGAAACTTGTTCCTCAATCTTTTGACATAAAACAGTAGCCACTGATTAGGAGACAATTTAACAAATAAAAGAACTTCAGTGGTCTGATTAAGACAAGACAGACAAAGGTTCATATTAAGCTAGAGGATGACCTGCTCCCTATTTATTTACACACAGGAAACTGCTGCAACTTCACAGAAGTAGGGCACTTTGGCATGAAGAGCAAAATTCATCTCTTCATTGTGTCTGGACTGACTAGTTTCCAGTAGATGCTTCTAAGGTCATGATTTCTGTTAGAAGCACCCCCAAAAAATGTTAAAAATGAAAGGGAGAGTAATGCTCCAAAACTACATTGGCAAAAATGTTGCTGTCTCCATCCAGAGACACTGGAGTGCATTAGCTTTGGGGTCATTAAATTTCTGCTCTGTTGGAGAAGGAACAGGGCAGGGGACCGTAAATCATTCACTTCAGAAAATCACCCAGAAAATCTCTCAGGACCAAAAGGACTGAAGCTATCTATTATCACTGTATGGAATGCAACCCCCCTGAAAATATGGTCTGAAGGAAAAATATCCTGAGCTGGACTGCAGAGAACATTTGAAAAGTAATCACTCTGTACAAGGCATAGCTTAAGACCTGTAAAGATACTCTAGACAAGTCCACTTAGGATTTCATACCATCCTCCACTGAAACAAACCTCCACAACTTACATCCTCCCTGGCAGCAACTCTCTTAAGCTAGCTGCTCTGGCTCTATCAGCCTGCAGTCCACACAGCCCATTTCCAGAGAGCCCTGACTGCCCACCTAGGTCATCAACAACCAGCTCTTCCCCTCACCTCCCCATTCTCTTTTCTGTAAGGAAGCCAAAGGACAGGATTCTCTTAGGTAACAACTGCAAACTGTCTGTTATGTATTATCACAGAGACCATTCCAACTCAGGTTTGTTTCCCCATACATGAACACAACTATCAGGAGAACAGCACAGAAGGAATACACACCATGTTCAGGTTGCTGGAGAGGGCTGGGAGTCCAGCACCAAGGACACACTACAGAATGAAGATTATTTTGCTAGCCTTAGGGCACCACAGAATCGTAGACTTTTGGTGGTGTTAGATTTGGAGGACAGATGGACTGAACTTTATTCAGTTGTTTTACAATAATGTAAACTAAGCCAGGTTGAGGGTACTATGATCAGTTCAACCCTGTTATGGGAAGGACAAATTACATCCCCCACAAAGGGAAAGGGTTTTCAGAAGGGGCTACAACTCCATCACTACAACGTGCTTGTATATTACATTTCAGAAGGTCAAAGAAGAGGGAGTTGTAGGTACATGTACCCTTCCCTGATCAATGTGCTAGCACAGCTACAGACAGCAGTGTAGCCACTGACAGCTCAAAAACATCTGGTAATCCACGATGAGAAGCACAACGACAGCTCAAGACATTAGTCCATTCAGAGTGCCTGGTACCCGACCTGCTGTCTGACCTGGACAGGGTCATGGCAGGGGGCACAGCAGGGAGTCAGAGGAACAAACATGGTTTGTTTCTCTTCTGGTTACTTTTCTGAATATCTTTCATCTTTTCTCAAATAAAAGAGGAGGGAAAATAAAGTCAGCTTCTTGCCACAGATATCATCCTCGGAAGGACACACTGATGACATTACACTTGAACATGATCCTATGCTTATATCATAATTAGATCCCAGCTAATCATCACGTCAAGACAGCCAAAATTGTCAATCTTTCCTATCAGAGACAACAGCTTAGGAACATGAAAGTGTAATTTACCATTTCCTTGTTATTTCCTTCGTTCCAATTTACAGTTTCCTTCAGTTTCCGAGGCTGCCAGAAACTGAAAGTTATGGTTGCAAAATAGCAGTATTTTTCATTCAAATCCCAGGCATTAATTACATAAATATTATTATATACTGCATTTCACAGTCTCTTCCTGTCAGCATTGCTAGGCCCTTTTAATAATGCACAAGCATCATTTTATTCCCATGAAATGGAGGAAACCATGTTCAGCACAACTACACATGTCACTGTGAGGTGTTCCTGCAAAAACATGACAGGCATCAACCTCTACACATATAGAGTGGCAGAAATTGGTCCTGATTGCATGTTCAATGATATCAGAAAGGATAAAATATTTCATGAACACAAGGGCAATGGTGCCCCAATCACGGACTTGTCATCACTTCCCATTAGAAGTTCATGAGCACAAAGCCTGTTTTCATTTTAGAAACATAGGCAAAATAGCACCAGACTCAGCAATGCAAGTGATAAATAAAAACTATGGGAGAAAAGGAGCAAAAAAATCTCCCAATTTGAAAAAGCAAGACTGCCATGTAGTTACACTTCTCCAGTGAGAAAGAAAACACTGCTAGTCTCCTTTAGAAGTTAAGTGTACAGGCTCAAGAGAACGAAGAGAGTTTTTCTTTTTTTCTTTTCCAAGCTTTGTTTTTCATCCAGATTACGGTTCATTAAGATAGAAGGAGCTAAAGAGCAGAAAGAAGAACATTTTCTCCTCTATAGCCTAATAACTCCTGCCTGGTTTCAATCTTCTGTAACTACTGGGTATCATTACATATTCCCTCAGGAAGTTAGGACAGCTCTAATTAGTCTGTGATAATGAAAGATACCTTTAACTGCTATATCCTTTCTATCACATCCTGGAGGCCATTGGAAGTTTTAACAAACTAAAGCATCAAGGGATTTGACCCAGACCATCCATGCCTGCATTCCTATTAACCCTAGTGCCCATAGCCACCAGATGGGACTACCAAAAAATCCAGGCATGGTGACAGTGAGAGGTCACTAGACACCAATTAAAATACCAGTAGCTATCTATCATCACTGTGAGCACTAGGGCACCTTAGGGAAGGGAAATGCTACTGTCGATTAGGCCAGCCACTACAATGGATGTTTCCTGGTTTTGCCATGCTATGTTAAAGCTAAATGAGAAACACAATAAAAAAGAGGTTAAGCTTACACTTTTTTAGTTCAGAAGCTAAGAAAATAAAAGCTTTTCCTACTGCGCCCACATGCTCCATTTTATGACTGAACCAAAGCATATAACAAGTTCCCTACTTTTATAGATGAAGGAACACAGGAGCAGAGCTTCTAATTTAGTTATAGTTCATACCACCTCCTAAACCCTTATCATCACACCCACATGGGCACCTGGAGCCAGCCTTCAAATGTAAAGAAGGTGATTCCACTTTATAACATGATCTATTCAATTATAGCTGAAGAGACCATCAAATAAACAGAGACTACTGGCAGCAAGGTAGTGGAAGGTGCAATGCCAGAAACCATACTTGTCACAAAGGTAAGTGGGGGGACCCTGTGGTGAAGAGCAGAGTTCAGCTTCCTTGGAAGAGAGCTTTCTGAATAACTTGCACAAGTCTCTAAAATATATACATAATGAGACACTGAAAAATGCAGTGCAAGATTGATTCTACAAGAACAACCATATTTCACCTCATAATTTTATCTGTCTTGCAGCTCTGCATACACTGTACCATGTATGATCAAGTATGTTGCAAATTGAACCACCAGAACAAGATGAGGAAAGACTTCCAAATCAAGTTATTTCAGGGGGTTTGGGATTGAGGTTTTTCCTTCTTTCCCCCCCCCAAACCCACATTACATCCAGCTGACTGCTGAACTGATACAACACATTACTTAAAGAACATCTCTGCAGTGGATGGTGGATAGTTAAAAAGTAGATAAACTTAGGTCCAGGATGCAGATGTCAAATAAAGAGAGAATAAATGAATTTGAAGAAGTCTGAAAAACTGACATTCAGTAGCAACCATTGCTACACTTTGAGAAAATAAGAAACCACTCAGTAGTGTCATAAGGAAGAATTACACAGCACTGTTTTAGGCTCAGTGAAAATTGCTTTCTATCTCTCAAGCTTTCACTTCATTATATGATCCTTCAATGAGGTAGATAAAGATACTTTCATTTAACCACTGATAAAATGTTTCTACATTACAACACTTGTTTGAAATGTAAGCTTTTTGAGGCAAGAACTAAATTTACTTTTGTTTAGAGCCTGAAAAATGGATTCTGTGGTTCTGTGTCCTACCAGTACTACTGTAACACAAATAGTATAATAAAATAATTGTCTCCTTTCCTTCTAACTAACCACATCCATCAAATGCAGCTATAAGGAAATAGGAGATACAACATCCTTTCATCCTCAGCACCCTTTGCAGACACTCAGACTGCAGTAAAAGACAGTTTATCATTTCACTTTTAGCAGTCATAGAGCAGTTAAGTGACCTGGGGAAAACAGGTCTTGAGGAAGTCTGTAAGCTACTGAGAAAATTAGCGTCTTTGACTTTGTCTCTACAGAGAAGATATCATGGACTTTAAGATAACAAATAAAGTTGAATACCACTTCCCGACTCTGGATCTTGTTCTTGGCACTACTTAAAGAATAATATCCACAGATCTTCACAACAATAGGGCTTTTTTTTTATTGGTGGTGGTGTTCTTTTTAGAAGCTGTTTTTTCCATGATACACACATTTCCCACAGCTCACACTGAGGTATCTGATCAGGTTTTAGACTCTTATCTTACAGTCCCTGTCTCTTGTTAGTGAGTTCATCTCTGGGAATAGTGCTACAAAAAGTGCTGAAAAGAGAAAGACATTGCAAAGGATCTTGTGTGAAAAGCTATTTTGGTTTGTTTTAAATCTAAAAGGCTTTTCATTCTGACTCCCTAAAAAAATCATTTTAGCTCACGTTTAGGAAAAACAAATGTTGAAGGAAGATTATTATAGATGAATTGCTACTGTCAGTGAATCATATGAGCTCTGAATAGGAAAGTATAATGCCTGTCAAACAAATAAACATATTTAGAACACTCAAAGCCTGCTATCAAATGGACAGACTGCAACACTGCACGTATCACCTAACCTAGCAGACACACACAGGAGTTATTCTGTTCTCAAGCTGCAATGTCATTTACCAAAATACTTTCTTTGTCTGAGCATCAAATATCTTATTTGTGAGGACTTTGGACTAATTCAAGATCCCTACCAACAAGCAACCTGATGCCTGATACACAGTGAACTGGACTAGTTACACCACAGCACAACCTTTTGTTCATACAAAACAGAAACCATCTTGAAGGACACATTCATCAGAGGCTTAGGCATTAAAGATACACTTCCATATTTCTAATGGCTTGTTTACTCTTCATCCACCTGTGCTTGCATCAGATACTACACAATCTTAATTTCTGCTCATATTTATTTCTAAGCCTTTAATACTTGGTTCATCTCCTGCCTCCACATGACTAGGCAGTAATAAAAGCTGGAGTTATAGCCCCTAAAAACACTGTCTTAAAGACTTAAAGCCCAGGAATCATTCATCACAACCCTTTCCATTATATTTGCTTCTTCCCCATTTAGCATGCTTAATAATCTACCACCACTTTGCCTTATAACAGTCACAATAAAAACCCAGTAAACATGGAGCTTCCACATCTAACCATTTCAAAGGTTACTTAAACTAGAATAAACTGCAAAATATCCAGAAGCAGGCTTACAATAAACATTCAGACTTTCAATTTTTAGTGTGAGAACAGGTCTGAAGCTTTTATTGTACAATATATTTTCCTGCGTAAGAAAAGTCTCTGCATAAATGGAAATTAAATATTCATTAACTAACTGTATTTGGTATGCAAGTAAGCAGAAAACAAAACTGCCTATTGTAGCAAAAAAAAGAGGCAGACATACTCAAGAACCTGGAATGAAAAACTTTTAAGGGGATATTAATAGACTTCCATTTAACAGCTTATTACAGAGCTTCAGCATTTTCAAGTGACAGCAGCATGCCATTACAACTATGAATAAAGTAATATTTTCCCAGCTGTAGTTACAGCCTTTTTGCTAACCACTGCTCAAAAACAGGTGTTTTGTCCTCTCCATATGGTACATTCTCAGAAGAGTGTTATTGACTTTTTCTACTCAGGATTTTCAGAGAGGTCCAAGGTATTTGGGAACCTGTTATTAAGAATCTCATGCCTTTCAGCACCTGTGAAACTACCAGTAAAATAAACAAGGGAATTTGTCTTGATATTTCAAACTTAGCTTTTGAGACAAAATAGCTCTTCGGAATTTGGGGCTTAAATTTTATGACATGGTGTTCTTCTCTCAACACCAATGTGCCTAACCAATAACACTTCATTGTGTTTTGCTATTGATTATCCTCCTTTGTTCTAAGAAAAGAATACATTAGGAATATCATTCCCAGACAAAACACTTTAACTTAGAAATATGAATCTCTGCTGCTTCAGACTAAAAGACTTTGTCCACCAGCTCTAAGAACACAACAAATACAAAAAGCTTTACCATGTGGTCCTGCCCAGGGGGATACAGAGCCACCCTTTATTACTGAGAGTTACTCTACCATTGTTCTAAGTTAAAAAAGGTTTCTCTGACTTCTCTTAACTTCTCTACCACTTTTAATGATAAGTGTTCTTCAGCATTCAGTAAATTCCAGGTGTATTTGACAATGCAGTTGTAGTTGCTAATGTCTGTTGTCTTTATTCACATCAATGGAAGTGTGACATGGCTCCAGACTAAGCCCAGCTGGTGCTGCAAGTGGCACAGGCCACATTTGTATCCTGCCAGCCCCACGTCCACCCCAGCCCAGCACTGAAACAACATGGGATCACAAACTGGTGACTCACAGCACTTTGAAAAACAAACATCAACAACAAATTCAAAGCCTTTCATCTCTTCTTCAGTAATTTAAATTGAATTATTAATTTCAAAAGTCTGCAAAAACTGTTGTGCTTTGGCAAGGCCTTGAGGGATGCCTCCAGGCCAGCTCCCAGTATCCAACAGGCAGCTGTAAAAAGGTGTTTAGGCACCTGGAGATATATGAAGTCTCCTAATAAGATCTACATCGTGAATTAGGATTCTAATTTACTTAGGCAATTCTGAAATCCCATTTAGAGTCTAATGGGTCTTAAGCAAATAAATACCTTGAAAATCTGACTCCAGGTCACTTAAAGAATAAAGATTATAACATTGGATGTCAGCAGTCAGTAGTCTCAACACAAAGGCAGCATGTCTTGCCAGAGGTGCAATTTGCCCTTTAATTCCAGAGACAAATCCCCTGAAAGAAGAATAAAGGACTTTCTAGAATAAACATTGAAGAGATTGGGCAGCCTTATTAGTTTAACCATTTGCTACTTACAGATTCTGCACTTTCAAAGGAGTATTGAATGGCATAAAAGGCAACTATTTCTAATTATATCTAGTATTGCTATATATAAGCACCACTTTTATAACATTTCCTCCAAGATAATAGATCACATCATATCAATTATTACTAGGGAGGGTTCCAAACAAACACACGAATAGTGCCTCAAACAGAAAAAGACTGAAAATTATTTCTTAAGCATTGAACAGTGCCAAATTATATAGTCCAACATATATCATTCCCTTACCACCCTCTGGGGATCCTTCCCTTTGGGAAGCTGTCCTGGGAGCAAATACTCAGCTGCCATTCCCAGAGCAGTACAGTTCTATCCTATATCCTTACATATGATTTTTGCAGATCTGCCACAACACAGTCCAAAGCATAAAAGGTTACAGAAAGGTTTTTGATTCCACTGTAGAACCAGTGGATCTTTTTCACCCTCCTGTCACTGTGCTCTAACAACAGAAATTAATGCTTTTCTGAAGGCTGAGATGTGAAAGCTGGAATCAGTGCCTGCAATGGTATAAAAATGGCTTGGTTCTGTTAAAGGCAATGTTGATTAACACCAACTGGGGATGCAGTTTTTTTAACAGTCTCTTCTAGGCACAGAAGGGTTTCATTCTTCAGCAGCTGAACTGAGAATACAGTGATTTCAAGATGTGGTTTTAAAATAAGTATTTAAAAAACACATAATCCAGCCTGTACCTAAAAATTCCTGGTTTTTCCCTGAAACAATGCAGAGCAGAATTGCAGAACAGTGTGGCTCCCTCATTTAATTGGCCAATGCACGTAAACACAAATGAAATCATGTCTCACTAAAAAATATTTTCTAGCTACTCACTAAAATAGCTTTGAGAGACCAGGTCCATAGATGGAATAAAATGGCTTTCTCTGCCTAAGAAAAGAAGTCTATGCCAAACTCTCCTCTGGAATGACATTTTAACTATTATAAACAGTTTAACAGCAAATGTAGAGCAGAGCAGTGTAGTTTTATACAAACACAGCAACAACACTGAGATTTATTCTGTTCTGAATTAAGCTCTTTATATTGTTTCTACTTAAAAAGGAAAAGTATCAAACACAACAATTCCTACAAATTTCTTTCACAACAAACATTTTCAGCTTCTATTTGCAATTTCACCAAACAAAAGCAGGCCCAAGTCAAGTGGCAGAATTTTGGCTGTACTCTTCTGAAAACACTGAAAGCTTTGCCCTTTCTACCACTCAGGCAACTTAAATAGGGGCAGTCCTCCCACTACTTTTCCAAAAAACTTTGCAACAATAGCCACATGAAACTCTTGGAATACATGGCTTAATATAAAGAGATGCTTTTCACAATATCTGCTTGAACCCTTCAACTCATATCAGAAATGCAGAATCTTTATACAGAGACAAAAATCCCTTCCAAGCACTCTGTAACATCCAGAGCATGGTGGGATGAGTCATTAACCCTCACCACTTCCTAGTACACTGTGTACAGCCACCCTCATTTTATAAGGGAACACAGGGGAGAAACAAGAGAAAAAGGCTCATCATCAGCACACAGCATTATGACAAATTGTAAATAAGATGTTCACCATTTAGCTCCAATTCACAAGTGGTTCTGAGTGTTTGTAAATAAAGCCTAATGAGGATTTACATAGAAACTGAAGGACAAAAATGACCAAGTGGGAATGTTACAAAGGCATCTGAAACACAGCCCCTGGCAGACCCTGTTCCCCAGACATATCTCTCTCCTCATGGTGTCCTGGTACAGCATCATCATAAACATTCATCAGAGCTTGTTTCAATCCATGACACGTGTGGGGGTGGATTTGGTAGGACAACCCCTCCTCCTCATTTCGCCTGTGAATTCATGAAGGTGTAAAGTGGTGGGCAGACATCAACAGGAGCACAGGGTTAGCAAGGGGTACCAGGCAGCCCAGGCAAGTGGGGGAGAAGCTGCTCAATAACCTGAATCTCAGATTCACCAGAATAATTGCTAAAAGAATGAAAAGCCTGGCTGAAAAAGAAATCAGAACAATAGTGACAAAAGAGAAAAATAAGCAGATGGCTACATGTTAAACTAGGATAGAAGAGTGTTTAGAAAAAGCAGAATGCCTACATTTAGCCAGGACCATAGCAAAACCAGCAAGAAAGAGTTGCTAAGTATTACTTCAGATAAAATTTCAGAATAGCAGCACTGCCAATAAAGAATTACAGAAGCAGGGAATTTTGACTCTAAGCCCATGGATGAGGAAATACAACTGTAATAGTTTAAAGGAGAAATTTCACACAGAACATCTGGATATAGAAATTACAACTGCAGGTCCTGACCAACCTGGGTCTGATGCATATTTTTATCATTATCATAGGGCAACTTCATTGGATGATTTTTGTGCCTCATAACAGCCACACAGAGAACTACTTGCTTTTAGGACTTGCACTGTAGTACATTAGAGATACCAGAGTTGCAACAATGAGCTCTGAATTAAGGTTTTCATGGCACAAGTCATTTGGTGCTTCAATTTCCAGAATTTGGCTATCTTAGAATCTTTATGCAATAAAAGCTGAGTTTACATGACCACTGAAACTAGGGCGCTGGCTAAACATTCACAAATTGGGGCAGCTGCCTTTCTCACTTCAAGAATTTTGTTTTAATCAATGTTTTGCTTTGTTTTTCAGATAGCCTCATATATTAGACATTTTGAATCTTTATTATATTTCTTTTTTTTCTTGTTTGGTTCAGAACTTTTAGAAATCCCATTTTAATGCTTTCCTCTGAAAATTCCTTCTGTTGTTTTCCAGAGAAACAATAATCCTGCATAGAACACCTCGTTATTGTAATGAAAATAAATCTTCATTTTTCCTTTTCTAAGCATGTTAAGAAGGAGGTTGGAAAGAAGAGAAGAGTTCATGCTTAATCAACTAAAGTATTTCATAAACAATTTTAAGTGTCTGAAAAGTATCAATAACTAATTTACTAATTTAAATCTGAGCCTAAACCATTCAATTTTTATCTCAATTTTAAAATGCCATATATATATATATATAATCTTAAAGGATGCTCAGATTCTGGGTTCAAACCTTACTCATGAAAGAATAGAAAAGCAAAAAAGAATTCTGAGAGCACTCAGAGACTATTCTGGAGGAGAGGAGGGATCAGCTGTAGAGATCTCAACATATGAAAGTCACAGAATTTGTGTGGATGCTCTTGTCTATCATTAAACAACCTCACATTGTCACTGACCTCTTTACTGGTTGCCATCATGCTGCTCGGCAGAGGAGATAAAAAGACCGGTGTCTAATGTTCCAGACAGAAACCATGACAATATATTAAAATATGCTGAATTTAAATTCTAGTACAGACTGATTAGATTGAAAGACAAGTTAGAGTGAAATGGTGTCAGGTTCAGTGAACCAAGAATAAAGGCCTTTATGACTACATTGGCATTTCTGCCTCAGTTGCAGGCATCAGTGACTATATTAGGTCACCTGAGAATTTAAATAGAATCACACATTTCTAATTAAAAAAAGGGCTCATGTGAGTAATACAGTTCCATATCACCTTAACTACATATTGTAATTACAGTTATAGCAGCACTGCTACTGGGGTGTAATTACTGCAACTGAGCTTCTCCATGCTCCATGCAGGCATTTTCATGGGAGCTTCATGCAGCATCTCCTGAACTTGCATTAGAAACTCAGTGACAAGGATCAGAATGTGAACTGTCCAGGCATAAGGATGGGGTTTTTGCTGCTCTGAGCTGGCTCAGAAATAGAAAGAATAAAACTTAATTTCTATATAGAATAGTCAGATTCCTTGAAGCAGGAGCTAAAAGTAAGCAAAGGCATTTTCCCTCAAAGAACATGGACAGTCACTGTACTCTATGGGAAATACACTTCAGTGATCACTCCAAATTCATGATGATGATGGCCCTTAAGGCAAAAAACTACCAACTCAATTAAACTCACCAAACTCTTCTTCCTGTGCTTCTTAAAAAGAGTGATCTGGAATTCTGGGCTATCTTGAAGTACTTACAAAGACAGCTTTCTAGTCAGTTACCAGCCTTAACAGCACCCAAAAATATGGAACCCACCACAGGGTTTCCTTCACAGCATGCTGGTATGATGAATTTCACACAGAGAAGGCATTACAGTCATTTTACATTAACTTTGCAAGTTTGCTTTCCCCAATTTAGTGTCAGTGTTCACTAGAACCACAGATCTGAAAAGATTGCACTGGAGTAATCAAATGCAGCTCTAGCGAGAACAATTTGCTGAAATCCAGGTCAAACTTCTACTTCTAATCTTGCCTGAACTTAGGCCTGAATAGTGTAAACCAGTACAGGAAAAAAGTGTCACCCTCTCATCCATTTCCTAAAGATAGAAGCAACAATGTGAGGAAGAGCTGAGGCAGTAAAGATTGGCATTTGTCCTTTTCTCTCCTTGGATTCTCCTCAATGTCTTCTCGTGGTTGTTCTCTCTCTCATAAAGCAGCACTTGAGAAGCACATTCCCCATGGTATTTATGTAGTACTTATAAACCAGCAGCTTGTGCAAAGGAGCACCTTATTGCACTAAGACTATACAAGGTTCTTAACTGTGGAAACAACACCTGAGTTACCTGTGGCTTCACCAATGGCACAGTATTCATGTCATTCACAGTTCTTCAGCAAGGACAGCAGGCACATGCTCTTGCTCCAAAAGCACAAGTCCCTTAACAAGCAGATAATGATTTTCAATACACTTCAATAGCTACTCCAAATGCAGCAGAGGACTCAGGATAATTCTCACAGTTTAAACGGTTACCATTTATCCTACAGAGCATTGACTACACAGACATACAAACCAACCAAAAAAAGCTCATCACAAAGCACTAGTAGAATACTTTATAATCCCCAAAAACATCTAAGGGAAAATGCTTTCTGTTCTATAAATTAGTTTAAGAAAAAATCTCATTTTTCTACTGCTCTAAGCTTCTCTGGGAATCAGTCAATTAAATTGGCTAGCTGTGTTAAGGTAATTGAGAAGCAGTTCCCAGAAGGCATTACATACCCACAAACACAGTACAAACCAAAGGCATAGAGTTTGGCATGATAGAAGCAGGACTCTAGTTTGTTTTCTGTCTGGAACTGAAGGACAGAGCGTGACTTTATGAGTTACTTTACTTCCTAGGAAAGGAGGACAATCCTGGTCTGTATTGCCAGACAGATTGTGCCTAGCAGCATTCTCAGCCCTTCCCTCCAATTCAGCCCTGTGCCTCTGCATCATCCCCAGCAACACACTCATATAAACACTGATACTTTATCAAACTCAAGTTTTGCACAGCAAGGCACAGTGGCATGACTAGGGCCTGACAAAAACCAAAATCCTCTGGCAGAAAGAAATGGAATCATTCCCTAAAGCCAGAGTAATTACTAATCATCAATAATAGTAATAAAAAAATGTTTTCCAAACTTATCCATTTTCTGTGGAACAGAAATTACGAAGATACCTGTACAACTGGACAAGGGAAAAAAAAGTTGCAACTCACAAAGATTTTTTTACCTCCAGCAAACAGTGGCCATCTGGCTGTTTTTTCATACAAAAGTATGTGTTCAACAAATTAGTCAATATTTACTACCACAAATTCTATCTTTATCAGTCTAAATACATGTAACAGACTTCCAAGGTAAAATACATAAAAGGCGACCTTTTCAGTTGTGTCCTCTTTTTTTTTCTTTTTTAAATCCCTAAAGCCTGAAAACTTTAAATGAGAGGGAGAGGTGTTCAGATTTTTTTATTTTTTTACCACTTGCTCCTTTCATTTAAAATACCACTTCTCTTATTCTGCAGTCTCCTTACATATCTTAGACATAAAGCTCCTTCAGCCACCTATCGGAACAAGCTGTTACATTCTGTTACATTCTGGCAAACAGCAACTTTTCTCCCAAATATTTATTCAGGTGTTCAAAAACTGGGAGGTTTTATTTGTTTGTTTTAAACTTTAAGCAATCAAAATAAAAATATTTCTTCCCTGGACAGTTAGCCAACTTCTATTCTTACAATAACCCTGAGATATTTCTACCAGATCATCAATACTGCATATACACTGGAAAAAATGATTTTTTTAAAAAAGGAAAATCAAAGGAAACTGACATGTTTTTCTCTAAAGAAAACCAGAAGTACAAAACAGAGGGACCCTTTGGGCCTTTTTTATATAAAATGGGAGGGAAAAAAAGCATAACAAATCACAAGTGCACTTTTTATCTTTTATAGATTACTTAATGATAGCTTGCAGAAGTCCCCAGAAGAACATTAAATATTTCATACATTTAGTGCAGCCTAGATATCAGGGGGTTATAGAAATTAACAACCTTCTGGTAGTGGACAAACATCTAGCAGGCAGTCAGCTGCACTGCAAGCCTATCATACACAGTTTTTAGATGCAAAATTATATTTTCTTATTAAATATTAAAGTGGCTGAAAGGGAAGTTACTATAAGATATGCATAACAAACAGAATTGCTTTGGATTAAAAAAATAAAATCTAAAAAGGATTTTTAAGGTAAAGGCAGAAAAACTGTTGCTCATAAGAGTCCAGCTGAAAGGAGATTGTGCGCTGAAACCCTTCTTCCTCCAGCTAACAGTGTTTTTCTGTTTCCTTGTGCTCCCAGCTTTCCTAATTTGGACATCCAAAACTTAACCAAGGACTAATCATGTAGATGCTTTCCATAGTAAATGGAGTAGGATAACTAATGGCTCAGAGTAACTAGAGAAGGCTATGATGAAATAAGAAGAAAGGGGCACAACTGATCATTCTGCTGTTCCTTGTCCATGCGCTCCTATTCTGGCTGGGTCAGCACAGACCACAAGGGTCTCCTGGTCCACACCTGGGAGCTCAAGGCACAAGAGCCCAGCTCCCAGCAGGGAGACTGGCCACCTTTATTTTTATAGTTGCAGTGAACTTTGTGCACAGTCCTTCTCTCAACATAAGCCCACATCTGTGATCCGTGCTAGGCCAGCTGTCACAACAAAAGCTAATTCTGCCACATCCACGTCCCTGATTGATCTGGAGTTGGCCTTTACAAAAAGCAAAAAAAGAGCTAGATGCAAACTGGTGGACCCAAATACCCTCTAAGTCACTGGTTGGTCAACCTTAACAATATTAACAAAAATGGAGTAAACTTACATAAATATTTTAAGAGGGCTTGAACATGTAATTCACACCCAAGGATGTGAATACTGTGGCATACTGAGTGAATTCAGCATCATTCAGTCTGAAATTCAAGCAACAGAGGTTCTTCCATAGGAACCATCAGGGACCTTGGGAAGATCCATGGCACTTGGTAACTTTACCTTCACAAATAAACTGAGTGTCTGAGGTATAGAATGGTTGGGGGGAATAAATAGCTCTTGTAATGCTGGGATTTAGAGTGAATTGAATTGTGTGATTAGTGGATGAAGAGCTGCTCCTCTATTACATGGTCCATTTGGCTCAGAGTCTCCCTGTGCTATCACTGTTGGGTGAGCATAAACAAGTCTTCTGCTCTTGATCATCTCAGGACACAATCTGGGTAGGCTTTCTGTTGCATACAAGGAAAAAAGAAATTTTTCTCACTCACACTCAGATCTGGCATCAGGTTAGGCTCCAAATACTCGAGCTAGACTTTGGGTTCAGATCTCAGCATCAGAACTGTATCCAGCTGGGTTACAATGCACTTCCTCAAGGCAGCGTGTCTGATAGCACACAGTACACACACAGAACAACTTCATGGAAACAGAAGACCTCAGTGGGAAATTATAACTTTTGCAGGAACATATGGCCCACAACCACTCAGTGACTAGAAAAGTGTTTATTTCAACATTTCATAGGGGGAAAGCAAAATAAAAAGATACATACACTGCTTCTGAATACCTTGTCACTAGTAGACCTACACAAAGCACTGACCAAACAAAACAAAATGTAGAAAGTTCCAGCCTTTAGCGTAGAAGCTTATGGAAGGGAAAATGATTAAATCAACTCCAGCAATGACTTTTTTTTTCCCCACAAAGATAGCATCTACAGTTCTATTGTACTTTCCACTCACAGTGACTCAAAAATCACTCCCATAAACCACACGTGGTGAAAGTTCCTGTACTCACTACAGGGAGCACAGATGCTTCTGGGGTAGATTACGACAGATGCTTGGAACTGTGACTCTGTGGCATATCCAAAATTAGTGGATGTTGCCAGAGTTAACAGCTCTCTATACTTACAAAATGCCATGTAAAGACAACCAGATCTCTTGCTCCCATTATCTCTGAGTTCACTAGCCACTTGCTGTGGATGGTAGCACAGTCAGCATGCACCTAGCAGGGACTGCCTTGCACTGAGCCATCAGCATTGCTTCCTGCAGAATCCATGTTTTCACGTAAGTTCACGTATTGGATGCAGGTAGAACATCCCTCTCCTGTCCCAAAATCATCTTGGACATCAGCACAAATAAACCAGGGTTCCTACTGCACAGTAGAAGGCTACCCTGACTGGGCTGGATCCTTCAGCCACTTTGGAGACGAGAGAGAAGCATAAAAGAACGTTGTGTAATTTACACGTCACCCTGCACTATATCAGTAACAGAGCTGGAAATAGAAACCTCCCCTCAGACGCTGCACCAAGAGGCGTGACAGGTGCTCCAGAGAGCCCCGTTCCAATGCATGTGTCAACTAGAGCGTGGGCATAGCACTGCAGGGAGGAAAGGACTGGTGCTGAGACAGGCTCAGTGAAGCCTGCTGTTGAACACTTTCCCCTACACCTATCCTGTACTCAGTCCCCAGCTTGCAGAAGGTGAATTATCACCTGTACCTATGCACGTATATGATAAGAGGAGGTAACATGACTCACTTCTAATAGAGCCTTAATAATGAAAAGCAGTGATTCCAATGCTCCTTACTGAAGCAAAAATGGTCAGTAGCAGCCTTTCCAACTACAAAATAAATTGCATTCTCAGACCTAGCCTTAGTTTATTAAGCCATTAGAAACAGAATTGATTAATTAAATCTGAATTAAAACAAGGACAGACCATGGCTTGGCAAGATGCCAGGTAAAGCAGACTTTTCACAGGATTAAGCTCTGTCTGAGGAGCTAACTGTCAACTAAAGGCTAGTTCAGGACGAAGGAGTCACCCAAGATCTGTGACATCCAGCAGCTCAAGTACTGAGGATTTCTTGTCACTCAATGCCACAAGGCAAACAGAGGCTTTGGGGTATCCTTGTACTCAGGACTGACAAATTAACTTCTGTTGCCAGGTGACTGAATTTTTATCATAGCTGATTTGCCAGAAAAGCAGAATGATATTTTTGAAGGTCATTAGTTTATATATAATTATTATGTTTGATTTTTTTTAATTCAACAGTAGATTTCACTTCAGTAAGCTTCACCAAATTGACTTATATGACTGCATAACCTGGATGGGATCCAATTGCTGAGCACTGAGTTAGTATCCACTAACAGTGATTTTGCTTTAGCTTATGTATCAGGGAATGCACTCCTTCATCCTGAACACATGGGTCTTAAAGCCTGCAATCAGCCTGAAATGCCTGTAGATTTTTCCAATCTTCACCAGAAAGGTGGGAGACCTCATGGTCATTGTGCTGCTACTGTACTGCAAAATACTAATAGAGGCATAAAACTTCTGATAGGCATGAAATCATTTGTCATAAAATTTTAGTTTTCCTGTAGAAGAAAAGAAACTATCTATGAAATGTCTACCATATATCTTAGCCAAAGGCTTGTAAATTTCCATTATAGAAGCAGGAGATATCATTAATTAGTCCCAGGATTTCACAGGGCTGAACTACAAGCCTTTATGAATACCAGACTCTGCAAATTAGATTACATTATTTTTAAAAGCAAAAAACAAACAATGAACAACGCAACACAGTACTTTACCTAAAGAGGCAGCAAGACAATACTTGAGAAAAAGGCGGAGAAATGTCACATTCAATAAAAAGAAAACTTACACAGTTCCAGTGTCAACAAGAAATTAAAATGTTCATTTAAATACATTAAGAGTGGGGAATTTTCTGTGTTGGAAGGGAGAGCTAGAGATGCCCACATTGTCTTTTCTTACTGGACTGTGAACTGGTGGTATCTGTGGTACTCTCCAGAGCTACTCAATCAACTCTTTTTGAGGAATCTATACAAGCCCCAGAGAGTCAGGGAACACTGAACCACTCATGACTGGAACTTCCCATTGTGCTGACCTCTGGAAATTACAAACATCTTCTCTTCACAGCAGGGAATTTCTGCAGTGGTGGACAGAACCACAGGCAAAACAATGTGGTGTGCAAGAGGTGTTTTGTCATCTCCTGTGAAAGATGTCACCTGTGGTATGGCAGTAATGGGCTACACCACCCACTGAGCCTCAAATGTTGCTCAAAATCAACTACAATACCATTGCAGTATTTCCAGTCTCTCACTCTCTATTAATTCCAGACCAATGTACTGAAATTTAAAAATCAAAAGGGCGAAATTATTTAACATCCTATCCTGACAACTCAGCCCCAAATCCTTGTGGATGAATCTAGTTGATCCAAGGCAATGAGAGATTGTTTCCATGAAGTCCAGTAAGTTTGGATCAGATATTGAATCCCTTGCACTGGTAAAGGCTAAATAACAGCTAACAGTTACAGCTTGACGAAGCATGAGTCACAAAATACCACAGCTCACCCAGTGTCTGAGCGCTAGTGAGGCAGTATCAGCAGCAGAACATTTGTTCAGATCAACACAATGAGCGCATGCCTAACGTGATGGGTTTCACTGGGCACAAATAACGCGCATCTGAGCTTGTTCACAGCTTGTTTGTTCTAGTAAAAAACAATGCCAGACAGCAGGACAGAACAAAAGTGAAGCCTGTGAGAAGGCAAAGGGTTGTTGTTGTTGTTGCTCTCTCTTTAATGAGGCCTCACAATATAGCAGGTGATTCTCCAGATGCTATCTCCCAATCTTACAAATGCACACATTAGGAATCTGTAAAATCCCTTCCCGAGGGAGAAGCTGAAGGAGCTGAGGTGAGATGCTGAGGTGCTTCTACTCCTGCCAGAAAACTGATTGCAAAACAAGAAACCTGGATTCTTTTTAATCAAAATACCACCCAAAGAGAAAGACACATACAAAATATGTACTTTGAGGAAAAAGGCTTATTGGCACGAGTGCCATGAGTTAAAGCCAGCTGTAGGGAGAAGGAACACCTCTGCCTCATTCATTTCCTGCATTGAACAGAGTGATTTTATGTGGAATGTCTGACTGCTAAGTCTATACAACTTTCCACCCTTCAGAGCTATGTAACAGTATTCCCTTCTGTCTCTCCATGGCTGCTAACCCAATGATCTCCATCTAGTCTACTTGCTTGATAAACCCTTTCTCTTGGAGTTCTTACTGTTTGGTTTTAGCACCAATATAGATACCAATTAGTTTTTGTATAAAAGATCACAACAATCATGTAAAGATACATCATATCCCTCAGCTAATTAGAAATAAAACATGAGTAACATGGTTTAAGTCTAATAATCACTCATTCAATACCATAAACACAAAGACTGATGGCCAGTCATTTACCCTATTCATATTCATTTATTATACAATGGGGTGCAGTGACCCAGAAATTGTAATAGGAAATGGTCTCTGAGGGTTTTGTTTCCTTTTTTTAAGTAGAAATAATTTTTAAGCAAACAAGCACAGCCTTGTGTTTAAAACATAGGTATTTTTAGAATAGCGTTCTATAGACCATGTAGCAAACTAAAGCAATAAATGATACATATTTTAAGAACCCTTTCATTAAAAGCTTACTGTTAATAGGTATATCCAGGCTTGAAGATCTACTCTGTCATGAGTATGTCAAACAGCCAGTAAAACAGCAATCCCTCTGTGAAGCCATTGTGAAGTTTCTTTTCTTTTCAGTACTTTCAGGATTTTTTTTATGGATAACATATCTCACAACTGAATAAGCAGTGTGTTACATACGAAAGTCCTCACAAAACAATGTGAACTGCTAGAAAAGAGAGATTAGAAGGTCTGTGAGGTTTTTTCTGCTAGGTTCTTCTGCTACCTCATACCTGTCTGAGGCAGGAAAGGACTCACTCCCAAGCGCACAAACTCCCCAGTAATGCCAGATCTCAGATCAAAGCCAAATTACAAAGGAAAGGAAAAGGTGGAGCCCCCAAGCCTCATGTCATTCCTCATGCAAGAGTCCATGTCAGCAGCACTATGCTCCATTGCCTTTTCATCCTTCTGCCAGTCTTTCCTAGCCCAGTCTTCCCACTTAGTCCAAAAGCTGTCTCTGGTGTATTTGCACAAGCCTATTCTTGGGAGGACTTTGATCTTAGCTGGTGCCAGTGCTCTTTGAATCCAGGCAGTAAAATAGAAAAAATGTCCATAATAATAATACATTGTTTGTGTACACATATGTGCACTGCCATATGTGTAACTAAGCACTACTTTTAGGAGAATCACAACACAATTTGTACAGGTCTTTGAAACACCTAGATGTTAGAATAGCAAGTAAAGTATTTTCTTGCCTTTCACAAGATATTAAATTCAAATACAGTGTCTTCAGTGTCTGAGGAAATGTGATTTCCAGGTTTGGAGTCTCACATTCTATGATTTTTTTGTACATTTGTATAGTTGGCTGTAAAGACTCAAAAATCACAGATGTGCTAAGAGATGGTGCCCAATAATACAGCAAGGTAGGACACAAACCATGTGTTCTTCATGACTCTGCGTCTATCCCAGACTTATAACAGTACTGTTGCTTGGCACATCCTACCTTCTAGAAAGCAAGCTTTCTGCCACATGGATTTGCATTTATTGTACATTTATGTATCATCTTACATGAAGGAAGGACACATCTGCTGGACGTATAAGTTCTCAAAAAAGAAACAGTTATTTGGTTACTTACCGAACTAAAAGATTTGGAGACATACAATAGAGAAAGAGAGAAGAAACTGAAGCAAAGATGGAGTGAGGAAATGAATACACAACCTTTGCACTTATCAGTCTTTTATAGGAATTTATATAAATTCTTAACACATATTGTAGTAAGGTGTCCTCTCATATCGTAATCTCTTTGAAGAAAAGTATATATAGATAATATAAGATTAAAAAATTAAAGCATGTAAAATATTTAGTGGGCTTTTCTAAAAATTAATCAGCCTAAAAGCTTTCAGTCTAGTTGTACTGACAGCACAAACAGACTTTTCAAGACAAGAAACAAAACCAAGTATCTAGTCACCTATTAAAATGTGTAATAAGAGTACTATTTCTCACTCTTCAAATGTCACATGGCATCAAGAGAAACTGCAATATCTAATGATTTTTTCTGCAAGCTGTAACTCTGGAGTATATATAGATTCTACCTTGTCACCCAACATGTTTGTGTACATGATATATTCTTTTCCAATTTTGCAGACTTGTGCCCAACAGGTTTGTGAGAAGATATTTTCTTGAAACACATTATGCTGGAACAGGGCAGTGAACAGAAATTCATTGCAATTTTTTTTGCAACAAAAGACATGACTGGTAATTCAAAATTGATACATCACTGAATACCATGTGCCATATTTTTCACACTACATGACAGAGGGAATTCTACACAAAGACCTTCTCTAAGGCTTCTGGAGACAGAGATTGTATCCTCCCAACTGTGTGGAGCACTGAATTCACTTCCTGGAAGGAACCTCAGGATGAGCATTCAGTGACTCTGCTGGCATTGCCAGAGAACAGCTTAGAAACAGCCAGCGCAGTGAGGAGACTCTCCACATTACAGCCTCTAGTCAAGTATTCTATCCTTGCAGTGACAACTTCAGATGGGCAAGATGAGGTGAGAATCATCTGAAAATAGCCCACAATCTTATAGTATCTGCTGCAAGGACTCGCAGCCTTTTTAGGCAGCTTCAACTCCCCCTCAGTGGAGACTTTTTGCTAGGGGCAGAATGAAGTCAGACCCCAGGTGCATTACCCAGCATCCAGGACCTGGGTCATCCTGCAAGGCACGACACAGACACCAACAGGCCACCTGATCTTCCTGGGGTCTCCTCCCCTGCCAGGCACTGTTCTGCCTCCTGTCATGACCATACAAAACTCAATTCGGAGTTAAGCAAAAAACTGCCAACCACACTTTAATATCCAACAAGAGTCTGTGGAACTCAGCGCTGTATGACTGGCAACTCTCTCAGTACAGCTTGTATTTTGTGACTGGCTTGTCCCTAAAACATAAGGGGGTTTCCATAAGGATTAGAGGTACTTCACAGGCAAATAAATTTCAGACAAATTTTCAGAAAAGTAACAATTTATACAAACAACACTTCATTCCATACAATTCTACAAAATTGACCAACAGAAGGAAGTTACAAGTACCACCACTGCAAAGATATGTCTTACTTGAACAGTTTTTCCCAGTATTTAAAGAGCTCAGTCAGAGCACATCACAACAGAATAAACAGAGCAGGAAACAGACCTAGTTCAATCTTGTACTCTTTCTTGCTTAAGTAACACCAATGACAGAAGGATAAATATCTATTAATTTACCTAGACTGTTTTTCAATTACATCCTTATCTACCATAAATGCTGTACAAATTTCAGATGGATTGATATGAATATTTTTAAAATAACACCTGCTATAACTCCAGATTATGTCAAACCAGATTCTGTGCTGATGCAGGGCTCATTGCTTTTCCTCCAAACAGTGGTCTTGATCAAAGTCAGTGTTAACACTACCTCACATGTAGCTCGGCAAAAGTCTAAGTGCACAGTTCCTAAATTTGGCCTCTCTCTATCTCTTATGGCCTCACACGCCTAACTCGCCTTGCCTAACTTGGGAAAACCATGCCTGTGATTATAAAATGGCATTTGACTCCAGGGACCATTAGACTTGGCTTTCCTGGCAACACTGCTATGTCTCTTGTAATGGCAACACTGCAGACACTGGAAAGTGGTAGCAAATTCACAAAGCTCATCATAACTCATCAACCACTACTTCTGACTCTTAAATAAAAGGATCGATACAGACATAGAAAAAAAGGAAAATGAACTCATATTCTGGTATCAGTCTCCTTTTCCAAACAGTCACCTTCAATCTAATTATGTTCATTCTGCTCTAAGAAAAAGATAACTTCTGTTACTTATGTGAATGAGGGTTGCAGTGTTTATTCAAAACCAGAATAGCCTTCTGGTCTTGGGGCAGATTTCATTCATATTGTGATTATGTGGAAATAATTGATTCTTTGAAAGACCATTATAGCTATAAATCAATTCTGTAGACAAACTACATTTTCCTGCATGCTGCCATTTCCTGTCTACCCATTTTGATGGAGGCACTGAAAACTCCCAGCTGTTACAGCACCAAATACTCTTCTCTTCTCAGTGTAAGAGGAAGTACAATGATTTCAGAAGTTTTCCTAGCAAAGAATAATTTTAGCAACAGTTTGCTTCTAAGATAAGGTCACTCACTTCAAAGTTTTTATTGTTCATGAAGAGGGAAAACATCAATAAACTGTTACAAGATTGGCTATGGATATAAAAGATAATTTTCTTTAGAAATTGCTTTACCTCTCCACATCTCATTTCCTTCAACTGGAAAGTGATAGCAGAGTTGCTTGCTATGCTCACATTTGTAGATAAGAAACAGATTTAGTGCTACACTTTAATTCTGTGGCTAGAGAGACTTCACACAGGATATGGAAGCAACTTGCCCAAAAATCAATCTAGATCATCTCCTCTTACTCTGAATAGGTAAGAAATCCAAATACCCAGGCTTACATTGTATGCATTAGATAGATGTCAAGATATAAAGAAAGTGAGAAAGAATAAAATACCAACTGACACATGGGCATTTACACACCCAAATTCCAATACAAAGTGTCTGATCTGAGAAGCACATCACAAACCAGTTTTTCTACCTCATTATTCTCATCTAATAGTATTTGTTTTCCTAAACACATTCCAAAGAACTGCATCCATGATGCAAGAATCCAAAATTACTTAATCATGCTTCATTATATCTTAGTGAAGCCACGAAAAAGGATATACAGAAGTGCTATTTCTCCCAGTATTTAAATAGTATTTCTGTCTGTGATAGCACGTAGTGCCTGTTTTAGCAACCCTAATGAGAGTGAGGCATGACTGTATCTAGTTGGCAGAGTTATCACAAAGTGTCTGACCACTACTGCCCAAGCAGTTTGGCATGGATCAATTTTCATGCAAAAAGAATTCAGAAGTGCTGGGAACCCAAGCACGTATGGCATCAGCATGACACCTTCTTTGAAAGACACCTACAGTAGCACACTTGCCTTTACTGTCGTGCTTGGGTAAGCATTCTCTTGGCTGAGTGTGAAGACCTGACAGCATCACTTCCCAAAGCCTGTCCTATAACTGATCCAAATACTGAACCCAAAACCTGCTCATACTGTAACAAGCAGAAGGGTCACAATACAGTCTGCAAAGGAGGCTGAAATCATACTAAAGCCTAAGGTCAGGTTCATAAAGCCTTATTTAGATATACAGACTAAGCATCTGTCACCCAAGGAAAAGGAAAAAGTGAAGGAAAGCATCTGGGTATCCAACATTGTTGAAAACCCAGGCTTTTATATTCCTACTTCAGAGATCCTAAGCAGCAAGCAAAAGCCCTAGCATAGTCTTTTACACAATAAGAGTAAAGACTGAAACAACCTACCCATGACTGAGAACTTCAAAGGTCTGAAATAAAAACAATTTTCAAAGAACAGTGAACTTTATCCATGCTGCCAGCACATTTCCCAATACTGAATAAATCCAAATCAAATATCTCACACACACACACCAAAAAAAAAAAAAAAAGGCAAGCTTCTCAGCTGAAAACTTGTCTGTTCTTAAAGGCACAGCAGTTTCATTAATCCTATAGGTAGTCTCTACTCTAATATAAATTACACTAATCAATGAAAGTGCTGACCCTGTCTTAACTTGCACCTGCACCACAAACAACACACACTGTACAACCTAATTCCTTAATGCTCATTCACATATATAGCACCACAGCAGATAATGGGATTATGGAAGAGATTGAAGACTTCAGAATTAGACCAACAGAACCTCTGGGGCTACTTGCAAAGGACTCAGCAGAGAGAGAAAACATTGCAATTGTTCATCCATCTTAAGATATATATATATATATATATATATATATATTATAGTTTTTACTTAAAGCAAACAGAACCAGCAAGGGCACTGTTGTGGTCTCCCCATCTGCACAGTGCTGTCATAAGACCAAAGGGGCATTTACCAAAGTCAAGATACAAAAAACTGAAAAATAACACCAAAGAAACATGGAGGAACAGAGAATGAACCAGTGTAGCTCTCTACTGCAGAACACCATTGCGACAAAGCAGTCTGTAGTAGGTTCATCAATTAATTAGCACGTTGTATACAGTAACAACAGTATGTGTAAATTCTGTGAACATCTGCTGCCGTGTCTCAATAGTGACCCGTGTGTGCACACACACTGCACCCACATACACAGCGCACTCGTCAAAACACAACGTGTAATTTTGACAGAGGTTTAACATTCCTGGTTTTCCCCCAGATTCAACCTTTCCAAAAGCAGTAAACTTGTAATTCAACATTTGCAGAATGCTTTAAACTTTCTCTGAGTTCTCCTTTCCCCCTACTCCAAATATTTTCCCTCCCCTACAAACAGAAAACACAAGAAGAGACCTGTTTATCACATGACCTTCCTTTGGAGGAACACTTACATTTGTACCCTTTGAATCACTTATGCATCAAAGAAAAAGGAAGCTGCTCATAATACTCACATGGAGCACATAATTCTTAGCTTCCTGACTTTTAGATTAGCCTCCTGGGCATGTGACATTTACTAGGCACTGTTTCTTTCTTCTTCTAAACACCTTAGGTGTGAGCTTGTGTGTATGTGTGCTTCTCTGTCTGTTTACAAAATATCTGATGTATTCCAAAAAAGGCACACCTGCTGTGTTTTACCTCTATCACTACTTATATCACTACCTTATATACATCATTATGAATCTATATTGGCTTTACAGAACAGGATTATCTTTAAAAATAACTATTTGTATTTAAAGATAATAAGTATGCCTACAGAAGAAAAGGGGAGTGCAAAAGAAAAAGGAATGGGATCCATTAGGGACATTCAAATGTGATACATACACGTTTTTTGTATGCCTACCCATGCAGCAGAACCAATGTTGTCCAGCCGTTAGAAGCCAAGAGGTACCAATCAGTCACAAACCTTGTGCAAGTTAAACCAGCCCTTGCCCTGTCTGATGTCTTAGAGAGAGAAGCATTTGGGACAGATGTCTTTTTATGACAAGGTATCAAGACATACAAGAGAGAACCATCTTCAAGCGGCATAATCAATAAAATGAAATACTAATATACCAAATACTTACCCAAAGCAGCAGCAGTAATAGCAATACCATGCAGAATATAAAAGCAATAACTACAACTAAGGAAACACTGATCTTTGGGCAGAAGAATGAAGAAAAGATTCTACTTAGAACAAATCCCACTATCAACCATCTGGATTCTACTCAGGTGCCCTTGATTTGGGAGCTTCTTTATTGAACCCATACATAAAGGAGAGACAACCACAGCACTGACACGAGTGTAGGCCACTTACTGGTTAAAAATCAAACAAGGGTAACAGCAGGAGCCCAGGCAGTTTTGCTGAAATGAGATCTGCACAGCAGGGCAGGCATGGCTTTTCTTCATTACCCTAATAGCCTAATAAATAAATAAGGAATTGTTGTGTCCATGGCAATCATGCTGGTGATTTTTTTCTCCTTCCCTTCCAATACACCTCAGGAGTGAGGTAGCCATACCCCAGCTGCAGAATCTGATCTGTAAATAAAAAACTGAGAGCTAAATGAAGCCCTTTCTCTGATAGGATTTGACAGAAAACTACTGCATATTCTCAGACATTTAAACGACCTACCATTCATGAGGCACTGGTGATACCTGAAGCTGTTGCCAATTATTTTTCACTCCTGAATTCCTTATGAACTGTTTGCAAAAGGTATTTACACCTCTGCAGAGAAGCACACAAAATACAAATCTTCAGAAACAATAGAGTGAGACCAACCAGTAGCCTC
Source organism: Zonotrichia leucophrys gambelii (assembly GCF_028769735.1). Taxonomy (NCBI): domain Eukaryota; kingdom Metazoa; phylum Chordata; class Aves; order Passeriformes; family Passerellidae; genus Zonotrichia; species Zonotrichia leucophrys. The sequence continues at coordinate 19,898,827 of NC_088176.1, forward strand.
TTTTCCACTCAAAGACACAACAGTTCCATACCCTGCCATTCCTAGCTTCTGTTTTTATCCAAACTACAGCAAGTGTTGGCTTCCTAAAGTACAGTATTCTCAGCATGTCGCACGCAGGGCAGCATCCATGCGCCGCTGACTTGGTAATTGCATTATCTGCAGCCGCTGATGAATGAACAACCGTAATGCATACATCCTGGCTTTAGCCCTCTCGGGACGAGTAGACACACACTGCCCGCCCCAGATTCACTCAGTTTGCTGAGTCCGAAGGGATACAAAAAAATGCCCGTGCGCATTCCCTCTCATTTTAAAAGCAATGTTGTAATCTGCTCCCCCTTCCCCCTAACAGAAATACAGCACTTCTATTTACAAGCACGAGAAGCTCGTTCCCAAACCTACTTCTCTGCATCTGCAATCTATTCTACCTGCAAATAATAAGGCTTGAATAAAGGCTCGAAAAAAATTGTGGCGTACCATCGACACCATCTCTGGATACTAGGAAAAACAGAGGCGCTAATATCCCACAGCATGACGGCCCTTTAAAGAACGACTAGTCCTTATGGGTATAAATAATCTCAAGAATAAAATGGAGCCAAGGCGATTTCCATTGCAGACGGAGGGCAATGACCAGCTGCCATAGCTACGAAAGCCCCGGCCGACCCGCCAAGTAGCCCGCGCAGAGGAGCTTACCTCGGAGCGGCACGGCAGCCTCCGAGCCCGCCCGGACGGGACGCCGCAGCCGAGCCGAGCGGCGGCTCCCCGGCAGGCGGCGGCCGCGCTGGGCACCGCCCCCCGCCCGCCCGCCCGGCGGCAGCGGCGCGGGAACCACCCGCTCGGCGCCGGCACGGAGTGAGCCCCTGCCGGGAACAGGAGCAAAGAGGGCCTGCGCTTCCCAGCCGGGAAAGCCAGCCCAGGCCGGAGCGGAGGAAGGCGGGAGCAGCCCGGGAACGGGGGCGCCGAGGGCCCTGCCCGACCTGTTGCGCGTGTGGGGCGCTGCTGGCCCTGGGGGTGGAACTGGCCGAGGAGGGAGCGCGGGGAAAGCCGTGCCCCGGTGCGGGTGGGCACACGGCTGGGCAAGGGGCGCTCACTGCAGCCATCGGTGTCTCGATCGCGTGTAAGTCACTGAAGAATGGGCAGGAAGAGACGAAGGAAGGGGGAAGAGGTCTGTGGTAAATCACTAAATGCTCCATCTGGGAAAAAAGATCAAGTAGAGGAGAGGGGAAATCCCTGTCTCATTCGCACTGCTTTCCACTGGATTAATATTACTATTAGTATTACTGTTTTGGTTTCATGAATGCTTGGTGCACAACTCCCAGATCAGCTTGGGTACTTCACAAAAGTGGAGGAAAGGCAGTCCAGACTCAAGAGCATACAGACAAAACACGTGAAGGTATCGATGCACAGATGGCCTGACTGTGCTGCCTCTGTGTAAGGAAGAAACACCGTGGTCACGCAGGGAATTTCATCCTTCTCAGGCTAACATGGCACATCATGTGGACCTTTTTAATATTCAGATGTTATCATTGTGTTTTTCTTTCTTTTTCACCTTCAAAGTTCCTGTTGATTTTAATATACTGACAGCCATAAGAATGTGGTTTGTCTTTTCTTGAATACTATGCATGAATCAAAACATCACCAAATAATTCAAATCAATTGCCAAAATAAATTAATTAGATCTCAATCTGTAAATTTGTTTGAGAAAAGAATCAAACACGTTTTGTTTTCAATGGCCAGAAGACACAAAGGAAGTTAAACCCCAAACTTTGTTCCCTCTAAAAGCACACTAACCTCTCAAGGGCAGCTGGAGTAATCTCCTTCATTTCAGAGAGATGAATAAATACAAAAGGCAGGCTAGCTGCCTTCCAGATGGGGACAGGAAGTTTGCAGTGATGATCCTGAGCAGCCCTCTGTTTCTTGAAATCCCCAGGAGAGAGGAACGTCACCATCATCTCAGAGCAGAATGAACAGCCAGGAAATCTCAAATCTGAAACCCAGATAGTGATCCAGCTAGTGAAAATAGATGTCTGTTTCTCTTTCATCCGATAGAGAGAAGGGTGATAAAATTTGTGGCATCCTGCCAAGCCATTGAACCCATGTAGGCACAAAACCTCATGTTAGCCAGGCTTAATAGCATCAAGAAAAAAAACAAAAAACAGGCATTTTATTCATTGGTATTCCCACCCCAAAAAACATCCCATCATAAGAATAGCCATCTGTGAGAATAATTGTAAACAAGGCCTGGGACTGACCTAATAGCTGAAATGCTCTTTTTTAATTTAGAAGTTTACTGAAATGCCAAATGTATGCAAGTCTATATGTACATCTCCATGCAACAGAGGCCGAAGCCAGGAGCAATGTAGGTAGACAGACAGTTAAACATTGTAACCTTGTTCTCTCCTGATCTGTTTAGGGTCTGCAAGCATTGTTTGCCTGTCTCTGCTCCTGAAACAATGCTTCTAAAAGCCAGTTCAAGTACCTTTTATTAGACTGGGGACTCACTGGTTCATCTCTGAACCCAGGAATGTCAAGCCACCAGTCTAGAAGAGCTATTCTGTTCCAGGTTTTTATGTGGGGAAGGCAGAAAGCTGCTTAGCAGGATAGGTTCATTCTTCAGAGAGATCTACCAGCAGCACAAAGTAAACCTGGTTTTGCCTCTCTAATGCATTAGTGCTTCTCAATACAAGAAGTTCTGGACTGTATTTTTTATCTGCACTTTTGAAATACCACTCCCACTATCCTTAGATTATACAGTTGCTTATGGACACAAACAGTAAAGATGTGTTGACAAGATCACAAGGAATGCAGAAATGTAGGTCTTTTCTGCTGGCAACAGAGGAGTCAGGTCTGTCAAAACCTCAGCACTGGCATGGCCACCACACTAGTCCCACCCAGACCAGCAGGCAATTGCAAGTCAAACCATGGAGAAACGAGGATTTTAAGCGAAAGCACACTTACATACATCGCTCAGTTTTCAAAACCTTTTGGGCATTTCTGAAAATTCACCTAAATAAGAGCAGCTATTTTTCAAAATATGCTCAAACCCCAAGTCTGCCCCATGTAGCTGAGGCAGATAAAAACCCGTTAAACCTTACTTGGGCTATCTGTGAGAAACAAGCGTTTCCTCTGAAACAGGAGAGGGCTTTGTACCTCTCTGCTGTCAGCAGGTGACTTGACAGCTGCCCATCTGCTATGCATTTTGTAAATACCAAACATTTGTCTCCTGAAATGCCCCATCTTCCTGCTCCTCTCAAAAGCAGGAAGTCTGCCTTCCTGCTTGTGTCCAGGCTGTATTAAAAAAAGCATGTAATGGACTGTTATCTTACTAGCAGCCAAACTAATAACAGCAGTCAGTCTAAGATGACACGTGAACACAAGAGCCTAAAGTGTGTAGTAGGGCCAATGGCTTCACCAGGAAGTGAACTCAGCCCTTCTTGCAAAGAGCCATGTTACCAGAGGGAGCAAATCTTTCATCACAAAATTCATGCTTTGAATCCAATGCAGAGACATCTCAGGTTGAATGAATATCCCCCACTGCTACTGCGCCCTAGGCAAACTGCCCCAGAGCAAGGACTGAATCCCATTTTTTTCTTGAACATTGTCTCTCAGGAACAAGTACCAGGAGGAAAACTAGCAGTGCTGACACTTCAGATAGAGGCCCATAAGAGCAACTAACAGCCTTCACAGTATTGTCAATTGACAGGCATCTCTCCCTCTAAGGGCCTTGTCCTCTGTGCACATACCAAGACTGTATCACACTTATAACTCTGACATGACCCAGGTGCATTGGAATTTTAATGCTAATCTAAGTATCCTCACTGAAACAAGATAAATTTAATGGCTAAAAACTGGTATGAAAAAACAGAGATAAATGGATTATGGGGCAACACAGACAAAAAGCACTCAAGCACATATCTGAATCCTTCTTAGTACTGAGACTTTGGCTACACTGCACATTTGCTCTCCACCCCCATCCCTTCCCATGGAAATTTTGAGCTGTGAGGTTGAAAGAGAAGTGACCCTTCATTAGACAGGGAATATTTGAGTCCACATGCCATCCCAGGAGCTGTGATACCTCTCATGAAATTTTTCTGTACTCCACAAACTTTTTTAGATTCTTAATGACAAATGTTCATAGGTAATAAGTACGCAGGTACAAATACTCCTCACTTACTGAAGTTTGTGGGACTTCTGTGATCATCTTTGCTGATGACAAGAATTTATCTCATTGACCATGAAATTCCTAAATTGTGCCTCTAAATTATGTTAAAGGAGGCACATATTTAGTGCCAGAATGGCAATCCCCTACCTGAGGTGACACAGGAACAGGATGGGACAGCTTCTTAACAGCCTGCTGGCAGTGATGTGAAAAGAGGAAAAATCCCTGCTTGACTCAAGCCAAGATAAACTTTCTTTTCACAGCACTAAAGCAACATCACCTTTTTATTTGTAAAACAGAGAAGTCTTTAAAATAAAATCTGTGACATCACTGATCCCAAATCCTGCCGTTTCCATAGCCATAGCCTGAACAAAATGCACTTCCCATTTGAACTACCCTACTTCATAAGACAGCAGCTTAAACAAGAAAATCAAGTGTGTCTCAGGTCAGTGCCCCAGTGTCTCCAACTTAATGCAGGTATACTGACTCCAGGCCCCTTCTCTGGGCTTCCCACCATTCTTCATCACACCATTTAAACCAGACACAAAGTCATGCTGATTCTGTGAAGGCATCCAGACAGACCAACTGCAACATTTTCCAAAGGCAAAATCATAGAGTGTAGTGAAAGGGAAATTGTATTGACCTTTTGCATTGCTAACAAGGGATTTGCAAGCACACAGGCTATGTTTGTTCAACCAGAGTTGAAAAGAAAACCAGAATCATATGAAACATCCCTCTAATCCATGAACCCAGTGAACAGGATGGCCCTAGCTATTGTGTCAGGACATACAGCTTGGGGTCCTTAATCCTTCAAATTATTGGCATGGTGCACTTGTTCTGTGACAGCTCTTTCAGATCTTTTCCCATCTCTATTGTTTTGTTTTCTGCTTGAGTAAATAGTAGGGCAAAAGTGAGACACATTTGTTTCTGCTGTCATCTGCCAAAATGAGCAGTCTGGAACTTCACCTCCCCGCTTTCTCAGTCAACATTGTATCTTGGCTACTGCAGGTGAGCTACCATCAAGGAGAGAGTCCTCTCCCATTTAGTCTTGTATGAAAAATGCAGAGTGAAAATGATGGCACAAAGTACAAAGCTGTCAAGGGTGAGGGTTAAAAATAGAGATTAAAAATGAAAAACCAGAATCCACCTTATTTACATCACAGACCACCATTCATATCCACGCTGGGCAAACACAAAGTGAACAAATTGCCTCCAATTTACAGAAGGAGAAAACGGAGGCAGAAAATGGCAATCTCTGACTGTAATCACCCCACAAATCAGTCATATTAGAGATCTCTTCTTTTCTTAGTCCTAATTTCATCACCTATCCACTAGGCAGCACTGCCCTTTTTTGCATCAGAATTATTACAAATTATTAAACCAGGATTATGGTGATTTACACCAACTTGGCACAGACAAACAAGGGAAGCAGAGAAACTACAGTGTGGAAAGGTTCAGCTATGAGGTGATCTTGAACAGCTCAGGGATTTTGTGTCATGGTTTTCAACCTTGGTTGCAGTAAATGCTGCCAACTCCCACCTGGTATGAGAGGGGTCACGACAGCACTGGCTTCTGGAAATCCTTTAGAATAAAAGAAAACTCAGTGACCAGTCTTCATTTGTCCTCAAAAGACAAACCTGACTGTCTCCCTACTTTCATTCTTTAAAATTTAAATGGAATAATTGTAAGAAATCATGATTATTGTTGGTATTGATAGTAGAAAGGGAAGAAGAGCAGCATTCTGTTTGTGCCTGCACTAGAGCCTCACTGGAAGACAGGACAAAGGTAACCTTGGCATCTGCTGTTATGTTCCAAATCCCAGGAGGAATGAGGACTCTGAATGCTGCTTTAACACTTCTCTTGCTGGGAACAATATAACAGAACAAGCAAATTCTGCAAATACAGACAGTTTTTTTCTGAGCAGAGATAAAGTTTGACTTTTCTTTCTCTGCTTTTCACCACAGCCTTTCTTCTCTCTGTCTGGTAGACAGGGTAGTATAGAGGAGGATGTTTAGATGAAACCATTCAGAGACCCGTCTCTGTTTCCAGCTTTGCCACTACTGCATGCAGCCTTGTATAAAGAACTTGTCCACTCTCTTGCATTGCCTGTATTTCCAGCCCTTTCAATTCAAGCAGCAGCTGCCACACATACCAGTGCTCACATACATGCTCTCTGTCCCTAACACAGAAAGCCAAGGAGGTTTTGATTTGTCTAGGTCTACTACAGACCATATGTGCAAGAAATGCATGCTTCCTCAAAGGGAATGCCTTGCTGTGCAGTTGTGACAGGGTGTGTGGGCATATGTTTCTGCTTGCCTAATTAATCATTAAATGGTTTCAATAACCAATTCTTTGGCAGGCTATGCAGGTTAATTCACATCTGTTCCTACATACGTGCACATATCCACACATTCACACAGAAAACATACAGCCATCTTTGCTAGTTAAACACAGCTCCTCATTTCAACATGGAACATTGTGTTCCCTAGTAAGGTGTAGATAATGCTTAGAATAAGATTCTCTACAAAAATAATTGATGAACCTGAAATACTTTCCATAAATAGCATTAATATAAAAAAATAATAAAAAGCATTATAATGCTACTTTAACTTTTTGTTGTGATTAATAGTACTGACATCAGACTACAAAGTTTATGAGTAAATAACAACAACAACATTAAAAGGTTATGGACAGAGACCAAGCACATTTCAGGTTTTGGTTTGAAGAACTTTGAGCGTATGTTTACTTTCACTGATAAGTTCTCATCTCTAATCTAAGGGACATCCTCTCCTAAAAAGGGATCAGATCTGAAATAGGGCACAAGAAGCTTCAGCAGTACAGAAACTTTTCCCTTCTATCTCTACAGGTAGAAAAATACCTTTATCTAGCTGGAAAGAGAAACATAACCCAGTGAGATGCATAAAGTGTGCCAGGTCTCAAAAGTAAATAGTGAGGAAAATGTTGAGCAATCACTAGGAGTGTACAATGTCAATGACTGTAACCATATTCTCCTCAGCATGGATGCCACTTCTGTAATCCCACTTTTTTTAGATTTGCTATTATTTCTACCTTAAAAGAGCAGAAATAGCTTCTCTCTCAGGACATTTTCTTCCCTTCCATTCATGAAAGAATTGAGTGGCCTCTTCTGCCCATTCTTGCCCCATCCACCACGGAAAAGGAGAGTTTTAAAAAATTAAAAACCTTCAGGAGAAGGTGCACTGTGTTGTTTGGAACAGGCATTAAAAGTGAAATTGCTGAAACAGTGTAGGATTAGAAACAGATTTAACAGTTTACATAGACAAATGGAAGAGCAAAAGCACAGGTAATTATAGGGTTTTTTCTTAATGTAGAACTACTTAGAGCTGAATGCTTGGGATGAAATAACAATACATCTTCCTTAGCCTAATTTTTAATTTATAAACTAAATTGAACTGAGCAGGTCTAGAAAAGTTCTGACATTTCTTCTTTACATTACTTTCTGCCTGGTTTTATCCAAAAGATAAAAGACAATCTGGAGATGTGCTAAATATAAAATTATTTGGAAATAGGAAACAAGACGCTTAGGGGACATAGGAACATCAAGCAAAAGAACCTAAGCTTGTAATACTTTGGACAAAGGCCCATCATGAAGTCTCTGACCTGTGGATTCTTACCCAGCACCACTGGCAGTTAAGTTTATTTCTCAGTATGTTCACTTGTAAGACTGAAGCCTTGAAAGCAGTTTGGGAGAGGAGCAAAGCACTTATTCTCTGATGGGATTTAATTTGCTTTCTGTCTTTATTTCTGTCAGCTGCTAGGGAATCTTTATCTAACCACAGCAAGCCTAAAACTTTTGCAATATGAAGGATCTGTGCACAGCAACATTAAACAGAAACAAACATAAACAAAACCACAAATAAATTAAAGACTGATTTAAAAAAAAAATTAGATTCCTTCATCTCTCCTGCATCAAGAAGATTTAAGTTTGTAGAGAATGTTAGATCTAAAGTTCTGACCTCTCTTGCATAAGAAATCTAGTAAATAGTGGTAAACATAAAACCCAGATGTTGAAATAATAGTCATCATCATAATCTTAATTTCCATTAAAGGCTCTGAAGGCATTTTGAAACTATTACTAAACTATTATTCCCAGTTTGGCCATTGCACAGGCAGATTTTTTTCCCCAATCTCTTTTTGTCAAAGAATTAAGTAATATGATATATAATCCCTTTCTTAGCCTTAAAATTTAAGCTAAAATAATCTGGAAGGCTTCACTCAATAACCCAACTGAAAACATCCTAGGTGACCTGTTTAAAGCTGCAGAGCTCTTCTCTGTGCACAAACTCTTAAAACTTCCATTTCCCACCAGTGCAGTCTCTTATCCTAATGGGTGGGCATTTTACACAAAACCAGAGAGAGAGTAAAGAAGTAGCTCCAAGGTATTTGTCCTTTGACCAATCCACTTGCAACTGAGAAAATATTAGCTCCTGCTGAGTCCCAGCCTGTCATGGTTAACCTGCTTTCAGTGCCCAGTTGTGTTCTAGACCTCAGAATCCTTCCTGGGAAATTCAAGTGTAATGCCTTGTTGACTCATCCCATCTCTTTCAAACTATCAATGTAATCCACACTCTGAAAATCCCAAACTATCAATGTAATCCACACTCTGAAAATCCCAAACTATCAATGTAATCCACACTCTGAAAATCCCAAACTATCAATGTAATCCACACTCTGAAAATCATTATTTTCTAGTCGTCTGAGTTACCACTGTCCCACTGTGGTAAATTCAGTGCTGTGCACAAACTTTAGACATGGACTTGCTTCCCACCAACCAGTCTACCAAGTAGTTTAAGCAAGGTACCAGTATTAAAGTCCTAGGACAGAGCACAAACCCTACTGTGCATGCTTTGGCAGTATGTTTAATTTTAATAAAGGAAAATTAAAAGGAAAACTGAGGACAGTATTGTTTTAAAAGTTATCACAACTAGTCAACCAAAACCCTTTAGTCCCCACATTTGTGTTTTGCTACACAGTCTACATCTGCCTCAGTCTGAGGCTTGAAACTGGTGAGGCAGAAGTAAGCTGTATATACAGAATCCCTAAGGTTCTGAAATGTTAGGTAATAACAAGTCATTTGTAGCATTTGTTTGAAATAAACATACAAATTACAGAGAATTACTGAAAGACATACCCTGAGTCACACAGCTTTTGCTGTCACTTGTCTACTGAATAAACCACTCCACTCTGGGAATGTCAGTGCTTTCTGTTGAAAACACAAAATATCAACAAGTTGTGTCTCTATGACACATTCATATATATACATGGCATACAGAAATACTGCTGTTTAATTTGGGATACCATTAATGTCCAAGCAAGGAGTCAAGTTTCCTCCGTAGCTTTCAACACAGTTTCAGATAGAAAGCAAAGCTCAATTATTTTTGAAACTCTGAAAATTAAATGACTGTCACAGTCTAACACCAAGCTGTGAATCTGGGACAGAAGTCCTGCTGTTATGACTCCCATCTGAGGTCCTGTACACCACACATTCACATCACAGGACACTGGTTGCAAGATGTAATTATTTCTTTTAACACAAAGAAGTCTGTCCTGTCCTACCCATTAATTACCCTGAAAACTCCCTTCATTATGTCCAAGCCACTAAAACAGTCACAGTTTTATTTTGCCATTGCAGCACTTCTATTAGGTGTGAAACTAGTGCTTTCCTCTGGGCTTGCACAACATTTTAGGAAACCTATCTGTACACAAGCCTTTGTCTGAGAATGCTTATCAATAGAAAACATATCTATAACAAATCAATAAACATGGAAAATGGGTAACATGATGCAGCTGAAGTAGGGAGATAAGAGTTTCCACCTAAGGATTACAAATGTGCAACCTCATTGCATTAAACAGTAACACAGGTTGTGACCTCTGGGGTATTTACAGTACTCTCTTTGTGCTTATACTAGTTAGAGACCATTTCTAAGAAATAAGCACCTTCCTTATTTAGCTGGTATCTTGGTTGACTGACCCTGATGGGGTAGACAAAGGAAAAGAGACTGAGTATCATTTATGACATGCACTTCAGAGTGATGAGAGGATAACAGTGGGAACCTACAGGGCAAAGGCTGGGTACTGATTTAGATACTGGACTGCAATGATTAATCTCCTGTGCCAATTCAATCTGACTGCCATTATTACCCAGAAGCTTGGGGACAGATTTTCCTCCCCTGCATATTAACTAAGGGAATATATGCAAATGCAACAAGACTTAAAACTATCAGTCATACATCTTGACCTTAATACATAAATTTGATATTGCATGGAGACCTTTCCAGCTTTACTGGCTATAGCAACCATTTTAAGGACATTGCCATGTGCCATTTTATCACAATGCATACAAGAAGTGTACTCTATGTTTTTCTTCCAACAAGAACTTCACTGTAATTGATTTAAGGACACATTCATTAGCAATTCTGATAGAAAAAAAATCACAGTCCAAGGTATGTACATCTGTAATCCTGTCAGATACATTCTTTGAAAACCCATGTATATATGTAAGTACATATGTATATTCTTGTTCCCATGCCACACAATTCATTATATGAAAATCACCATACTTTGTAGCATCATCACTGGTGTTGTTTGAAGCTGCAAATTTAAAGAAATTCCTCTGCCTTCCAGTGGGCATTTAAATTGCCTAAATGTTAGCGGCCATTTCTCTATTACTTCATTGCAACTTGAGTCTGTGAAAGGTGCTTGATGGCTAAGGAAAATTAACTGCATTTAGTATAGCAAGACTATTAATAGCTCCCTAATACTTCAAATACACATCCCTTCATGAGTTGGGTACATCAGAAGAGTCATCCCATGCCTCTGTACCCCATGCAATTGCATGTATCCCTCTGCATTCCATGCAAATACAGTCTGGGGCAGAACAACAGTGCAATAAGGACTACTGCAGCAGAGTCAGAGAAATTCTATATGGTTTGCAGAAAACATCTGATGTTAATCTGAATACCCTTTTCATAGAAACAAATTACTAGACTAGATGGTAATGGTTTAGAAGAAAAGCAATTGTCAATGACAAATTGTGCTATATTGGGTTTCATGAGATAAACCTCAAAAGTTCATAGAAGAATTTGCAACGCAAAATTCTTTCGTAAAAGAAATGGTGATCTGATGGCTACTGTTGAAATCAACCTTCAGCCTCAAGGTAGGACTCTGACCATTGTTGCCAGCATTTTTGATGGAGCAATAATATTTATTAACATGTTGAAATCTGATGCTAGCAACAACACACTTAATGATTACGTTCTGAAAAGTTTTGTCATACCTTTGAGCCAAAGAAGCAGGCCTGTAGGCTAAGCTCTTTATGCTGGCAGAAGTCTCAAGTCTCAGATGAGAGGCAGGCAAGGAAAGGGAACCAGAAGGTTTTCCAGACCTCTAGCACCAAGCCAGGAACAGCTCTGGGGAAACACAGAACAGAGTTACATGCTGAACAAGGCCCTCATGGGTTTATGCATGTGGTGCTGGCATCTGAGTTGCCTGTGGTGCTGGCAATCTGGATTGCATTCCCCTGGGTCCCTAATGGAACATGAAAAGCATATGGTGAAATAGGGAAGATTGTATTGGGTTTTTATTAATTTTAAGCCCACTTCTTTATTTTTCTCCTATCGTTTCTAAATGCTTGTAAAGTTGTACATATACCTAAAACACAACAATATGTAGTAAGTACACACCAATCTGAGTTACTATTATTAGGAAAGAGAAAGAACAGTCATCATCATTTAGCCAAAAGTGCATTGGTGATGTGCTACACAACTCTAGAATTTTTACAGAAACTTATTCCACTGCAATTCATTGCTTTACCTTTCAGGAACCCTTACACAGGAATATAAGTGTACAAAAATAAAAAGTAACTGGGATGTGTTAACAAGATAAATAGTACTGAGATGTCAGGACTCAGATTTTAGGCAAACCACCATCTGCACCATGCACAGGTGTAGCAGAAATTTTAGATTTTAGTATCTTTACTGACATCCTAAAACTGTTGTGATCTTCAGGCTTCACCATGAACTTGAGAACTTTTCATAAGTTCTGGGTTATTTTTCTTTATTGTGTATAGGCAGAGCAATTATAGTAGAGCCTATAAAGATCCAGTGTCACTTCAAATCTTGCTAAGCTCTTAGTCTCACTGACAACAGTAGGCCCTACTCCCTAATTATTATAAATTATTGCCATGTGAAAAAATATTTACTTTATAGCTACATCAGCACGCTTCTCTGTGTCTTGTTGCTGTTGCTCCATCTTTGCTGCAGCAGCCAGACACATACCTTAAGGAACCATGGAAATAAGCAACTTCGATGCTGGAACCAGCTGAACAGCTCAAAGCAACTACACGTCCTGGAACGTTCAAATAGATTTCTATCACCTAAATGAAGCATATTTTATTTAATGAACAATAGAGCAAATCTCTTTGTCTCATGAACTGCAATTAAACTCATGAGCTTAACCTCAAACTGGATGCATATTAAAATAAATTCCTAGGGATGTATTATCAACAGAAACCTGACCTTTAAAATAATCACCATGTAATCAGTTTCTGCGCAGAAACAGAAGTCAGGGTTTCCCCCCTCTCTCTTTCTGGCTGTAAAAAGCTGGTCCATATTAAATTAACGTGTGCCTTTGACTTCCCAGTCTTTGGAGCTTGTGGCTGTGTGTGGTCTGTTCTCTAAGTAGAGTATGACCAGCAACTCATGTGTGTCTTCTACATTTGTTCAACAGCCATGAGTGGCCCAGAGTATCTCTGCAAAGTGAGGCACATATGGCAATGATTAATGGGGGCTGAGAAGTAAATAAATAAGTTGTGGGGGAGACTTTGAAAGGGCCACAGAATGGAAGAGAACAAAGCATTCCTTGAGTTTGATAATGAATTCATAACCAACTGTAAGAGCAAACGAAGAGATTGTGCCTACACCTAGAAGCAAGAGAAAACAAATTAGGCAGATACATTATGAACCAAGATTTATAGCACAATAAAAATGAAGACTATAATATCTGGAAAGATCATAATAAAAGCACCAGCTTCCCTAGCAGTTCTGAAACAGGCAGCAGGGCTATTGGACTATTAGAGATAGCATCAAGCAGTAGCTAGAAATCAAGTGGAGAGCAAGAAAAATGGTATCCCTTATATTAACCTATAGAGTTCTGGGCTGTTACTTTGCAGATTGCACCTTTCATCAGTAAATACCTACAAATTGTATGTGAAATATATGCATGAGACCACAGAGCTGCACACAGAAATATCCACTGGGATATGAATGTCATAGCTGACAAGATACATAGGATTCAGGATAACTTTTGTGTTGATACTTGAGTATTGTCTCTTTCTCCAGGGTCAGGCTAGAAGGATCTGAACTTGCTCAAGATACCAGAAGCTTTATAAGGAAAATATGGGACAAAAGAATACAATAGCCTGGGCCGAACACTGGGGATCAGGAGTCTTCAAGTTGCCTTGACCATGGTATTTTTCTTCCTGCCATGCTCCTTTTTCTTGTCTTTGCAGATGTCATTTTATCTGTGCAATGAAAGGGGGAAAAGGTGAAATTTCATAACTGTTGGGTTTACTTGCCATGCTGCAATAGTGCAGTACAGCCCAGCCCTATGGCACTACCATCCCACACAGCCACCTCAAGTCTAGAAAAAAGCCATTGGTACTGCAAAGCAGCAATGAATCCTAAGGACTCTACTCTAGGGACCACTGAGGGTTGCTGCTCTGTCTCTGGGCTTCCTCAAAACAGAAGTGAATATTCTCAAAATACCTCTTCTTCAATGGAGATCAGTTTATGATCTATGTTTGACCAGACCAAGTGTGAAACACTGGGCAATTTCCTCCTGATTCCACAATTTTCTATCATGGGGGCACTAGGCACCATTTAGACACTCATGCAGTGCACTGATGAGTCTCAGGAGAGATGGAATCATAAACCTCTCTGAAGCAGGCTGCCTTCTTAAGGAGCAAAACTTCAACAAACCTGAAACAAGCAAGCAAGCTTTCACATAACTTCAGTTTTCACTTTTTTTTTTTCCTGCTAAACAATCTCCAATGTCTGTAAGTAATATATATTACAGGTAAAGTTCTCAATACATCACAGCCTACACCACTTCACCATCTCTGCTACTGGCTGTCACAGGAAGGATGAGGCCAGTTCCAGGATCTGAGGCATTAAATTTAAGTGTATTACATCCACCATGTGCAGCTTTCCTAATGCTTAGCTGAGAAGGAGACTGTCAATCATCTGATCATGTGCAATGATCAATTCCAATAGGGAAGAATATAAAAGGAAATAGTCAAAGTAAGAGCTGTTTTCTAGGGGTTTTATTCTATTAACATTTTCAATTAGCTGTATGTTTTTGGCTCCTCTAGTTAAATCTGAGTATGATACCACAGAAATAATGTCTTAATGCATAGGATAATGAATAGAAGAGCAGTACATACTACATACTTGTGCAAATATATTCTCAGGTCACTGCTAGGCTGATAAAACATTCATATGCTGCTTCTTGGTTCTGTGACATGAGCAGAGCTCCTTTACTGAATTATGACACTGCATTAATTCACTCTAGGTCCAGCTGTTAGGCAGCACAGCTATAGTTCCATTTGGATGTCATGAGCTTTGCACATGTAATAAATCACTGTGACAGCAGAGGGATTTATGTGAACAATTCCTCATACATTTATACAAATTCATACACCTATCAAAGGCTGTCTTGTTTTGCAGCTCATTTCAAATACCACCTGCAAAAGCCTGCTAGGTTTCAGGATCTGACATGTTCATTGAGTCAATTTATGAAATGAGAAATTCAGTAGGACCAAAGACTCATAGGACCTTTTGGAGAAATGCTGAACATGGACACTCCTTGTTACTCTAAAGAGCCCCAAAACGTTCTGTACGCTCATGTACTCAAATCAAATTTATAGTAATCTATGCATTCTGAACTGTCCTCACATTTTAGGGCATTCACCATGTCCCAGATGCACTGGCATGGCAGTTTCAAGCAAGCAGTAAATCAAATATATATTTAGCAAAGCTGATATACAGAAGAAAGAAATACCTTCTGGCCCAGAGTTATGCTGAACAAAAGGGACAAGTCAGGATTCTCAGAAAAGCTCAGGGCACTGGACACACAACTCCCATTAAAAATTGGTTAAGTGACTTCATGGTTTTTTTTTTAAATACTAGCTGCAGTTATTCAAAGAACACACCAGTTAATATATTTGGATGCCATTACTCTGGTTAATAAAAATAGGAGCCTAAATCAGGCTCCTGAAGCCATACTGAGGCATTGAAGTAAGTGTCCTGGTTTGTAAAAGTGCTGAATACCAGCCCCTCCCACTGACTCAATGAATGTGCTCAGCACCTTTCTAGCAAATCAGGCTCAAATTAGAGCATGAAGCTGACATGGAGCTATTAATCAGCCAAGTCTCAAAGCAAAAACAATTCATCAGGGGAAGCAAGGCATAGAGAAGAATTAAGACTACAGGGAAGAGTGAAGAGATGGCTCTACAAAGTCAACTTTAGATTGCTGCAAGAAATTTTTCTTCAGAAGTTTGACATTATTAATTAACATAAAACAGTCCCACGAACAGAAACTCTTTGCTTGAGTCTGCTTCAACAACAGTAACACCAGTTTCATATAATGCACAATGCATCCCCAGAGATTCGTACTAAATCAAGTTGACAAGAAAATCAAGACAGAAACCATGCAGAAGAGCTTTGAAAAATAAATCAAAAAGGCTATGCTGATTCTGCAGCATAGCTCTGTGCACAGATAAGCCAGCTTCCTCCAAATTCATCTCAGATTGTTGCTAGGGCATGTGAAAATGTACAGAGGCAGCATAGGAGAAATGTAGACATTACACATCATCCATGGATATGGAGAAGAAATTACCTTCACTTATATGAATTCTGTTGTAACTGCTTCAGCATTATTATTGTTTCAGCACAGCCAGGATTGGGCCCCTGTTGTTGAATATATCATGTTCCTCTAAAATGTTTGAACTACCACTAAATTAATTTCATGATCACTTGATACAGGTTTTCCCAAACAATGTCTCTTCTGATTGATTGCACAGATTTTGCACAGTTTTCTTTGCACAGCTTTATATGTTTTCCACTTAGGGATTTACCTATCTTGCCTTGATATGGTTTTATAAAAGGGTAAACTATTGGTCTCTTTCCAGAGACATATGGCAGCCAAAAAGCTTTCCTAAAGTGTCCCTTGAGAAGTCTCTCGGGCAGAGGAGTCCCACATGCAATAGATCTACCAGAAAATTCTCTGCCATACCATGCCCTGGTCTCTGTTACTAGTGCTGGGAGTTTAACCATGTATGAAAGAAGATCTATTCCACAAATGTCAAAGCTCTGGTGCATCCTGAAGGGTGTGAAAGACACAAAAATTCAGAAAAGATTCAATGTTACTCTGAGTTAGATGGCATGTTAAGGCCTGACGTTTATGAGATATTTAAGTCACCAAAACCCTTTCAGGTCCTTGGCAGGATCAGTGATTCTGGCCCACATATTTTGGTAGACACATTCTCCTCCACAATTAATTTGATACAATCTTGTTTTGACAAATACGCACTTCAAATATTTTAATATCTCCTGACATATTTTTCGCAAAGCTCTACATGTGTTTTGCACCTTATATTCATTATTTTAGGCAGCTGTCACCCCAGTCCTTGCACTCCATATTCCCAAGACAAGAAATTGAGTGACTAAGGGAAAAATGTATGAAAGAAGGTGGCATGAATAACAATGAAGATGGGTGTACTCACATAAATCAGAAGTCACCATGGTCACAGATGGCCTCCAGCATCAAGTCTGCCAGGTGACAGTGATTTGTAGGCAGTGCAGCAAAGACAGGCCTTGAAGGGGGTTTTTGGAATACAGTCAGGGGGTAGTTGAAGTTTGGCAAAAAATTTTACAGGAGAAGGTGTCTAAATGGAAAAATGCAGACAATAAGGAGATAAATGTTAGTGAGATGAAGCAAAGGCACAGAAAATCAGGTATTGCATTAAATAGTGAGGGAAGTCTTAACAATGAAACAAACTGCTCCTTTGGCTTTGTTACAAGTACCAAAGCTGGTATTTTTTTAAATGAAACATGATTTTTTGTTTGGTGTCATTTGTTCAGCTTATATTAACAAGCTTGTTGGGTCTTTTTCCACTTGGAAAAAATAGTGACAACTCATGTTCTGAAAATATTAAGAACTTTCACTGGAATGTTGGTGAAAGACTAAGTCTATCAGTATATTGTTAAGAAACAAGGTACACACAAAATCAATCTGATATAGCAAACACAACTTTGCATCCCTGCCCACCTATACCATGTTTGGTAGCTTTTTCTGAATCATAATTACTTGTAAATTTACTAGTAAAATCTTTGAGGGCAAATTTTGTAAGCAAAGGTAATAGCTCTTCCTAAATTAACTGATACTGGTGAGAAAAACCAGACAAGCTTCTGTACACTCAGTTTCCTAAGCCTTTGACAGAAACACTTCATCATTCCCTGGGGATTTACCTTCTCTGACCCTCTGACACAAACATCTGAATATGCCATTGAACTTGTTAGTAATGTAACTCCAGAGAATAGCACAGTCTTGAGTAAGACAAGGACATGTTCCGACAAAGAACAAAGTGAGGAGTCCAAATAAGCATCATTCTAGAACAAATTTGCAAACCTGGATTAGGTCCTGACAGAGTCCATGGCTTTCATTGGCATCTGGGAGTGACTGAAAGGAGGGAGCACTTGCAAAGGCCATTCAATTATTGAAGATCTTGAAAACCATTATTCAATTTCTCTGTATATCAGAAGAGAAAGAGAAGGGCAAAAAAAACCCCACAAACCCAAAACTATTCACCAATTTCCTTAAATTTCTAGGAAAACAGAGAGAAATTTCACACCTTCCTTAGTGACATGTATTGAGGGCAAGTAGCCAGATAAAGCATTACAGATTTAGGAGCCACGCACTGGCCCATTGACTTGTTTCAGTATTAGTTATGCTAATGTACAGAACCAGCTCTTTCTTTGCAAGAGAAAGATTCTGGGCATGTATCTGACTTTGGAATGTGGCTGTTTAGAGACAGAGTGTAGTGCTACTGTTCAAAGAAAAAAATTCAAACAAGCTCACTGTACTTGAAATGTATACAACTGTACAAGGTTACTGAAGAAAACCCCAACAACAAACTGAAACAAAGATAAAGTGCCTCACCATTAGTGACCTGGTTAGGACTCTTCCTAAAAGGTATCTGGTGTTGCTACTTAATGACCAAGCCTAGCTTCAAGACTTTTTATGTGGGGATGAGCTACCGATCATTGCATTGGTCTGTTGCAAGTGGGAGGAAGCAGGAGCTGCCCAGGAGGGTGCCAAGCCACAGGCTGCTCTCCATATCCAGGGGACAGAGCAGGAATGTAGGGAACACACGAAATCCTTCTTCCACTTGGTATGTCCAGACTGATGCTGAGCACTCCACAAATGCTGTGCAAGGTTCATAGACAAGTTGGAACAAGACCAAAACTTCTCATGCAATCCACCTCCCTCAGCTACTTTGAGTTTGTGTCAAACAGAAGTTTGGACACAGCTAATGCTTTTTCCAATTGTAGACCATAAAATCCAGAGATCATTTGAGAGCAGAGTTATTTTATCTGGATCAAAAAGCAGCTCATGTCATGGTTCATAACATCCACAAAACCCTGACATAAATTTCACCAACAGCTTCCAAAATTCAAATGTCACTTTCTTGGTCTATCCCTGATAGAGACAAGGAAATTAAAGCCATCTAAACCATATGAAAAGTCTTGGCAAACCAGTTCTGTTACTTCATGAAAATGTCTGGACACAGTTGCAGAATGTATGTTTACCCAAAGCTACTAAGCCATGAAAAGGTGGGGCTGTCACTACCAGAAGTACATTTAGTGGGAGGTGTTATGCAGCATGGTGATAGCATCATTTAATATATTATGTTATATTATTACTATTAATACTATTGTATCATTATTTAACATTTCTAGCAACATATCAGACTAGTCTAATAATTCATATTTCTGCTCTCTAGTCTGTTAAAGTTCATCAGTAAATCAGAAAATTATGATTAATTCTGAAAGTACTGCTGCTCTATTTCCTAAAAAGCAGATTTTTAAACCAAATTCCCTGCACATCACCATATTTATACAGTAGAGATAATTTCCATTATAAACATAAATAAGATGGAATTCTCCACTAACAAAATAGTTGTATGTTAAGACCTCTGATCATGAAACTCAAGACATGGTTTGAGCTGCAGGCCAGCAGGTGGAATTAAAACTGTAACCAAATGTGATTATAGCTTTGTTTTGCAAAAAGCATGATTCATAATAGCCTCCCTTTCTCAAAAACTGTATACCAGGATAATTCAATGTCTGTGTTTTCCAAAAATGAGTGTTGGTGACTAAGGTCTTTTTCAACACTCACAGCTTTCCATAAAGTATTAAAATGAGAGATGTTTATATAAAGCTGACACCCTGAATGTGCTAATCAAGTATCTTTGTGACATAAATGTCAAATAAATTAAATCTGGTGAGGTAGAAACATGTCCTGTAGCATTTTTTACATGACATTAGGAATGCAGTAGCATGGTAGTTCAGAACAGAGCTGTACTACGTAAGGAAAAGCAGCAAGGATAAGGAGGAGAGCAGCAACGAGAGTTAAAATTGTTTTAAGTGATTGCTGACTGCAGGTGCCCAATTTGAATTTTCTTGTGTCTGTACTTTTTCCCTCACAAGTGCTGAATGTCTGCAGTATGCAGCATTTTTGAAAACAGTTTTTAAGTTACGTGGAGCTCAATTTAAATATATCAGGGATGAGGATTCATTCAAAAGTTAGCTTTCTTTTCTTCCAACTCTAACACGAGTGGAGCCATTTTCAGCAATTTCTTTCATTTCTTTCATTTTTCTGACAAAGAAAAATTACTTAGTTGGAGCTCAATAATATTCTGGTTTCCCTGATGATGTAACTAAATAGCTTTAAAACAAATCAAGGATAAGTTCAGCACAGCTAACACGGAATGGGAAAATGAAGGTGATCTGTCACTGCCTTCTGAGTGACAACAGGAAAGACTTGCTCTGATTCAGCTCCTTCCTCTGTATAGTGCTGGTTGAAATTTATTCCACCTTCATAAAAATTGGGTGGACATGTTTTTTCTTCTCTCCACCCCTCCATGGCTAAAGCTTCTCACACAGTATTCTGTTGACAGATTCTTCTGTTTCAAGGCAGCTGCTAAAGCATACCTTAAGAATTAATTTCTCTTAGCATCAAAAGCCCTGGCTGTTCGTGTCAGAGTGCAGTATTTCCTTGCCACAGCCTTCAGGTCACTTTACATAAAGCTGTAGCATAAGGAGAATACTGAAGTTTCCCCAGAGGTGGCATTTGATCACAAAGCAGAGCATATATCTTAGAGAACCATCTTTGGATTTATGGTAAATGCAGAAAAAAACCTAGAAAAAACAGTGCAAACCTATTTTCATCTAGTCATGTTTGAAATTAATGTTAAAGTTATATATCAAAGGCAAAGTCATCCAGTAGCACATTACCACAGCCCCTTATCTCCCAGATGCATAACTTGTTTTCACTCAGATAATTGCTACACAAAGACTGTAAGTCTGTCAAACATAACAGGAGTGGGACAGGGGGTTGTTATACAATGTTTTTATATCCCAAATAACGCCTAAAGACTGGATTGTATACGTGAAAGACTAATTATTTTTAGCTGTTCTATCTTGCACATGACTTAAAGCACAACCTTCCTTTACATGTAATTGCAACAAAGGACAAATCTATTTGCTTTCTGCTGATCCACACTTAGCACAGCATCCAACAAAAATCTTACTGTTCAACAGCTGGTTTTGTGCAAACTTGCATTTGTTACAAGTTTATGTGAATTTCCCAACCTGAATGAGAGCAGCAGGACTTGAATGAACTTTCACAATCTGTGTCAGAACCAGCACAGGAAGCAAACTTGTCTCCCAAGTCAGTGCATCTCTGGTGCGATGTTGATGCTGCAGCACCAGTTCTGCAGGGGAGGCTGCACAGTGGAGGCTCAAGTGCATCTAAGTGGATGGTACTGGTCTGGAATAATCTGGGTTTTCCTCTTAGTGAATGCTTCTTGCAGCTACTCAGGGGTCTACTACATGTCACAGCTTCTAGTGCTATGGCCAACACAGGCACCAGAGATCTCCTCTCCAACAGAAATGTTACAGCCCAGTGTCTTCCAGACAACACCAACCAAATCCTAGGGACTCTAAATCTCTATCCCATTGAGTGCTGCACTATTTATAGATCCTCTAGGAATCAGTCCACATAGAAGCAACCTCAGCAGTAATTCAAGTCATAGTAGAGATGCCATGAATTTTTCCACTACCGTTTATATAATTTTGCTAATAAATACATCCAATCTCAGCTTAAAATCATCTGAAGATTTAAAAGCAGTAAATCACTGCAGCATGAGACTGCTGGCATTGATGAAGAGGTGTCAGCCAAATCTCTTTTATGGGAATTCCAGAGACCAAATCTCTTCCTATTGCAGAGTGTCCCAGGAGACTGCAGAGAATGGCTTTTCCTATTGCAGAGTGTCCCAGGAGACTGCAGAGAATGGCAAAGATGACCCTGGGTCTGCTCAACAATGGTAAGAGTTCAAACCACAGGCAATTTGTCCTGTGTTGCCTTTAGCAACACTGATATGAAAATAATGATAGATACCCTGGTGATAATAACTCCTGGCGTCCTAGCTGGGCTGTTTTAATAGAGAAACAAGCCTTTCTCTTATGCCAGCACAGACACAGCTCAAAATAAAGGCTGCAGAAGCAATACCTACCTGCCTTTGAAATGGTTGTGCTGGGAGCTTGCCTGTACTGCTGGTGTGCGTACATGCAGCAACATTAGCCAAACGTTGCCTCACTCTGCTTCAGCTGCCTGGCTCTGGAAATGGGGCAGTGTTTGTGCAGCAATGCCATCTGCTCCCCTCCAGTCATGAAGGATGTTGAGGATAAGCTAGCAGGAGTGGTGATTCACTGCATTCCTCCCACCACCAACACTGACCTGTTGTCACTGACTTGCATCTTGGTTACAGGCAAGTCTCTCTGCTCCGTGCTCATTTCTCTTCCATAGCTCAGAGGAAGCAGAATGGGATGAAAACTACTGCCATAATGACCTTCAAGATGGACTTGGCCTGGCACAGCATCTCTCAAATGAAGCCACCAGAAACATTTTACAAGGCCAGTACAGTTTCAAGTAAATGCTAATGTTGTCAGGACTCCACACACTGTGCACATTGCGCCCCATGTGCTGTCACTAGCATGGATTGATCTACATTACTAGTGTTTTATAAAAGCTTACAGGAATCAAATACCAGAAAATGTGTGAGCATCATATTACAGTTCACTACCACAACAATTTTGTGGCTTGCACTGAGGTTTTACTACTGCTTTCCAAGCAAAGTCTACAGAAACATGAAAGAATTTTTTATGCTTAAGTAAATGCTGTTTAAGGAACAAGACAACCTCCAGCAGGAAAAGGAAACTCCTGAAGTATTGGATGGGAGAGATGCCACAGTATTTCATTAAAAGAAACAGAAATTGATCATTGTTTCTATCTATGTGATGTGTATTCAAACACTTACTAAATTGTTCAAAACACACACTAAAATCACAACACTTAGCACAATACATTTCAGTTGCTCTGACCAGTCTTCTATAATCCCTGGACTTGTTAAAGCTTTTTCCAAGATGCATAAATATCCTATCATTATTACATTTCCAATTTGCACCCAAAGAGCAAGGATGCAGATGTACTGCTAGAGGCTCCTCACTTCTAACAAGTCAAATTGACCTCTTGAAGAAAAAGCAACTGGTCCTGCATTTAATTTCTGTCACTAGTCTATCTAATTCTTTGTGAGACAGACCCAGTCAATATTATTTGTTTTTAATAAAGAAGAGATCACAGAGATTGATGGAAGGAAAGACTAAGGTGAAACATCTAAGTGGAGCATTGTGGATAGGTACTTGTGCCACTGTTGGAAATAAGACAGGATCCAGAGAAGGCAAAAGCAATACTTTAGGTTATGTAATTATGACTGTTTACATTTAGATGACCTTCAGGAAGAGGTTACAGATTCACACAATACTCAGGAGGGCAATTCCTCACTGGAGGATAGTAGAGCATTACTGACACAGGTGGTACTATTTACAAGACAGAAGTCTCACAGCTAGGGGTTAACTTGAGAGAACTACAAGTCATATACAGCGCCTAACAGAACACACAAGAATATGTACTGAGATCCATGAGAGGGGAACATCAGAAAAGGTATCCTAACATCACTTCTCAGAAAGCATCTGTTCTGTATCTGTCCTTATCTGTGAAACACTGAATTCTGCAGCCTTTAAAGCTGCCCTATGTGTGGCACTCTGCACAAAGCAGGCTCAAAACCTAGTGAATCCACTCAGCAAGGTATCTCTCCTCTGAGAGAGAATCCTTTTGTAGCATAAGGCAATTGAAGCTGTTCCTTCCTCAGCTCCTGCTATAGGAAATGCAGCTGGAAGAGTTAGCAAGGCCTGGACAGCAACAACTCCTCTGGGTCCCAGCTTCTGGAGTCAGCCACTCTTTAGAAAAAGGTATGAACAGACAAATTTTGCAGGGACAAGTTTAGCACAGTTTGCCACAAAAATCTGAGAAATTGGCGTGTTCACTGCACCCATAACCTTGTTTCCAACACTATTTCCATCCACATTCAGAACTTAATTACACTTGAAAAAACAAGCCTTGTATGATTCAAGTCTTCCAGGAAGCTGGTGTTTCCAATTAATCTGAACCTTACTAATCTGCTCACTGTTCCAGGGGCTGGCTCAGAGCTCTTTGCTCAACTACCACTTGAGATGCATATGCTGAGATCTTCTGCAGAAGGGAAACAGAACATGACTTAAATTCATGGTTTTCTTCTAAAATACGAGAATTCATTTCAAGCCCTGTAGATAAGCATTTGTAGCACCCTGTATGAAGAGGAAGCTGTGTTCTCTTAGGCTAGATGACACAATAAACAAAAAGGCTTGCCCTATTACTATTAATTAGTAAAAGGGATAGGAGATTTTGGTAATGCTTTTAAAGATGCATTTAAGCAATAGGGAACACACTACCGTCTTCTGTACTCTTTGTCTCATGCCCATCACTTAAATATGAACACTCAACACCTCCCCTGAATCAAGTCTGGTGCGAGGCTTTGCTCAGTTTGAGTTTTCTTAGTAGCCTTGACTTGGATACAACTGTCTTGGAAGTACTGGAGTAGTCAGACACCAGTTCAAGAAGGGCCTCGTGTCTCATTAAAGTCAACAGACCCAAGCACAGGGCCTGCTGCAGCTTTGCTTATCAGCATTCTATCAAGCAACTACACAAGTAATGCATTTAGGCACATCAGAACTCTTACTGCATCAGTCTAGCCATGCTTCTGGAACACTCAGATGAAGTCTAGCAAAATTATTCTCAGACAGCTAAATTAGATTATTTGGAACTCCAAGAGCCTGCAAATTAGGATTGCTGGTTTCCATCCATCTATCTTAGACAAGTCTCTTAAGCAATAATTTTCCCTCTACTTTCTCCTCACACATTGGCTGCAATGCAGAAGAGGCCCAGTGGGGGACTCTTTTAAGAGCACAAGAAAAACAGGACAAGATACACAAGACAAGAAAACTCAGAAATTTGACTTTTTAAACAATGTTTTCAGCTAGGAAAACATCATCCTTTATTGTATTAGCCATTCTGACTTAATCAGCCTTTCCATGGTGGCTGTGGAAGTTGTGTTCCAGGAGATTTAAGATAACACACAGGGAAAATAGAACAAATTCACTTGTAAAGGAACTCCACTTGTGTGTGAGATTATTCTAGGTGTGAATTAGCCTAAGGAGTTTATTCCCAAGTAATTTTCAAACTCCTGTGCCAACTAACACTTTGCCAAAAGCAGAAAACTCACTGCCAAATCTTCCCTTAAAGTTCAGCACAGTGCTGCATCTTGAAAACCCATTCTGGGAGAAGGACTGGACTTGGAGGTGATAAACAGGATAGGGGAGTTCAATGCTATGTGGCCGCTCCTCAGAGTTCCTTCCAAAAATAAACTACTACACCCTTTAAAACAAAATGTTGACCATGCAAGACATTAAAGCCCTCAGCTCAAGCACTCTTTGTACGCAGCAGGAGGAGATGTTATCAGAAGCGGCCCAGCCAACAGAAACAACTGCTAAAGCAAAATCCTTTTGTGACTGGTCTATTGTTTCTGAACACCCAGCAAGAAGCAAAGGGTGTCCCTCACTGCAATGGAACAAACCTGTGTTACAGCAAGAAGCTTTGCAAATATCATTAGCTACTATTCAAAACAGCAAGACAGTAGAAAAACAATGTGAGGGCTTACATATGCTTTATCACTTCTTTGCACTCCCCATGCACAATTGTCCCAAACAATAAAAGGGCAGGAGGTTGCTCTCTAATGAATGGAAAGGATATTGCAAGACAGGACCTCCTGAAGCCAGGCTCAGAGTTAAGTGCAAGCTGCTGCAAAATGCACAGCAGTAACCTGCAGTCAGACTGAAGCTTCACTGCTGCACAAGGCAGCAAGGACATGCAGGGACATTTATCATGCCTTGCACACACAATCTGAGTTTGGAGTTGGAGCAGCACTGCCTCTCTCTGCATCTGAGCACAGACTCACTCTGCCCGATGCAGGTGCATTAATACAGTGTCAAAGGCCATCTGTGCCATTTGGACATTACTTTTTCCTCACTGGGAAGTGTCAGATTTGGTGACTGGTCTTTGGCACATCATCCACAGAACAACCCTCATTGAAAGCACATGAAAAAGTCCCACAGAGGACAAACAAGAATTATGTTGTTATAGCTGATACAGCCTGAGCAACATATAAAACAGGAGAAGTAGCTGGTAGGAGAATGTAAGAAGATACGAGATAGAGCAGTCCCACCCAAAGATGTGCTGCCAATATTTTAAAATAACAGCTCCCAGAAGCATTTCCCTGTCATGTGATGGATCCCACACAGGAGGAGTGGCTGTGCTGCAAAGAGAAGTGCTGGGTGGGTCGAGGAATCTGTTTGCTCTTCTCTTGTTTTCCCCATTTAAACAATGTTTTTATAAACACAACCAAGGAGGGAGGTGGCTCCACTTGGCAGACAGGCTCCTCCTGAGTAAATTTGCTGAAAGTAATTATTCTCTGTGTCCTGAAAGCTGTACTGAGCATACTCAATAGCTGTGCATAGAGCTCAGCAGGTACAACCCAAAACATTGCTGGAGGTTTTATGCAGGGAATTAGATTAATCCTTCCCCCAGTATTCCTCTTTCATCCTTCTAAAAGTAACTGCTCTTTCAGTATAAGATGCTTTCTAAAAGTAACTTTTTAACTTTTGCTTGAACTTGATTGTATGAACCTCACACAGGGTTGTATGACTAATAACCAGAAAATGTAATTTGGCATGAAAAATCACTTTCCTCTTTGACAAGGGCTGGTTCCTGAAATTCCAGTGACCATCCTCCCAACACAGTTGTCCCAAACCCTACAGACTGACATAGATATACTGAGTTTTATAAATATGCTTTAGATTCTTTCCCTATAATTCCTCCTTTTTTCAGGGATTCACTTGTTTTCTGACCACTTTTCAGATTCTCAGAATCAGAAGAGATGTAAAAAGTACTGCAGTGCAGCAAAGCTCACTCCTGCTCTCACTAGGAGATGCAGTGTAGGAGGAACTTGCTCTTGAATCACCAGTTTCAGTCCTCTTCCCCCACACATATAGATGATGCTTAATTATAACTGACACGTATTTCTGCTGCAGGGATTGCTTTATGTATTTCAGTCACCTAATGCTAAAAAAGCCCAATCTTATTTTAGTCCCAGCCTAGGTTCTCAAAAATTAGAGCTAGCCAGCTCATTTTATGCTCAGTCAGAGGGAGACCTTATACACATCTGTCTTTTAACAATCAATAGCCAGGTGTTGAATTGTTCTCTGGGGAAGAGTCCCAGGAAGGCTGAGAGACTGAGGCATTACAAAGCTGCTTACTTCAAGGCCATTCATGATTTATGCACTATATGATTAGCCAGAATCAGCTTCTAGGGTTAAGCTTGCAGATACTAGTTTGCAATAGACAGAAATAGTAAGTGACCTAATCAAGTATTTTGCTATTTAATACATAGCCTAATTAAGATATTATAATATTCAGGAAGTAACATAAGGTCCATGCCCTGTAAGAGATTTCTCGTAATATGAGAAAATCACATTTGTGTAGGTTTAGAGTAATTATTGAGAGGAAACTGGCATTAGAAAAATAAATAAATAAGAACCAGAAACATGCAGGAATGTTGGCAAAGAAATACAGAGGCCCATCAGCAAATCAAAGCAGCACTGTGATCTAGGCTGAAAATAGTTCCACAAGAAAATTTAGCATCTTCAGTACATTAATAAATTCACGTGCACGGCATGTAGAGAATGGCACACACAGCTAAAGATGCTGAAAGTAAGGGTAAGGGAAACAGTCTGTGTTAACATCAGATATTTAAAAGAGCCAGGCTCTTCACTCAAGGGTGAAACAAAGGTAATCTTGCTTCAGAGAAGACAATACAAAAGTGGCTTTGTGCTCTGTTCAGGACAGAATTCATGGTGGTCAAAACAGTGACAACAGGCTGCACTTGTC
The DNA here is from genome assembly GCF_028769735.1 of Zonotrichia leucophrys gambelii. NCBI lineage: Eukaryota > Metazoa > Chordata > Aves > Passeriformes > Passerellidae > Zonotrichia > Zonotrichia leucophrys. The sequence goes on from NC_088176.1 coordinate 19,926,740, forward strand.
AAAAAGGTCTGAATGAGGGTAAGAGTCAGAAGCCACTGCTTGAGAATGCTAGAAGTCAGTTCAACATCTTTATCAGAGGGTTCAGCCTGCTCCCACTAGACCCAGAAACAGGAAACCTACTACGATAACAGACTGCATCCTCTCTGTAATGCATGTCTAAATGCAAGTACAGCACAGGCACTGAGTTTGCCTTGCCTAGACAGCTTCACCCCATGCAAGGGCTTACATCAGGCCACAGCATTCCTCAGTTTAGGACTGTACTCCCTCTGATCTGTGTTTTGGTTACAAACCACTATTGACAGTTGGCAGCCAAGACTCCCAGAGAGCACTAAAGTCACACAAAAACATTGACCAGTGCCCTGAAGTTATACAGCATTCCTCTACCCCCAACTGCAGCACATCCCTACCTGCAGGTGGTCCCAGGCCAGATAGCTAGGGATAAACAACACAGCTGAATGGGAAGACTAATGCACAGTTTTCCATGGCTAATATCAACTTAGGTAAATAAATTACCAGAGCCAAGTCACAACATGGCTTTGGTATACCATAATCCAATATTTAATCTTTCAAGGATTCATCTTCCTCCACTCCCTTAATGCTGATTTCCAGGGGTCAGTGTTCCATGACTGGAACACAAGAACATGCACTTCCTGTAAGGGGGTGGAAGACAATCATAAACTCATGGAAAACTTTAGAGTGAAAGCCAGACTTGATATAAGGATGTCAAACTACATGAAGCTCACTGTATTCCAGGCACATTTTGCAGCTATTCACTTATCCACAGCATTAACAGTTTACCTATCATTTCTAGTTTAAATTTGCCAACCTCCATTTACCACAACTATCTCCCTGTGCTTTAATCTGAGCCACCTAGGTTGCTTTTTCTTTGTGAGATATTTCACTATGCTAACTTTAGCTAAAACCATGAACCCCAAGCATATTTCATTATGCAAATTGCATCAGATTTCAGAGCCTTATTGAGAAAGCCATGTTCAGTTCGTTGTATTTGTAATAGCAATTGCTAGGAAACCCAGCAGATAGCTGAAAAGCAACTGTGGGTTTTTTGTTATCAGGGGTAAATTCAGCTGCATGAATAAGATAGAAACCAAGTTCTGGCTTATTTCAGAGACTGCACCTTCATAATTCCCCCTGAAGGATATTGAATGGCTACAAACAGGACAAATTCAGTTGTGATAAAAGCATTAGATTAGAAAATATTACTGACTCCATAACTCCATGCACAGTGTAGTGTTATGGTTGTGGAGTGGTTTTTTTTAATACAGTGACCTTGTCTACTCATCATTTACCCGTCAAACTTTCTACTTAAGCTTTCAAATTATCAGTTATATCTTCATCATACCAGTGAGACTCTTCCATTTGGTTCATATTTTTCTTTAAGTTAAAGTAATCAGCATGGTCAGCTTTGAAGCCTTACCCAAAGTGCAGTTTAACACAGTTACACATGACTTGCCAGGTCTTAACAACTCAGTGAAGGTGAAATATTTAAGTCAGTTTTCTTCCTGAGAGGTAGATTTTGAGTACATAGTGATTATCATGGCTTACTAGACAAAAAGGAACCTGATCTTAAGTTGTTTTATATTTGGGATTTTATTCTTGAACTGTTTTTAAATGTTTCAAATGCTCAGAAACACATATAACAGACAATGGACTGACTTACTGTTTGAAACATTACAAAAGGCAAGAAAAGTTTTCATTGATTGCACTGTGTGATTTCTGCAAGACAGCAGTGAAACATTCTGTAGGGTTGACTTAATAACTTTTGTAAATAAAAGGCAAAATCAAAAATGGCCATAATTTTTACCTTTCTTACAGATCCTGATGTAGTGACTAGTGATGCTGAGCCAGTCTGAGGGGCATATTGTAGATACTCAGGCCAATCTCGGTGTTATCAGTATCTCAGCATTACCCCACATTAGATATTAAGGCAGGCATATTTTTAAATGGAGTCACGTATTTTTAAAATAAGCATTTTAAGTGTTCCCTGAATCTGGTAGGCCTCAAGCAAGTATTCCCTATAGAGAATACTCTGATAGTTATTTTGTGCATTGATGTAACTAGGCAACATATGTATCATCCTACACACTAGGCCATACTTGTCCAAGATCATGCAAAGAAGGATGACATGGCAAAATCATAGGCAGAGCTGGATCAATACACTTTGAAGATGCTGGAGCAATGCAACAACATGACTGTAAAAGTACTCTGTGACTGCCAGTATTTGTGTCTTATGTAGCACTTTTTAGTCTCCCATCTCAATTCTTCTGTTGAACTTACACCTACTTGTGCAAGAATGATAAATTTTTTTCACAAGGTGCCTCTTGTGAAAGTTTTTTTTCCTCTGCAGTTGAGCTCATGACTGTTTTTAGGCTTCCTATTCATAGCTGCAAAAAGTTGCTAACAAATGACATTCAGGGAATCTCAATGAAGCAGGTAAGAAAGATTTTTCTTAGAACTTCTATATCACTCTTGGGCACAGATATTTTATGACCAACAGACATCTCTGCTCCTTAGTATTCACCTTTAGGGAGAAGAAGGTCAATTTTTAAATTTGAGAAGCAACATCCTAAGACAAAGTAGCAGCAAATCTATAATGTTACTGTTACGAGGTGATTTATATTACAAACATGGACAGGACCAAAAGAGTTTATAATAACTTGTATTAAGCATCAAGGATGCAGTGTTTACAGCAGATCTGCACCCCTTTATATCTGAAACACGTCTCAACCTGCCTATGGCTCATTTGTGTTTAGCTGCAGCATTTGAAACATTGTAATACTGAAGTCTTAGAATTAGACCCTATATTCATAATTTTATAAATGATCCTGTTAAATTCAGAGAATCCTTCCTGAAAGCAAGGCCAACCATGTAGAGTAAAAATCAATCTGCAAAAGTTGTTTAAATACAGATTTTCAACTGTGTTCTTCTACGAAATCATGTTTTAAAAAATTTAGTAAAATAATTATATAATTGCTTGTGAAAACAGAAATATTCAACAGATATTTCCTCTTTTTTTTTTTTTTGGGTAGAAAAATACTTGACCAGACTTTCAGAATTCTGCTCTGTAGTCATTTGTTTGAACTCCTAAAACATGAGTAAATTGACAGGCTTATGCCAGTTGTCTCAAGGCTGTTTTTCACAAATCACCCACCATCCATGTTCACTGCTCTATACTCCATGGTATCAATTTGTGCCTCACTGCATGACTCAAATCACAGTCACCACACAAAATCATGCACAAGTACTGTGCAAGCACTTCTTGCCAAGATTTTAGTCTTCTCTTTCTAGGAACGTTCACATAAGCAAAAGTTTGCCTGGACAAATACTAACAGAAAATGGTAGGACTCAAGGGTTGTGAGGTGGGTTGGTTGGCTGGTGGGGAGGATTTGCAGTTGTTTGTCAGCCTGTATTCGTGTGGAATAGAAGGTTGGAGCATTTCCCTATTTCTCCCAAATATACGTTTATGTCCTACACCAACATGGGTATTATCAGATGCCCAAGTGCAAGCTCCAAGTCAGACTGGATGTGTCAAAGCTTAAACTAGAAATGAGCGCAGGTCTTTTGTCTCACCTAAGTGATAACTAACACCAGCTGAGGATCAGGCCCTTTACATGCCGTCAAAAGAGGAGGGCTGTAGAAATCCAGACAACCAGGTTTTGTGTACATTTCCTGCCATTCTTTGGCTCTAGTTTTCCATTGGCCTGTTTCATAATTTTATGAAATGTCACTCCAATTATGTTTGGTTTTGCAGTTACATAATTCTCCACACTCTTCCCCCCTGCCCTGATTACACTACTGCTGATGATTCAACTATTTATAGACTTTATAAACTCTAGAAACAATTCTCTAGTTTTCAGGTACTAATGAATTACATTCACTTCAATTTCATGGTAACCAGCTGGCTGTCAACTGAACAGCTTGACACAAACAAACAGACAAACCCCACTTGCAGACAAATAAAGGCATTTGAGTCCTCTGCTGTCACAATAATAGTAACTAGTGCAGACTCACTAACTCCAGAAGCAGAAGTGCTCACTGTTATTGCTATGCAGATTATCACATCCATGAAAAGAGCAAAATGCAATGACCCACCCTGCAAACTGCATGTCTTCTGCAAGGCACCATGAAGAATCAAAGACTCAACAGCATCAACTCTTTATATAACCCAGCCCATTTTTTTCTTCTGGATTCATGTTCTAGATGAACCTGTGGCCTCAAAAAAGACTGATATCTCTGTCCACAATATCTGTTAACTACAGTTCCAATGACACTTAAAACTGTTATTTTACTCTTTTGTACAGACTATGCTATAACTGCATTAATTTGAGGAGTCTTTAGGATTTCAGCCCCTTTATATGCACAAATAAACTTTCAAATTCTCTGACCTAGCAAACTTGCATAATTAATCCATGAACTTCAGAGAAACAGGAAATCAGGCACATTGGATCAAGATTAAAATTCCACATGATATTCAGAAGGGCTGCAAAGCTAAGTTCTAGATTGAAGAGAAGTGGCAACTACTTTATGCCAAATTCATCACTGAATCAAACAGATGTGATTTCCAAAGTTATGCCAAGTTGCAGCCACTTCTTATGAGAACATAATCTTTTCCATTCCCATTACTCCTACCTCCCCCTGCCCCCAATCCCTTCTTTATTTTGGAATAAAGCCCAAGACTGAGTGCACCAGTTATGTTTTTATAATACTCCACTCTCAGTTTTCACTAAGAGGTAAGAAAGCCAACATGCACACTGCAGGGCCCTTATAAATAGCTAACATCTAAACAACGCTCCTACAAGAAGAGCAGACTGAAAATGGCAGCAAGATGCTAGATGTTACAGAATGCAAAAGTGTTGAAAATGGAGTAATCAGAGTTTGCCTAAAGAATCAGAGTGCACAAGACAGTACTGTTCCAAATATGATTCTGCACTGATCAAAAGCAATGAGTATATGTGTAACATTTTGCTCAAGCAGAAAGCACTGAGAACTTGTAAATAAATGCTAAATAGCAGGCTAAAAGTTACAGAGGGATTCAGTCAGCAATTACTACACAGAGGCTTCAATAATTCATGGAAGCCTCATCCAGATATCTAGGTATCCAAAGACTTAAAGTGTAAGCAAACCAATAGGTCAACAATGTAGGCTTTTCTATTAATCTAATAGGGGCTTTAAAAGCTATCTGCTTAGACAGGCCTGGCTGTCTTGCCATGTTTTAAAGATTTTTGTGGTCTCTTGTCATGCCAAGTCTCAGCATTCTCCAGGACAGAAGTGCTGAATAGAACATTGAACAAGTTTAGGGCTGTCCATTGCTTGATTTTTAGCACACTTAAAAGCCTGGATTCAAACTCTTGCCTTTTATCCCTTCACTTTCACATGAACGAGGACTTGACATTCCCTCTTGCAGTAAGTCATTTCAAAGGTCTCCATTTCCAGTGATTTTAGCACAAGTATTGGACTAACAGCTCTCAATACAAAAGAGCAGGCAACAGAGAGCACATAACAGAGGAGAATGGTATAGCAGCCTTTCATTCACCTAACCATGATGCAGCTGATGGTTATAAATGTAGACTTGATATAAATGCTGACTCTAACTTCACCAATATGTTTCTCTGTAGACTGTAATGGTAGTCTCTCTCAAAAGCTATAGATATCTGCTTTGCAGATGCACTGAGCTGAACAAACCCAAGGGTTAGAGCAGTGAGAAGACACTAAGATTTAAAACACTGTTCTAGAAATGGAAGGTTCACCTGCTGTCCATTATCCCTAGACTCAGCTACATGTTATTGCATAGAAGGTAATTCTAGATCCAATCTAGGAGCTAGGTTGTGGAAGCTGGTGAATCCAGCTATACAGAGCTTTTAAAGAGTGAACAGAATATATATGAATATAAGGACCGAATGTTTCTGCCCCTTGAGAGGTAGGGAAATGGACTGCAAGCTTGGACTTCATGCAAAAGGGTTTTTAATAGGCAGGGACCTGTACATTCTTGAAATTGGTCTGTTGTTGTCATCTTATTGCAAGGGTTTCATACTGTTGTTTCCTATCACAAAAGTTCCATACCTTCTTGGTGTTTCTCGTGGGCATCTCCAGAGCACTGCCTCTTTCTTCTTCACAAAGCAGCCACTGACTCCAGTTCCCCTCTCACCCAGCCACCCCACTCTTTTATAGCACTCTTCTCATTGGTTACAGCTGTGGCCTGTTAAAGTCAGGCCTGCTCCTAATCTTTGATAATTGGCACAGCTGCAACTCCTTAGGGGTAAGATTACCTTCTACACTATCTTTATTTTCTTATATTCTAACCCACTTCAGTCTGTGACTGCCGAACTCACCTGGATGCAAATACTAAATTCATAATTTCAGCCTATCATTCTCTACGTAATACCTGCAACATCAGGAGTTGGAGTGATCACCTGTATGTAGTGATCCCTAGCAGCAAGAACCAGAGCAACCATAGAGTTAACCATAAAGAACCCATTTCCAGTGTTCATGAGAGTAAGGAGGCCAAAAAAGAAACCACACACATAGCTATTGTAACAGCTGATATTACATATAAAGGCTTAGACGTACCAAAATATCACAGGCTGTGTTCTTCAGCAAGTTACAGTTCCAGTTTTAGAAGTTTCTATGGCAACTGAATTGCTAATCCACATGGTTTTTATTCCAATTCATGCCACAGATCACATTTGGCAAATGGCATGAGCTCTCAATTTATGGCTAATTGGTTCTGCACTTGGAGATATAAAGCCCCATTTGCTGGGTTGCAGGGATTACATTGGTTTTGTATTTTCATACACTGCTTCTTTTAATCACAAATATGAAAACCCAGATATTTTAAACAGAAATTTACTAATGCATTGAAGTACAATTTAAAAGCAGCAGGCAGGTTCAATATCTGATACTGAGAGCCTAGAATGTCCCTTGTGTTACTCTCCCCACACATTTCTTGTTGCATGGGCATTAGTGGGCAGGACTTGCCTGCACCTCACAACAGCCTGCTGAGGCTCCAGCTCCCAGCCAGCAATGCCATGGATGATAGAAGTGTGGGACAGAAAACAGAACAGCAAAGGATGCACAGAGCTCACCACAGCCTAGCTCCATACCAAGGTCAGTCACTAGAAGCTGTTCTAGTAAAAGAATGCTTCTTTAAAAATAAAAGGTGCTATATCTCTCTTAAGGGATATTTTATGGCAAGGGCACACCCTTTAAGGAATATGGTTACTTCTCTCCATTCAAGTGTCTTTAACTGCTTCCAGCTATAAGTTATTTTGAACTATAAAACTCACCAGTTTTAACATTCAAAAATGTTATAATCAATTTCATAACATTGCTTAAATTAACATAAGCTAATTTGAAGCTTAGACTTGAAAAAGAAAAATCAGTATTTAACAGCTTTGAATATTTAGCAATCTTAAAAATAGGACTTGTTTCCTTTTTCCAATAATTAGTATTTGTACCATAATTATAGTTTGTCTATAATTTCACTAATCCTTAAGAGCTTAGCTGCAAATAGTGTGCTTATTCAGTGTACAAGAATGTTTCCAACAAGAGGCAAACATTCAAAATCTCACCATACACAGAGTTTAAAAGATCCCCATGGATGTGGGGATGGATGAAGATAACACATATATATCATGACCAAAAATTCAAAGCCTGCAAAACAAAGTATAATGTGACATCACAGGCTAGCGCCTTCAAAGAGGTCCAAACATTCAGAAAGTATTTGAGGTGTTAGTGTATGGTAATTACTTTGTTCTGAAACTTAGACAAGCCCTGCCTCTCCGGATGTTCTCAGCTCCATTTTGGAGGAAGCAATTTCTTTTTCCAGTTTTATCACTTAACCCTGAACCTTTTCCTCAGGCCACTTATTATCAGCATCACACCAACAAGTCTCCCAGAAGTAAAGTTTTCCTCTGTGATAGCCTTTGAACCCAGCCAAGGATTTCCACAAGACTTCTACCTAGAAACTCTGTCCCAGTCATATGAGTTACTGCAAAACCATGCCTCCAACAGGCTCTGTTATCCTGGACACAGTATCAGCTGAAAGACAAGATGTATCAGTGCCTATCTGCTGTTTACATACTCAAAGAGCCTTTTTAGAAGTTTGTACATAGTACATAATTTTTTTTTCTCTGGGTCACAAGTACAAGATATGGTATTGCCCTGGGCTGTAATTTCAATGTAAAAGTCTCCATTATATCCATGATTTATTACCCATACAATTTCTACTATTTCAGGTGTAATCTTTAGACAACATAAGAGGAATACTTGAACCTAGCACAATTCTGTTAAGATCAAACATAAGCCTTTTCAGGTGGTCAATAACTGCATTTCTTAGCTTGCAAAGTGCAAGCTACTGAACATCTAATTAACTAATTTAGCATGTGAATAAGAAATATCCATTAAAATACAGGACTTCTCATGCAGGTAAGCTGAAAACTGATCCATTGTGAAGTCTGTTCAAAACAGTAGTTCAGTTTCCAGGACAGTTCTATTTTTCATGGAATGGAAACTACACTAAAAAATCCAAAGTTCAGTACTTCTGTTCCTTTTTAATCTGCCATAACTCTGTTAGTTCAATGCCTCTCCAATTTCAGTTATAACCTTCCAAAAGCAACATTTCTGTGCTCAGATTTTTTCACACCATATCAGTCTTTTAAATACTAAAACCTGAGTCACACAGCAGAAATGGAAAAAATGTTCTGAAGAACTGAAAAGGAAAAAAAAAAAAAGGAAAAATATTCCAGAGATTGCTTTTCAATAGAGCTATAGAATTTGCAAATCAATTTTGTTGTGTCAGCCACTAATCTGTGTTTTTGTATTGTGATATTATTCTACAGTTGCCAGCACACACAACAATACAATGCTTTAGCACCTCATCAACTGCATTAGAAAAATAATGGTATTTATAATTTAAAATGGACAGTAGATGACTAAGTCTTGCGATATTTTTGGATATTTCACAGCAAATATTTTCAGTTGATACTCACCCTCCTTTCCCCTTCAGTTTTCTTCTCAACGTGCAATTACCCATTGAAGACAAGAATTTGATCCTTGAATGAAAATGAAAAAGCTGGTAATTCAGCGCTCTGTAGACTCTCTCCACAATCTGTGAGAAATACTTGAAGCCCTAGTAACAGTGAAAATCACAAAATAGAAGGTCTTCTCTATTATAGGGCAACTAGGCAACTTTGTCCTTTCCAGCAGTTGAAATACATGCTGCATGACAAGTTTGGAAGCATAATTTCTTGGAATTGGAGATTTTTAAAAATCAATAACTAGATGTAGTAAGTGTTCTCGGTATTCCCAGATACTTTCCCTTTTCTAAAAAGGGAAAGGTGGAGGATTAAAAAAATCCACAGGTGGTATGACTTTTTGTAAAATATTCAATTTCTAAGAGAATTCAATGGACTTCTGGAAAGTGTTAAATAGAAAAAATCCAAACTTGTAGGACACTGGTAGCTGATAAGAAGAATCATCATTCTACCAGAGTTTCCTTCAAATTGTAGTACCTGAATATGATATTATGTACAATCAATCTTATGCAAGGTGTAACACAAACTACCCCCCCCCAGCTATGCAGAACACAGCACCCTTCCAGAGTTCAGACTGTGCTAAGCAAGGACAGATAAAGCACAGATATCTGTAAAGCAACACCATTCAGCATTCAATGCTTGGCCTCTGTTTCCACATTTCTTTTTCATTCCTTTCCCCTCCTCTCTTGGGATAAGGTCAATGAAGGTAACCATAAAAGTAAAAAATTAAAAGAAAAAGCAAGAATAAACTACCACTTAAGTTACTTCAGCAGTACATCCTGGCAACTCAAGATCTTTCTTAGGATCATGCCATTATCAACTACCCCCAATCACCACCTTCCCCACACTGGGCCTGCAGAAGGAGATTGCAGATATGTACTGATACCAGATGGTTTCCAGCTCCTTTTGGGCAGCACATGAAGGTCATTGAAACTGTCTTTCAAACAGACCTTAGAAAAATCTAGTGAACACTTAGTCACTGTGCTACTCTGGGTTTGCTGTGATGCTTCCTGAAGTCTTCTGTAAAGTCTTCATTCCATAGAGACAGCTCCATCCAACAACACAGACATTACTTCCTCCAAATACAAGACCAGCTCATACTGGGCTGGTAACTGGGCATCTCTTACTCTCTGCATTGACACTGCTTTAAAAATGCATGGAGGGGAAGCACTTCCAGATCTCCAGTTACTGTCCTTTTACTTCAGTTATATCAATTGTTCTGTAGTCCCAGGAAGCAGTCTGAGCAGCCTGGCCCGAGCCAGCACTCCTGGTATACTAGCCAAAACCACAATATTTACAGATTATTCTCTTAACTGCCTGGAGGAACATATCATCTTCTGGCAGAATGCAAAGAATTAATGGTTTTGGAAACTCAGCAGAGTAAAGAAGGAATCAAGCACTAGCAGCTAACAACACAGACTAGCAGGCTTCCAGGAAGTAGCAGAGACCATTCTGGTCTTGTGCCCTGTAACACACAACACTGCCAAAACAAACCACTTAGTGACATAAAGCAGCAAATAAACACTGAAAACCATCTTCTCTCTGCTTCTATGTTATTTCATGAAAGTAGGCTGTACACAGGTGTTCCATGTCATAGGAAGCATCAAACTACTGCCTCTCTGGGCACACTGCTACGTTTTCTACAAATGCAGCATGCAAAAACTTATCAGATCACAGGTTCTAAGGTCAGAAAACACTTCTAGGATGATCTAGTCCAAGCATTAACCAGTACCAATGTGTTCAACCTTAAGCCATATCCCCATGTGCCACATGCCTTACTGAACACCTCTGGATGATTCCACTACTTCTCAGGGCAGCATGTTCCAATGCTTGACCACCTTGTAAGTGAAGAAATTTTTCTTAATATTCAATCTAAACCTTCCTTGGTGCAACTTGAGGCCATTTTCTCTTGTCCTGTCACTTGCTGCCTGGAAGAAGAGATTAACTTCACTACAGCTTCCTTTCAGAGAGTTGTAGAGAACAATGTCTCCTCTGAGCCTCCTTTTCTCCAGGCTAAACAACTCCCTCAGCTGCTCCTCATAAGACTTCTGCTCCAGACCCTTCACCAGCTCAGTATAATGTTCTTCAGAAACAGAGAGATTGCCACCATGTGAATCTCCAGCCCCATGGTTGTCAGTTATTCTGAAGTTAACTCCTGGTCCTACTGAAAGCCAGGGTACCAAAATGCCATTCTGTAGTTCTCAAACATGCAAGATGTTTGCTACAGCCACTGCATTGCATGTTTTAGCCTTAATTGGGATGATTTGCTACAGAGATAAGTAGTGTAATCTGTTATATTTAGTGTTTCTAGAATCATACATAGAGAGTTTTAGGCAAATAATGATCAAATTAAAATGTGAATCTCTGTGGGGGAAAATGTGATGGCTATTGGGGAAGAAAAGAAAAGGACAATTTATTAAATTAGCAATAAACTTCAGAACTTATAAAGTTCAAATACCTCAAACAGCATTCTGTCCAGATCATTTTAATTCACTACAAGAGTATAACACCACTCTGTGTGCAAAGAATAAAGAGTTGCATCTCAAGAAAATTTAAGGATGGATGCTTTAAATCCTAACCCTTGCTAGGAATGGATTCACAGCTCAGAGAAATCTCGAGTTGGAACATACTGGTTTGTGCCAATTTTGGAAAATATTCTGCACTGCCAAAAGAGAAAGGTCAACCTCAAATACCACAAACTGCATGACAATGTTACACTGCATGATCTCTCACTTGCCCATCACAAACCATCTTCTCTGTCTTCCAGGTGACCTGTATTTACTGAACAAATATTTAAATATTTAAATACTTTTGACAAATTTCAGACTCGTGACTTAAACTGATCTTTACTGGTACTCACCCTACGGGAAGACTAAACGAGGAATGAAGGGAAGGGCTAGATGTTCCCTTGTGTGCTCTGCAGTGTACTTATTTAGTAGCTTTCCATTCTGTGGCTGTTGCTTTGATTTTCTGAGGAATTTTGTGCTCAGTGGTGCATACCTAACTGTGCAGTGCCTGGCAGTGTGCCCAACCAGCCTGGCAGTGTCTGCTGGTATTTATACTGGACATATTCTACATCTCACAACAGCTGTCTGTGACCTTCTTCAGATAGGTATCATGACAGAGAACTTACCCAATTGCCTCTCTGGCAGTTGCTTTAGCACACAGACAATTGCATGCAAACTCATCTCTGGGGACACACGAGAGTCTACTGCAGAATCACACATAGCATAATATTCTATTAGCATTTATTCTTATTTTCCAAAATTATAATTAAATCATTCTTAGAGGAACTCCTACCAACATATTCTGAACCAACAGGCACAGGGAATCTAGATGCCAAATTTGCCCTTTTGATCACATGTTAAACTCATGAAAGAGGATCCAAAAATTAAAGTCATGTCCAACTTTGAAAAGTAATTTGATCCAAAATACACAAATCAAAGCTTCCCAAGGGTTATATTCTATAAATATAGAATATATTTATAGCTGTATTTTTTCAGCTGGAGGTGGTTTTGAGCTACTTTAATTTAATCAATTATCTTTTAGATAAACATATAATCCTAGACATATACAATGTCAAAACAGAACTGTATATCCCATGTAACAGTTATCTTTTTGAAGACTTAACTCTGCCAGTGAAAATTGTATTTCCAGAATATTGCATTTGAGCTAGGCCAGATAGGCTCTTCATTTTTCCTATTTTTTTTTTTTAACTTGTTAATGCAAGTATACAGTAAAAAGAACATCCTTCTTCCTATCCTTCAAAATCAGATTGGCTGCAAAAAAGAAAAACAAGCAAAAAAACCTGAAACATCATGATGTCAAGATGAACAGGTGATATCAAGAACACTACAAAATAGCTTTTTTTTAAGACCAAGACTTCATTTAGTATACAGTACCCATGAGTGCAGACTCTGACCATTCTGCCTGGCTTGGATAATGAACCAGTGGCCAAAGACTTAGGAACATTTTCTTGGTAATAGCATTGAGTGCTTAAGGGACTCAAAGGGTCATCTGAATGTTGTGAATGGAAAAGTCACCATCCTAAAGAGCATATAATTTTATATATGATGGGAAGAAGAAAGCATTTTATAGGCAGAAAATGAAAATGCACGGTTACAACATGATCACAAGATCGGTGGTTGGACCTGCATATTTAAACCAACACAATTGTTCATATTATTTTGCTGGACTTTTCATTTCTCCAGTCTGGCAGTACCCAGTAACAGAATAAACTGCAGACAAATTCAGCAGTTCAGAGATCAGGTTTAACTTGTAATGAGCATCAGAAGCAGCTTCTGTGACCACAATATGAAGGAACAGAAAGACAATTCAACATAATTTCAAGCTTCCAAATGCTTTTCTTGCAAACATAAGATTAGGATTGAAGGAAATTAGCTGGTTTACAAGTCTGCAGAATTTTCTGAGGAGCAGCAGAAATTCTAATAGAGAATTTACGAAATAGATACACTAAGACCAACTTCATGTTTCTAAGCAATGTCAGGAATTTTCATGTACCTCCATCTTATAGCTTTGTTTACTTTTCTCACAGATTTATCTTCTTGCTGTTTAAAAATTTCCAGCAGCAGTGAAAACTGGATCTTGCTCTTCATTCAGAATCCAACATAAGCAATCTTGCTTACAAGTTCCTTCCATTTCTTTTCTTAGTCCCTTCCTTTTTCCTCAGCGCCTGGGTCTCCACTGAAACCAAGAAGAAAGCTTTGTCACCAGATATATTCAGACCTTTCACAACTAAATCCCCAGAATTTTGATGTCTTTACACTAGTACCACTACAGCTACCTCAGTTATCCATTATACTGGACATACTCCAATTCCCAGCTTGCTCCTAGCCCCCAGCTCTCCAGGGAACCATTTTGTCCCTTCTCCATAATAAGAAAAGAAATGGCCTTCTAAGAATCAAAATTACAATATATCTCTTCAAATCAATGTCACTGTACATATGAAGCCAACAGACACCATTATCCTACTTTGCTATTGTACAGTTGTGTCCTCTGCTGTAAAAGCCCTCAAGTATTGATTTTTCTTAGTATCAATTACCATCTCAACAAAACTGAGGCTGACTGTTGGTCTCAAACATGTGACAATGCTTTGAAGATCTGTTTAAATATTTCTAACAGTGCCTGCTATGGGCAAAAGCAAGCCCCATGAAATGTGGATAAACAGCATTGCCTCACACATATAAAACACAACTTAAAAAGTTCTTTCTAAGCTGTGCATTGAACCTTGCAGTGCCTCTGGCTCATCATTTCATCTGCTCTGCCCTGTCATTTTCTTCTGCCAGAAGTCCCTTCTTGTGGGGCCTCAACAATGCCACACACTATAGTGTTCCACATTGCTTTGTGAGAAACTAGAAGCCACTCCCATTGCCCTCCCTGACACATAGAGAAGGCAGCCAAAGTTCCTGAAAGTGGAGGCAAAAAGGTTGGTGTCCTGAGGGAGTTGATAGTATCAAGATTGCCTATGTGAATGCCTGCATGCTCAAGTTGTGTAACAGCCAGGGAGTGTGCTCCTCGAAGTGGTTCCCTTCTTCTGAGGAAAGGAGAACCACCCAGAGATGTTTGGATTGAGGGTGGATCTATCAGTCCTTCAGATGTTCATGGGCCAGCCCTCAAGCTGCATCCCTCAGTTTGAAAAGGTCACAGATAACATACAGGGGAATGAGTTATTTACTATTAGTTTTAGTACTTTGGATAATGGGGGCTTTTATTCCTTTGGGAAGACACTTTCAAGGTGCAGAGTTAACTTCCCATCCCTTCCAATAGTTGAGAAGGAATGGCAAGTATGGATTACTGGCTGGCCTGTAAACCAGAACCAGCCAAATGTGGCAGTTCATATTCACTTGCTCACTTTGCATACAGCTCCCAGATATCAGCAAAGCCAAGAAAGAAAGTCACTTGCCCAAATAAATGTCTCAAAATTACTGTAATACAAAGCCATCAATTTTCAACTCATTCAGTCATATGGACAGGCATCTACAGAGCTGATATGTAACTCTCATTATTTTCCTGCTACAAATAATGGGGACTTAAGTCCCACCACGTGAGATTATTTACTTACAACATAAAGGAACATTAACTCCTTTCTGTCCTCCCTGTTCATCAGCAGAAATAAAAACAGGAAATGTCAGTAAAACACAATCTTTCAAAATGCACACAAACAATGCTATTTAAAAAAAAAAAAGTACCAAAACTCTAAAGACTTTAAAAATTCCTCCTAAGTAAGAAACAGCTTTTTTATTCCATGCAATGCCACCAGCTGGCTAATCCTGATGATTCATATAGGCAGGTGGAGTTAAAACAGCTTATCAGGGAAACACTCTTCCATTTTTACATAAAGAACACTTGTACACTTTTGACTAAATTAGTTCTCAAGGAACACATGTTGAGCAGCCTGATACCAATGCTTTAGAAAATTCAGATGAATGAACCCAGGCTTTCAAAAATCCTTATATTGGAACACAGTACTTCAGAAGTAAGGTTTAGGAGACTGAATCACAACCAGCATGATTCACAACCTTGTCATACAACAGGCAAGTCTTAGACCAACCAAAAGCAGCTGAAACTTGACTGGACCAAGGACACCTGGAAGTTGACTAGCCCAAAACACATTGCCCTATTCACAACACAGTATCTAACCTCATGCATGTATCTCCAACTCTACAGATATAAACTGCATGAAGATAGCCAGAAAAAACACCTAGAGGTACATCATTATCTTCTCTTTAATGGAAAAACAAAGTGGTTTAATTTGCGTCATACTAGATATTTTAAGCACACCCTACCTTGCTATGAGCTGCAACTCTTATTATTTGTTTATGCATCAGTGTTCTCACCATCCTCACTCCTGACCCATACACCAAAAACAGAGTAGAACAAGATCACAGATTCCCAGTGCAAGTGTGCATCCCAAGTAAGGTGCATTGCTATATTTAATTCTTCTCTGGTTGCCAGTGCATTTCTCTGTGCTAAATTTCAACACAGTCTCAGCACTGAGAGACCCAAGTACCTCTTCACATAGAAACATGTCTTGTTACACTTCTATATAGACACAATTCTTCTGCTTTGCCAGTTGCTATAAGACTAAAAGCAGATAGGACCTCACTAGTAGATCTGGTGAAAAAATTTAAAAGAAATCGAGTCAGACTAGACTAGAAATTAGAGTAGATAGGGCTTGAGCTGACTAATCCAGTAATTTAGTGCACTAACCAGGACTACAGGCAGTGAAGGCCTTTACTCCTCTTTTCCAAAGTAACCTAGAACCCAGAGAACTCAAGGCAAAGCACAGACCTTCTGGGCCTCCAGTACTCCTCCTCACATGGCAGAAGTTGCAGGCTGGGAATCTCAAAGCTTCCCAGTTGCTGCTCTGGCTTGTTCAATCCTTCATTGTGTAATAAGCAACACACAATTTCATGTAACAATTCCAATGTCCAAGGGGTTATATAAAAATTTACAATTTGCAGATAACTGCAAACACAGGGTTTATTCTGAATTGGGGTAGGCTTGAGCTAAAATTTCCTATGAGCCAGAAATACTTCAAAAATTAATAATGCTGAAGAACAAACACTGCTTGTAATTTGGTTTGTTAGAGCATCAGTAAGTGTTTGGGGCACTGCGAAATTCTTCCTAAGGCTAGCACTTAAACACCCTACAAGTACAGAAAAGAAGTTGACCTCAGAATTCAGGTTTTGTTGAATCAAAGTGTTTCACAATGCCAGAGATCGAGAGAAAAACTGTGATAAATTATACAGCCATTATTTAAAAGATGGTGTCCTGGATTTACAGATCATCAATTCTGATAAGGGAATAAAGAATACGATCTGAGGTCAAACCAGACTAGAAAAGAAATTGCTTCATTAGAGAGTAACATGCCTGCTGCTCCTTGAACCACCAAAGTTTTCCTAGCATTTTCTAGGCAATAATCAGGATGTCTTGCTTGTTTTGAATTTGTCTGTTTATAGACAGACAACTGGTGTCAGATTATGCTTAGTCCCTCTGTGAGGACAGAGTTCCTTACACTTACATTAAAGTAAGTATATCTAGCTTCAGCTAGATGAAATCTCAACAGCTTATGTCTTAGACCCCTCACTGTCAAATGCAGAGTCTTAACTAAACTTGTAGGAGTTGTTTAAAATCAGGTATTGGAGGCTTACTCTCACTTATACAGCTCTAAGTACAACTATACAGCTACAGATCAACTACAGAGCCCATCAGCTGCTCCATCCCACAGCATGTTGCTATGGTTTCATTAACTTGAAGCTGAAGCCAATACCCCAGTTCATTAGAGCAACCCACTGAGGCTTCTTTAAATATAGGATGAAGAAAGCCTCCTCTTCTTCCAGACCTCACAAGGTCTGGAGCAGCGAGCAAATTAAAGCCCAAATGTCTTCCAAAACCACCTCTAGCCAAGCCATACAAACCAAGCAGTTGGCAAAGCAAGGATCTTGTTCAAGATGCTGCCAAACTGAATCCTGGGAAATACTGGGAAAGAGATTTTTGTGGCAGTGCTCTTTCCCAGGATGCATTTTTGGTAGCATAGCTGATGCATATTTAGTACAATGTCCTACAGGGAGGACAGAAAGAAGTTTTCAAACTTCTAGGGAGAATCAGATGCTCTCAATCAAGCTGAGATTTTCAATGGCTTCCCCTGGATCCTAACCTCCCAAGAGCTTTGTCTGCTCTCACCATGCTCATATCACCTCATTAGATTAATATCAGGATAATAATTTACCAGGACTGTGACAAGTCCAAGTCAGTGCTTTTGGAACCTCAGAGAAGATATTGAAAAAATGATGAACAAACACCTTTCAAAGGACATCTGTTCATTAGGAGTGCTCTGTGGCCACTTACATTAACTTTGTTTAATATACATATCACATCACAGTATGCTTTGAGAAAGCATATGCTGAGGATTTTTAAGTGTAAATGACTCTTCTTTTTTAGCAATCTTTCTTCACCACTATTCTCCACTGGGATCTTGTACTTCAGATGGCAGCAGTAATGGAATGAAATTACCTGTTCCTTAAGACCATGCTGGAGTTTATGCAAAGGAGATCAACCATATTGTGTAATTTCCATGGGCACAGGCTTCCTGGGAGCAGTAAAGGCAGAGCCCCTTCTGAACTTTGCTGAGGGAAGGAACCCAGTGTCAAAGCCAGTCCAAGTAAATAAAGTCACATATACAAACATGTACTTCTTTGAATGTAGGGATGTATGAACAAGGCTGGTATCTTTGCCACTTGCTCTTCTCTCTGCCTCAAGCTCTAGAAAATTTTAATTTCTCAAGACACCCCGGTATCAATTACCCTGGATAGAAGGGCTAAACAGGCAGGCATCACAACCAATGAGATAAGAATCTGTCCCAACCTGTACTGCAGCACAACCAGCACTTATTTAGCTTTTCTCCTGAGCACTGAAACTCGGGATTTCTTACCCTGAACAAAGCTATCCAGACTGATTGACTGACACCCTTTCCAGAAGGGCAGCAAATAGCTGCTTATATCCTGGTGATTTCTGTGATTACAGTCTGATTAAGAACCCGTCATCTCAGTTCTAGTCATGGATCAGGCACCTCTGTGGCCCAGGAAGGCTGTTTAGTTTCTTCGCCTTCACCTTCTCTGTCAGGATCTGGAGAATGACCAAGTGTTTAAGCTGCAGTTTCACAGAAACTGTTACAGAACAGCATCATCAGGCTGTACCTTCAACACAGCCTGAACCAATCCAAACTGCTGGCCAGCACAGTCCTGCTGTCCTTGCCTCAGAGTGCCACATTCCTCCTTGGCACTAACAGAAGTGACACCAAGAAAGTTATTAATGTTCTCACCAGATCTCAGAGCAAAGATGACACCCACTATATGAGGACAGATCAAGGCCAGAATGGAAAGGCAAGGAGAAATGAATGGCCAATTAGATCAACTTCAGTCATCACAGGAGCACAGATTTTGTAATTCTTGAATCTTATGAGCATTTGAAACATTTTTTCAAGTGCAAGTATTAGATGCAGTATGGAAAGCGTGAATGGAAGGCCAGAGCAGAGTCTCTGGATGAGTTTTCACTATTAAAGCTAAATGGAGTTTATTGGGAAAGGACTCCTCTGCTATTATGAACAGAAGGAGCTCTGTTATTGCCTACAGCAGCCCTCACAGCCAGAAATGGATGGCCCAGAAGCTGAAGTGAGGTAGCAGACAGACAAGAGGGGTCCTCTAGTTGGCAGAGCACTAGAGTGCAACTTGTCCACACAGCAAGTCAGAAGCAGAACTAGGTAGCTGCCCTTCTCTTTTCCTATGTAATCTTTAACAATTTTAGCCATACAGTCTAGTGTTTTCTAGGCTAAGCATCTGTTAGAGCTTATTTTGGCTTTGCTTCAGGTCACAGTCTTGCTCTTGGGAAGGTATTTTGCCAAATGAAATAGAAACCTTCTGGCTCTGGTGCTTGTGAGCAGATATTTAAAATATTGTTTTTGTAAAGGACAACTTCTTTTGATAGGCTGCAAAAGAGCCAAATCCAACTTGATACATTATTACAATCCCTGGAAGCTCTGGTTGGTATTGATTAAAGATTCCATTTTAATGGAGCAGTCTTTGAGCCTTTGCAGAAGTTCTATCCCAAACCCAGAACTTGTGGTGACACAAACTGGACATTACTTAAAACAATTAAGCATCATGTTCTCCTTGCATAGCATGTGTCCTATAATTTGACTTCAGCTGACAAAACAAATGTGTTTAGCAACAGCTAAGATACATTAAAATCAGTACTGCTATGAACCCACAGTTAGAATTATGTCTTAGGAAAGGCTTGCTATTACACAGGAAACAATTCTAGTTCCCATGCTGAACACAGATAATAATGACTGAACACTACATCATGTAAGCCATGTTAGATACTGGACTGTGCTCCAAGTCACTACAGAGATTATTGTATTTGCTTGAGTACCTCAGTCGCAGCAAAATATTGAAAGACTCTTCCTATGATATTGACGTGCAGTACAACAGGATACAGAACTGCCACGAGCAAGCAGACTGAAAAAAGTATATAAAAGTTTTCAAGGAAAGTGAATAAAAAGAGAACAAAAGTGTTCCAGGCTAAAAATGGTTTCTGCAAAACTCCAGCTGACATGGAGCCTCCTCACCTTTGGAGAGTTCTGTTGTAGGAGTCACAGTCACACAAAGCTAACAAGCGCTTCGAGGTGAAGTTTTGCTAACTTGCTGTAGCCAAACATCAGCAGCTCTACAGTTCTTAACCAACGACTCATACATTTCTGTGAGCCTTTATATACCCATAAAAAAGTACAAGGCTTCCACAGAAATGAGAAATATGTTCCACACATTACCTTTTTCCCCACAGCCCTCTGATTTACTGTAGATGGTGGCATGACTGATCATCTGACTACCATCTGTCCAACATCTGCTTCCTAGTGAAACCACCCTGCAAATATAGCTAGCTGGCTCCAGGCTACCAGAACTCATCATGAATACCCTGTTGTATATTGAAGCTATCACTAATGCTGCTCCCTTAAAAAGATTCAGCATACTGACAGAGCCTGAGCTCTCTGGTGGGAGTGTGTGACAGTGATGCTATATTGCCATTAGCTTTTAACACTCAAATATCCTAACAATCCCCTAAACTCTGGAAGTAGACTACAGCAGCTTGTCTTGAAAGTCAAAAAAGAAAAGCCCAGAAAAAAAAACCCCAAAACAACGAAAACCAAAATGCAACAAATACCTCCCCATAAAAACAGAATCTAAAGCCAAACCCAGGAACCAGGAATTATTGAAAGATTTGCAACAATATTACAAGCTTGGCATCATACTTCTCTTGTGTAAGGTAGCATGGCACCTTACACAAGGGAAAGATTTTACGCTCAGGACAGCTACAAACACAGCTGAAGGTGCTTCAGTCATTTTCATACCCAGAGCTTGCTACAAATTATATTTAGGATTCCCATTCTATCCCCTAAAGGCATAGGTAAGCCGAGCCAAACCACTGACTATTCCTGATTTCTATCTGAACTGTAAACCCTTTGGAGCTATATATCCTTTTGTGCCTGTATAGCTCTATCTGAACAGAAATAATATATCAGTTTTCCAGAAATCCAGATCCCAGACTCAAAGCTACTGAAGATTTAAGGTGCCATGACCCAAATTCTGCTTGCAAAGTGAGTTTCTTGCAAACTCCCTCTAGACTCCTAAATATAGTTCTGTTTCCAATAACATGATTCTATTTAATGCCTTCTGCATTTAAACCCATAATCCTTTAATAAGTTTGGGAGTATTTGAAGATTTAAAAAACAAAACAAAAAACACACAACCCAACCAGAAAGCAGTTGGGCATCCCTGAAGTTGATAGTTTATTTGAGTAAGCCATAGGACAATAAAAGGCCAGACTGACCACAGTAATAACTCCCAATGCTGACTTGAAGAAATTAAAAGCAGGCCAGGAAGCTTAATTCTAAATGTGTTTTCAATTGATCTTTGTTCCTGACTGTGTTTAATGGTTAGCTGTTCAAGAAACCCTCTGGGGTTCTGCTAGTTGATTTCAAACTGGGAAACAACAAGCAGTACCACAGAGAGAGAGAGATGCTCTTCTTTTCAAGAGAGTGAATTTAAACACTGCTGAAAGGCCACATACTACTTGTCTCAGAAAAGCAAAAAAGAAAGATTTCTAGGCAGAGGTAGATAAGAGAAGGTGACAGGGCATGGCGAGGGATAGCTCCCATAAATGTACCATTGGCAGAAGGCAGCCTTGCTGGTAGCCACAGAAACAAATGAGTGGGATGATATTCAGTGGTGAATCAGCTTGGTTTTTATTCCAATGCAAAAAAAGATATGCAAAGGGATGTCATCCAGAATAGCAAATGGCAAATGCCAAATTTTTGAGAGAATTAGAAAATCCACATAAAATCTAAAATCAGCTGTGGAAATACTGAACTTCTCATGTTGAATTACACTGTAAAAGTTGTGAAGTTGTAGCTGCAAATACAAATTTAACTTTTCAAAATGGGCCTGGAAATCAAACCTGAACAGTCTAATTGAGTGTGCTTATGTGCTCCCCTCTCTGCCACAATAACTCAAGTTGAGCAGTGCTGTGAAGACCTGTGATTCAGCTGGAGTACTGGGCACTTGGAATCAACCCCTTGTTTGTGCAGACCAGTCCAACCAGCCTGATACAGTTTGCTCAGCCAATGCTGTATCATGCTTTCTGATGCAGAAAGGCAAATTGGCAATCAGAATATAGAAGGTGAATTCATATGTCAGCGCTCATGGTATTTGAAATCCAGACAGATTGGTTAGGACAGTACTTAGCAGAGAGTAACCCTTGCAAGGTTTGATACCAGATGAAATTAAATTTTGCTGCTGCACCTGAGATCTCAGCAGCATGAACTCATCTCAGCTGAAGAATTATTTCTAATTGGGAAACAGTGTGGATACAATACTGTTCTCCTTAGGCTAGTTGAAGACTTCTTCTCTTTCCAAAGTGCACAGGGTCTGGGTCAGGAAATACCCTCTTCAGCTTCCTCTCAAAGCTGTTTCCTCAAAGGGTAAGGTCTTTCCCACCTTCCCTCAGAAAACTGCATATCCTACACATAAACTTATCCTCTACAGGATCATGAGTCATATTTCACAGAAGTGGAAACCTGAGATTTAAAGGTTAAATGACTCCCCCAAAGTCAGTGGAACAGACAAGGGGATAATACTATCCTAATTGTTTTCAAGCACTTCACATTGTAAGAGCTAAAGCATTACCCAAAGTATGTCTCTAGCATTTTTTCAGTTATATGGATGCCTTGCCTTAACATCCCCCAAATGCCAGCAACAGAAATGCATTGGGGCCTCAGGTCTCCCAGGCTCCTACACAGAAAATGTTCCCTCAATTTTATTCCCACTGCTCCTTTCCAGCTCCTATTTCTATATGCAAATCATTATCTTCTTACCTTCTCTCCCTCACTGCCCACTTACTCACCCAACACATCATGATGCAGCTGCCTCAAACTGGAAGACAGCTGTGAAGGGACAGAAAACACTGTTAGACCCTGGTGATATACAAATCATAAGTATTCACAAAATAACATTTTTGCTATTACACATCTTGGCAGGTCTCCCTCCACCATCAAATGAAATATCTCTTTTCCATTCTAGTTACTTCACTTCTGCATGCAGATTTTGTCTCAAGACACCAAATCAAATGTTTGTGCTGAATGACACAGCAAACATTGCCAGTCTCAAAAGTCTTGTTCAACACTTTAGAGGACACATGCAATTTTGGTCTGAGCTGAAATGTACAAACAATGGTCATTTTGACCCATGCCATAAAGGGCACCAAGGAAAAGGATTTGCTTACTGACAGGAGAAGTAAAGTTGTAAAGTGATTGTATAAGAACAAGGGAATGGAAAATGAAATTATCTTCCCAACAAATAGCACACTGACACATTAGCTGTTAGAAGTGTTAGAAGTTTGTAATATTTGAAATCTGCCTGCACAAGAACTTTCACACTTATCTGCTATCAGTGGCACTATGCATAATTTTATTTGGGTGTCAGGTATTACAGGACACAGCTCTTCTCTGTTACAAATGCTTTTAAGTCAAACACAGCAGCAGCAAGTTACCAGACAAAGGAACACTGTGTTTAAGGCTGCCTGCCAGAGATGACTTATTCAAGTTGATTACATGGAAAGGAGAGTAGTGCTGCCACACTTCTACCCCATACTCCCTGGGGAAGAAAAAAAGCCAAGAGTCATATCTAGGTTTCCTTCAGTTCTCACTGCATGGGGTAGGCAGAAATAATATCATGACACAGGGTTGGATTTTGCAGAGTAGTGCACCCAACTGCTCTGCTAGGTCAATGCAAGCACATTCTACCTTAGTTTTAAGTACAATCAGTATATAAAATGCCTCTCATTTGAAAGCTGAGTCTGTCCATGATTTGAGTCAAAAGCAGAAAAGAATCATTATTTTAGATCATCAAGAAGCAGGAATGTCTTGAGAGTTTGAGGAGCTCAGGCTCTCATCAAAAACCCAAACCACCTTTCATTTCCATATATTTCAGCAAAATTTGGGGTTATACTTTCATATATCACATCTTAAGGTTGCGTAGTCTTAATATCTGTAAGTAAATTTCTCCCTAATTTTCCTATGTGAAATGAAGGTAGGATTTTATTAATTATGAGGAATTAAGGTACAATTGCAGTAAAATTAACAAATTCTATCTCATTGATTCAACCTTAATGGTTACTAACCTAAGAAAAACTGCTGCGTGAAATACATGTAATAAACACTGGTGGGAAAAGCCGTATGCACCGATTCCCACTTACGCTGCTCACTTCAAAGGCGGCAGGGTGAAGTCAGCAATTAATTAGCAGCGAGCGGCCGGCAGGCTGCGGCGGCTCCCACAGCCCCTGGTGCGGGAGCGGCCCCGCGGCTCCGGCCGGGCCCCGCGCGCCCTCTGGCGGCGAGCGCCGCGCAGCCCCCGGCAACGGGAGCCGGCTGCCGCCGGGGAAGGAGCGAATTCCCTCCGGCGGGCACGACAGGCAGCGCCTTCGGAAAGGTCTGTCTGCACCATAAAATACACTGCTGGCTACGCTTCTATAGAATATTAGGACTAGCATTTTCAGCCAGGTAACACAGCCAGGAAAAGACTGAACACACGACTGTACAGACGGCGGGAGAGGCATGGTATGAGACAATAGAAGACTCTTCCAGAATATTGCAGAATCATAGATTCATTTACATTGAAAAAGACCTCTAGGAGGATCAAGGTCAACTGTTTACCTGCCACTATCAAGCCCACCACTAAGCCATTTCCCGAAGTGCCACATCTACACATGCTACTTCCCTGATCCAGTGTTCGACAACCATTTCAGTGAGTAAATCTTTTCTAATATCCAATCTAATCCTGCTGCAACTTCAGGTTATTTCCACTTTCAGAATAAAAGCAATTAGCCATGGATCCCAGCACTATGCAGCAATTTACAAAATTAGAACAAAAAACCCACCACCAAACCTACCTTCTCTTCTTGAAGAGCCTATTCCAAGTTTTTACTGATCCATTCCCATTAAAGCCTGAGGGGTTACAGTACTGCCACATCAAAAATCTGCCTTTCAAATGAAAATGCCCTTTACTGCAGTTTTTAAAGGTAGCTCACCCATCTTTTTTTGACAGATCTCTCATTGGAAGCAGTGGAACTCTACATGCAAGAACTAAATAAAAGCAGCTACAGAAATAGGTTTTGGGACATACTTTGACAATTTAAAAATTTCAACACTTCTCTGAGCCAAATATCTGTACCATTTGGGGTTTAGGATACTTTATTTCCACAGCCATTCTTCAGTGAGTATGTGTTCCCATTTTCCCTTCCTCACTAAGTATAAAACTCCAACCATGAAAGTGTCTGTTGCCAGCCTATGGGCATTGCTGTCTGTTAGTTTTCACTGCAAGTTTTGTTATTTCTATATTATTATATATTATTTATATAGCAACTAAAAAGCCCCAAGCAGCCCCCAGTGTGCTATTTTTGATCACCTAATGATAACTTCCATGGCCACTCTAACTTTAGCAAAGGTATATTCTTTTATCTACATGGTATGCAATTGACACTATGCCTCATTATTTTTAGATGGTATTTGGATTTTCACTTTAAGCATTACCTCAGTAGTCCTATGTGTCAGTGTTAATTCTCTGTTAATTAAGGCAGCCCCATAAAACATGACACAAAAGCAGAAAAGGGCCTGAATCCTTTTTGCTGAAATGATGAGGCTGAGTCAGCTGATGCATTGCAGTGGGAGCTGGTGGCTGTCAACAGCTGTCTTTCATCCACTGGTAATCTCAGATGCATCAGTATCTAAGACATCTGATGAAGAATAAATAAGGGAGCTATTATCTTTTTTGAATAGGAAAAAAACAAAGACAACCCCCAAACAAACAAACCAACCCCTCACAACCCAGAACCTGAAGCCATTGCCCATGACTGCACCATGTATAGATCCTGGACAGATTTATAATGGATCCTTGCATGGTTTAACCCAGGCAGCAGCCAAGCAGTGCCCAGCCTCTCACTCACAGCTCCGACAGTGGGATCAGGGAGAGAATCAGAAGGGTAAAAGCTGGAACACTCATGGGTTGAGATACAGTTCAATAGGGAAAGCAAAAGCCATCCACACAAGCAAAACAGAACAAGGAATTAATTCACTGCTTCCCATGGACAGGCAGGTGTTATGAAGCTGAGCAATGCAGAGTCCCCAGGCAGGTGCAAGAGAGAGCCCTTTATTGCAAAACCCAGGCCTTTTTAAGCAGTTAGCCCCTTATCAGCTACCTTCCATTTAAGCACAACAAATGTAATTCAACCAGCAGCCATAAGCCAAAATGTGAGCACATAATGGCTGCATAACTTGTTTTTCTGCCTCCAATTCAGCTGAGTCACTTTCCCATAGTCCTTTCCTACTCAGCCAAGTAGCAGGCCTGAGCCACACTTGGACAAGGATAACAAGGCCCTTCTTTTATTAAGGCTTTACCTGCAACAGGCAGGTGTGCAGCCATCTTCAGGGAGCAGGACCTCATCACCTGTACCCGTTATTTGGGAAGACAAAAAACCATCACTCCCAACATGCCCCACTTCATGAATTGAGCATGATGTCATATGGTCTGGAATACCCCTTTGGTCAGTTTGTGTCACCTGACTGTGTCTTCTTCCAGCCTTGTAGACAGAATGTACAGCAGGAAACTGTTTTCATAATAAAGGAATAAAGAAAACCATTAAATCCCATGACACTAACCAGATAAAACTGCATCCTGAAATGAGGAATCAAATCAATTGTACATATTCCACTTTACCTGTAATGCAATATAACAATTTTCCCCTAGAGCAAGAAATTATGTTAATTTCAGTAATACAAGCAAGATAAGAAGATGGCTACTGATAAAGAAATTACACATCACCAATGAAAGTGCAGCTGACATGACAGCAAATGCAATAATAATGACTCAGTCACAATCAAGGACTACAAAGAGAAATATTACAAGAGCAGAGCTTGGAAACAATTATATTCATCATAGAAATCAGATGCAAAGAAACCTAGCAAGGGACACTGTAAAATCAGAAGGCCTTGAGTTACCATGCTAATCCATGCACACGTAAGAATGTGTTTTCAGTGTCCCTCTAGGCAGACAAATGCTACTGCAGTGGGGTAGTATCTGAACATCTTAATCCCATCAGTAGATCTATGTCAAGTTTTTACCAATAGGCACCATTGATAAGCGTATCTACCCTCCTCTAAAAGTTGTTATCTTATTGCAGGGGTTCCATGCAGTTGTCTCATTATCACAAAAGTTTCATACCTTCTTGGTGTTTTCTCCTGGGCAGCGCCTTTCTTCTTCTTCAGAAAACAACCAACCGACTCCAGTTCCCCTCTCAACCTACTCTTTTATAGCACTCTTCTTCTCATTGGTTACACCTGTGGCCTGTTAAAGTCAGGCCTGCTCCTAATCTTTGCTAATTGGCCCAGCTGCAACTCCTTAGGGGTAAGATTACTTTCTACACCATCTTTATTTTCTTATATTCTATCCCCCTACAAAAAGTAACCTGATACTTTGTGAAACACTATTAATTATAAAGGTCTTCATTTTTCAGCAGTCATTTAGCAAGGAAAAAACAGTTTTATAGCTTGGACAAATCTTCTCCAGGCACGATCACATGATTGATCTTCTTATCATTAGATTTATACAATGTTTGTATTGAGTGGGCTTTGTATGAGCCAACCACTGGTCTTGGACTTTTGAGATACAGGCTATCCATCTTCACTCTCTGACACCCTGTGCAGCAACTGGACATCAACTGATTAAAAGAAGGTTATCACAGTTGCCAGTTTTGAAGCACAACTGCTGCTTCATATTAAGTTGCCCAATTTTAAGGTGAAAACATAAAGTATAATGGGCTATTACAGAGCCTTGCTTGCTCCATATGACTCTGCAGCTGACTATGTCAAGTTAAGCACCAAGCCCAGCTTGATGCAAGCAAGAATGAGATCAAACAGCTACTCTCTTAACAAGAACACCTTGCACATTAGACTCCTCAATGACACATCAAAGCTCTGGGAACAGAAACGTTTTAAAGCTTTATGCAATTTCACCCAGCCACACCTACGAGAAATGAAGGCTGCACGGAGAAAGCCTAAGAATAGGAGATCGAGTTTTTACTGGTACACAGACCTGGAAGTGCTTTTATGAAGAGATAAAATCTGTTCATGCTCCCATACATTAGCTCTGCTTTGTAGTGTTGAAAGGTGTTTCCCACTTATGTAAGAGAAGCAGACTGCTTCCACATAAGCAGAACGTGTGATCCTTTTATTGAGGTGCTTCTGTTATACTCGGGAGCCTTCTTCAATGACATAGCTGAAACTGCTCATTTCCTGATGACCTTAAGGCCTCAACTAATGAAGCAGAGAAAACTCCAAAAGCCATCTGTCATGATAAAATGGTTAACAAAGAGAAAGCAAAATTTGGAAAGAATGCAGTCCCCTTAGCATCTATTGAAAGCATATATGTTTCATTTCACAGAATATCAGAATATCTTCGGGTGGAAGGGACCCACTGGTCCAGGAGTCACACCATGTGTCTGACAGCAGTGTTCAAGCACTTCTTGAATTCCGTCTGATGGTTGAATTCAGGCTGGTGCTGCGACCACTTCCCTGGCGACCCTGTTCCCTGTTCCCACCACCCTCCGGGTGAAGAGCCTTTTTCTAACATCCAAATTAAATCTCCCTGACACATTCTCAGGCCGTTCCCCTGGCTCCGTCAGTGCCACCACAGACATCAGTGCCTGTCCCCCCGCCTCCCCTCACGAGGGAAGAGGCTTCGGGCTGCGATGAGGTTTCACCACCTCAGCGATTCCTGCCCCACCCGCACAGCTGCGCTGCTCGGGAGCGAACCCACGGGCACTACAAGTGACAGGCGAGTGTCAACCAGTAAGTGAATTTGCTGAGCAGTCACTAAACCTTGGATAGGGACAACCAGCATTTCCTCTTGACAGAATACTTGACAACCATTTATTCTTCTATTGAGGCAATAATGACTAACAGCACTTGCTCGTCTCACAGAACCAAGGCCCCAAGGGGTGCATAGCCCCGCATCCAGCACTACTGGAGCACCTTCCCGGGCGCCGCGCCGCCCAGCTGCGTTTGCAGCGCCACCACTGGGAGCCGTGAGGCAGCCCCGGCCGCCTGCGCCCTCACGGCGCCCCGAGCCCGCGGCAGCGGCCCTGCCGTGCCCGGCCCGCCCGCACGAGGGCGCTCACCCGGCCCGGCCAGGGGAGCGCGCGGCACAGCACCACACACCAGGCACCACCCCGCTGCCTACTACGCAGCGCTGAGCGGCGTCTCCGCAGCCAATAAACGGCCTTAAAGACGGGCGGGGAGGGCGCTGCTGTCCAATAGGAGAGCGGAGAGCTGGGAGGCGGGGAATGCGAGAGCCCAATTGAGAAACTTTCCGGCCCCGGGAGGGTGGGAACAAGAGTAAGGCTCAGTCACAGACGGTGCGCGCTTCCTCCAATCAGAACGTCTCTCCTCATTGCCCGTTCCGGATTTGGCTAACAGATAGCCTCAGCTCGCCCGTCTCACCAATAGAAAAGCAGCGCTGCATGACAGACGTTCGGCTCAGCCAATTACTGCCGGTACGAAGGACCCAGCCTCTCTCTTGCAAAATGGCGGCCACAGCTCCCAATGCGGCTCCTCCCGCGGCCGCTCCGCCGCAGAGTCCGACGGCGGCTCCCCCCGCCCCGGCTGGGAGCGCTCCTCCCGCGGCCGCGCCGACTCCGCCGGCCGCGCCGGCCCCGCCACCCGCCGCGCCACTGTCAGCCGCGCTCTCGGGCCCCTTCCCCGGCGGCCGCGTGGTGCGGCTGCACCCGGTTGTGCTCGCCTCCATCGTGGACAGCTTCGAGCGGCGCAACGAGGGCGCGGCGCGGGTGATCGGGACGCTGCTGGGTGAGAGCCGCCGCCCTGCCCTGCCCTGCCCGCCGCGGCCTCGGGGGTAGCGCCCGCCCCCCCCACGGCGCCCCCTTACCCGCTGTCCTCCCTTCCTATCTCTCGCCCCGCAGGCACCGTGGACAAGCACTCGGTGGAGGTCACCAACTGCTTCTCCGTCCCGCACAACGAGTCCGAGGATGAGGTACGGAGGCGGCCCGGGCGGAGCCGGGCTTCTTTCGGCGGGGCGCGACCCCCGCTGCTGCCGGCCGGTGCCCGTGTTGCCCTGCGGACTAAGCCCCCTGTAACCGGCTGTCTCCCGTTCCGCAGGTGGCTGTGGATATGGAATTTGCCAAAAACATGTATGAGCTGCACAAGAAAGTGTCTCCTAGCGAGATCATCTTGGGCTGGTAAGTTGTCCTTCTGCAAGAATATGCAGGTCGTATTGCTGATTCCTTATACTACTTAAAATACATAATTCACTTTGTCACAGTTGGAAAAGCAGAAGCGCTAATGCCCGTGATACTCATACTTTGCTACTCGTGTTACACAGTCAGTGGTAAAGCTCCTGAAGCTCATGAAAAGAAGAGACAGTATTGGAGACTTTAAAGGGTTGGGTTTTGTTTATGCCTAGCAAGAAGTGCTAGAGTGCCACAGAGGAGTGATGTGTTAGAGAATGTGTGTCCAGCTTTGTTAGAAGAACTTACTTCTTGTAATGCAACCTATACCATGGAACTTCACTGGTTAGAAAGAAGGGAGAATACAAAATAGGCTTTTAATGTACCAAAGGTGTCAGGAGGAAACACTGATACCAGTTTGAGTACTTAGTTCTCTGCTGGAAGTAATCTGTGTGTGGGACGTGAAGCAAGATCAGTTCAATGTTACGGGAACAGAGTCTGTATCTGTGTGGCACAGTGTGTTTATCGCTCTTTTCATGCCTACAAAATGGCTTCATTTTGTTTTTGTGTAGCAAGCTTCCTCAACAGCCTTCTAATGGCACAGCAGAGTACAGCTCCAGTGACAGGAGCTTGCCTGAGAATGTGAGATGCTAATTGTAGAGCAGTTAAAAGAGCTAGATTAACAAGTTAGACCTCCTGCAGAGGGATGTGTGATTTGTGGATGAGAAAATTCGTCCAAGTTTGTTTGGTATGCTTTGACTTACATAGATGGAAAAAGCTGGTCTAGAACACAGTGGCACGTAACTGAATATTGGATGTCTGATGTGAATTTACTGATGTTTTATGGCTGGTACTGCAACACTGGCCCTGTGCATATTTTGGACATGGGTGTGCTCAGCCTGTGATTCCTACAATTTTAGGGACAAGTGGCCATAAAGTAAAAAATCCTCAGTTTAAACACTTCTGTTTAGTATGCTGCTACATCTCAGTCTTTGGCAATCAGTGGTTTAGGATACAAACCTGTTACATACCAACAGTATAAAACAATGGGCACTTGGATGTTGGAAGGATGGCTCTTCACCGTGTGTTCTTTTGAAGGTATGCAACAGGGCACGACATCACGGAACACTCAGTCCTGATCCATGAGTATTACAGCAGGGAGGCTCACAATCCAATCCACCTCACCGTGGACACCAGTCTCCAGAATTCACGCATGAGCATCAAAGCCTACGTCAGGTACTCTGGGATTTCTGAGAGGGCAGCAATCTGAGTTACTGAGAGATGCCCCATCAGGGTAACAAGGAATGTAGTGGTGCAGTGTCCTTTCTTGGGCAATATTGTGCAGTAGTTAAACATAGTGGTGAGCCTGGGATCATGGCTTACTTCTCATTAGAATGTCTTGACCATTGTATATAGGCTTAAAGACTTCATTCATTGGAACCTCATTGGGTTGGGGAATCATGACTGAATTTACAATTTTCAGAACATCTCTGGGATATTTCACAGGGTTCACACAGCTGGCAGTAATGTCACTAACTTCCATTACACTGACTGAATGCTAGCCTGTAGGCACAGGGCTTTATGCTTGGCAGTGCACTTATACAAGTTGGAGGATAAATGTTAAAACAATTAAAACAGCATCTTCTTGATGGATCTTTATTTCCCTTAACCCCATCATTCTTATCAATTAACAATGGAGCTTAAATAATAAGAAATTAAACTCTTCTACCTCACCGAATTCCTCCCACTATTGGCTGAGGAGCTCTGCTCTGTAAGGAAAAAGCCTTTTCTTTGTAGAGAAAGTACTGCTTCTTGACTGCGCATCTTTAAAATGGGAACTGTTCCATGAGATCTTATTTAAAGCCTAAATGGACTTCAAGTACTTAGAATAATAGGTATAATAAAGGTGTTGAGAGTGCTTTGTACTTGAATTTTGTCATATTGCTCATTGTTTCAGTCATTTCTTAAAGTGTGAAGTATTTCAGGATGGAAGAGCACTTTCTCTAAAAGCAAGAAGGAACTCTCCTTAAGATGATGGTACTTAGTTCTTCATGCATTCATGGTGATGTCAAACCAGCTAGGAGTATTCTTGGATGAAAAAGAACAATTAATAGCATGCCAGAACTGGTTTCCTGTCCTCAGTTATCCTTGGGTCTTAAAATTGCTGATTTTGGTGAGAATGAGTAATGTAGTCATGTTCATGCTTTAGTGCTAACAGAGATCTTTGAGATGGAAATCTCTTCCTTCCTCCCTTATATGTGTCCTTGCTGAAAACGTTTTGTTGTTCTTTTTTTTTTCCCTAGTGCCCCAATGGGAGTCCCTGGTAAAACCATGGGCGTGATGTTCACACCACTAACAGTGAAATATGTTTATTATGATACAGAGCGGATAGGAGGTGAATGCTTTCTTCCTATTTTGGTTATAACCCTTGTTGTGACAATGTTCAAATGTTTCTTTTACCTGGTAAAACTGCTGTTCTGGCAATTTTACTGGTAATCGGACTGTCTTGCTGAAGCTGACATAAAAAGTCTTCAACAAGTTAAGGGTTTAAACTGGTATCTGTGGCAGTCAGTTTTTTTCACTGATCCTCCTTTTGCTTTCAGTGGATCTTATCATGAAGACCTGCTTTAGCCCCAACAGAGTGATTGGCTTGTCCAGTGACTTGCAGCAGGTGGGGTCGGCCTCAGC
The DNA here is from genome assembly GCF_028769735.1 of Zonotrichia leucophrys gambelii. Taxonomy (NCBI): domain Eukaryota; kingdom Metazoa; phylum Chordata; class Aves; order Passeriformes; family Passerellidae; genus Zonotrichia; species Zonotrichia leucophrys. Next base: position 19,959,844 of record NC_088176.1, read on the forward strand.
CAGGATCCAGGACACCCTGACCATGGTGCTGCAGTACGCCGAGGACGTGCTGGTACGGCCAGCTTCTGTCAGCCAGGAAAAAAGGCTGATGTTAACTTGTGCATCTGGGTTTTCTCTTTATTATTTCTCTTTCTGGGCCATAAACTTTGTGTTCCACTTATGCTGAAGTGTGTTTTTCTTTTGCTTAGTCTGGCAAAGTGGCTGCTGACAACACTGTCGGGCGCTTCCTGATGGATCTTATTAACCAGGTGCCAAAGATTTCACCAGAGGACTTTGAGACCATGTTGAACAGCAATATCAATGTAAGATCTTAATTTATTTCTTCTGTGGCTTGCTAGCAATTTGGAAGAAAGCTTTTTATACAGACATAAATTTGTCTATGATCTATCTTTTCATACAACGTGCTAATAGCTAATTTAGCTTTTTTATTGTCAGTAATTTGGTGTTTTAAGGGCTGAGGGTGGATAAAGAAGCTCAGCATAATCTTGCAAGCAAATGCAGATAAAAGTATTCATTTTTAAGGACTTAGGAATTTTGCAAGTCATCTGAAAACCAGTACCAATTCTTCTTTCATACTGATTGGGCAGTATGAATTACAAAACTTTAAAGAAATTATTTCAGCAATAACGAGTGAATGGGTGACTTGCCAGATTCTTTTGCCTGAGCTAGAGTTCTGTCTCTCTGCATATCACTCACAAACATGAACAGGGTTTTAGCACGCTACCTGATTTCTCCAACAGATTTTTAGAACACTTAAGGTTTTGAATGTGTTGTTCACCCACAGTCTGTAAGACCAGAACTAATTTTTAATTTTTCTTATACCCTTTGACTTCTCTGGTTAACATGGGTGAACTCAGAGTTAAAATTTCACAAGCAGTGTTTCATATGCCAGTAATACCAAAAGCTTCCTGCAAGGGAAGCATTCTTCAGGGTAGGACTTTCAGGACTAACAATATTTTTTGTATCTGATTTTAAAATGCTTTACAGATGTTAAAAAATCAGCTAATAAGCTATAATTTGTTAATATTTCTGATCACTGTTTTTTTTTCCCTCCCTTTCAGGACCTACTGATGGTAACCTACTTGGCAAATCTCACACAGTCACAGATTGCTCTCAATGAAAAACTTCTGAGTTTATAAAGAAACTTTTGCCACCCTACACTTTAAGGAGCCTGAAGAATGAGCAGATACACTTTTCTGTGGTGTTAGAAACTTCCTTGGACTGTAATTTAATGACCTACATGACTTGGTTTACATGGTTATTTCCATTGCTCTGAAAAGCCCCTAACATGTTTTAGAAAATGAATGGGAGCAGCTGCAGTTCAGTTGAGCCTGGTATTTTAAAATGGAATAAGAGAATCTTATGTCTTGTGGATTTGTCTACTTGTATAACAAAATACAGCTTTATTGCAAGAATGTATTTGGAATAAAAGTTCCATTGCAGTGGCAACAATGGCTTCTGTCCAAAAAAAAACTTTCTCATTTATTGTGTAATGAATCCATTCTTGAAAGAGGGTGGGGGGGTAAGGTGGCATCAGGAAAGAAAGAGTGGATGGGAATGAAGTCCAGTTCGTTGCAGGTTTTCTTCCAACTGCTAAAGCACACTGCAAGTGTGGAGATTTGTGTTACATATAATATGCTTTACCATGAAGGACTGCAGAATAGTCTCTGGTTTATCAGTGGTGCTGTGTATATCCCTTCAGCAAGGTACTAACAGACTATGAGACAGTAAATTCAGTTTATGGTATCACTTCTATGCATGTAATTATTTTCTGATTATTTGGGAAAGGAGGTAAAGGTCAATAGCATCAGCCCCTTGTAAAGGGCGAGTTCAGGGAATTAAAGCAACTGAGTTCATGGTAAAAGAGTTTGAAAAGCATTTGTGGCTAAACAAGCTTGACTACTGGAGCTTCCATCTTTGCCAAAGAAGAAAAGGACAGCAAAATGACAATCCATGGGATTTGCGGTTAAAAGTTGGGTATTGCCAAATAGGAATTTTCTATTTCATAATGCTGTACTGCTGCTAAAATTATGTGAAGAGAAACCCCATTTTCTCCCCAAGATAAGTTTGATGTTAAGTAAGTTCCAGCTGGAAGAAAGCAAATACAAATATCAGCTGCAACTTTGCACAGTCTCTGCCAATAACATTACCTTTAGAAGCTGTCTTACAGTTCAGCTGTGCTGAGGGGGTGCTCTGCTTTAACAGAGTTAAGCATCTCTCTTCTACCACAAAACTGTTCCCACCTTACTAGGGACTGTATCTAGTTTGGTGAATGAATTTGAAATTGAATTATGCAAAGAGAGTGTTCTCCAGAACTGGTAATTTGCCAGCTAAATACAAGAATAAGACTCAGATTACAAATCTATAGATCCCATATTGGTTGGTACAATTTAGAGAGGTCCCCCAGTGACTCAATGCTAAATTCCAAGTTCTAACTGCAAGGTCAATGTAAATGAAAAGTGAAGGTCCAGCAACGATCCACATTGAAAATGTTATTTGTGAGCATTAAATAAGTATTAGAACTCAACTCAGTTTTTTATTAGTCTGAATAAAAATGTTTTGCTTTCCTTTCTCTTTTTTAAACTTAATATTCTTAAATTCAGCCATTTAATGTTTCAAAATTTTCATAGCACAGTGTTTTTTGAGGAAAGTTTTGACATGGCATCAAGTGGCAAAAAAGAGGAAGCAGCAAAGGTGGACAAGTCTCTCAATTATTGCAAAGAAGTTGAGTGGAGGTGGGGGGGAAGTAAAATATTATTTCCCTGACCTCTCCTCTGCAGGAAGCTCTTTTTCATTCCCTGTTAGGAAAATGGAGAAAACATAAAAAAGAAAGCTATTCAGCTTTTAGAGTGTTAAAAATCAATATTATTTTATAAGCTGGTGTGCACAAAATGCAAACTTCCAAGAAGAACAATTTGTGATCATTGTGGAATTTGCCAGTCCTTGCAAATAGTGAAGACGTGATAAGGGACAAGACATGCTTCGCTCTGACATCTTCCCAGCACAGTAAGACTGCTATGTTTCTTTTAAAAATTAATACTTTCAGGATAAACTATCTTATTTATAATTTATATTTAGGGAATGCCTTCATAAAAATTCAGGAGGAGGTGGTAATGGTCCACTATTTTTTAACTGATGAGACTCAGCAGAAAAAAAATTCTATATTGTTGGGAATGACAAACGTCATTGTTATCTGCAACTTGAAACTTAAATCCTTGCTGCCAGATTAGCAACTTCATTTGGTGATTATTTCCATGTACTGGGATGAAGGTCACTAAATTTGTGTTTTCAGTTGAATCACTTCAGTTTCTTGGCAGAAAACTTGAACCTGCTGCAAAGAGGAGGCAGTGTTTTGGTGGACAACTTTGCGAACATGTGGACATACGTCACCTCAACCTGAAATTCAGAGGTTCAATCCTAATGATTAAAAAGTGATGTGAAAATGTTGGACACACAACCTTTCCAGAACAGTTAAGCAGAACAAGCTGCTGTTCTCCTGTGCTTTGAGGAAGGGTGAAGCTTCAAGTTCCTCCCAGCGGAGCCCGAGACTGGTTGGCAGCTGTGCAGGGGTTGTGTAAAACCGCGATGCTCAGAGCAGGGCGGGTGGAGCACGCCATGAGTCACCGGCAGCGACTCCCTGGGCCGCTGACCAAGCCCAGGGCTCCTCCTGCCTCCTCACCGGGCTGAACTCGCTCTGCTCCCTGCACGGGGAAGCTGCCCTCAGCAGCTACTGGGACTGCAGTCACAAGGCAGCCTAACACTAGAAGTGGTTTTAGTACATAATGTAGACTTGGGCCACTGCAGCATCCTGTGCCTTTGTTACACTTTGGCCTATGGTTCAAAGCTGACCAGTTCTTACAACAAACTTGGGGGAAGTCTTTGTTTTTAATTTAATTACATTGGCTGGAGTAGAACACTGAAAGTTATACTTTCTATTACTTTAGTGGGAAACAATTTTCCAAACAGGACACATAGAGAAGCAGTAATGCTTTAGCTGCCTACATCACCAAAAATAAATTCCTCTGGAAAAAAAGTTTTGTTTCAGTTCTTTTGACAGCACTCAGCACAACTACGTAGTTGAGCCAAGTCACTCCAGACCAGAATCCTGTCCAGCACCATGTCCTAGGATGAGATGCAAGAATATTACAAAAGTGATGAACAAAAGTTTGTCTCTCCATTAAACTTGAATTTTCTAATAGTGAGAAGCTGCCTTGACTCTGCATGGCATTGAGAAGCTTTCCTAAATGTGTGGGCTCTAGGTGTAGTAACAAGCCAAGGGATTTCCCTAAATACAGAGTGAAATTAGATGACCACAATGGTTCCATTGTGCATGCTTTAAAAACGCAATTCCAAACATTCTCCTTGATACATAAACATTCAATGCATTTAACAGATTCTTCAAACACATATAATTTTGTTTAAAATATTTTCTTCTTCCTTTCACACAAAAAGAAAGGAATTTATTTTAAAACTAATCTTTCTTTTCTTGAGTAGCTTAATTCAAAACAGTCCACTAAATGAAAAAGATAAAGAAGTGTGTATTTTATAAATATACTTGGTTCCCATGGAAACAGGATTAAAATATATACTTGTCCTGAAAGAAATGTGCTTAACAGGTGAAATAAAGTAGACATGCACTCGGAGTGTCAGCTGAAGAATGCTGTGAGGATTAAATTCTTAAAGCCACTCCTGATGTGTTCTGGGTAAACAAGAGAGAACAAGCCAAATTTTCCTGGATAGGTAATGTATTAGATTCATGGGGCTTTAAGTGTTCTTCATTTGAAGTGAGCAAGCATGGTAAATTATTATCCAGCTATTTTCTGCTGTCTGTACTTCATGCTGTTTTATGGACAAAGAGAACAGTGGTTGTTATTTCATCTAGAGCTTAAGTGCTGCACCAGGTTACAGGAAGGAACCAAAGCTGTTTGCATTGGAATGGTCTCTAAACTGCTAACATGTTTGTCATGAACAAAAAAAAAAGGGGATATTTTGAATAACCTCAAGTAACTGGCGCATAATATTATAGGTGAATCCTTCATAAATTGTATATTGTTCGTCAGAATGTCTTATGAATAATTAACCATCAGGTAAAGTACGTGCGTATAATGTCTATTCAAAGTATAATATTAATAAACATTACAACAGACAGAAACAAAACAGTAGGCGCACTCCCCATAATTACATTCAAATAACTATAATTAACATTTCTTTCTAGAAAAGTGTATGTAGTAGTCAGCCAATCTTACCTTTATGTCCTCTTGGGACTTAAATCCTGGTCTTCAGCAGCTACAGCAAAAGGAGCAGCTCCTCTAGCTCCATACACTTAGGTCTTTTATATTCTTTGCCTGTTACATGCAGTTCTGGCGGCCTGGGTGACTTGACGGACTCCCAGCAACTACTAAACAATGATCCTGATTTAAAGGCGCATGTGTTATTGGATTACAGACTTGGCTTAAAACTACACGTATTAGGGCTGAACTCCATTGCAGTGGTGCTACAGGGAAACTGCAGTGTGGACTTTTCCCTCCCTTTCCTACCGGGTGGCAAAGGGCTGCCGTGGGACAGCTTCTCCGGGCGCTTCCTGCGAGAACGCTTCCCTGTCACAGCTCCACTGGCGAGCGGCTCTGCGTTCGTGGCACTTGCGCCTGTGAGCTTACCTCTCGTCCGTCCAAGAGACAGCCGGGCATGGCACTGCTCCCTTCAGCGAGACAGCCGAGCCTGCACGGACAGCAAAGGGTTCCGTGCTGGCGGGGCCGTCGCTACCGGCACCGGGCGCGGTGCCCCTGCCCGCGGGGAGCGCGGCCCGTGGGCCGGGCGGGGCGGGCTCGGTGCCGGGGGCGGGGCGGGCATCGCCGGCCGCACGGGCTCCATTTTGCGGTGTGGCTGCGGAGAGAGGCCGGAGGCTCCGCAAGTTTCCCTCAGGTGAGGCGGCTGGGGGGGAGGGTGGAGCCCCTCGCCCCAGCCCCGCTGGCTCCGCTCGCACCGCCCGGGGGCTCGGCCGCAGCCCCGGCTCTGCTCAGACATCGCTCGGGGGCTCGGCCGCAGCCCCGGGGTGTGAATGGAGCTCCGGGCAGCGCTCCCGGAGCCGCGGCCGCCCGCGGTTCGGGGCTCGGCAGGTGTCTGGCCGAGGGAGGCGCCGCCTGCCCCCGGGAGCCGCACCCCCGGCGGTAGCTGCCCTGGCGCTGCGGAGCGGGGACGAGCTCAGGTGGCCTCGGGAGAAGTGGGTACAGGGACACCGGGACACTTGCCTCCGCCCGCAGCTCCACCTCGCCGGAGGGCTCGCCGGGTCGGCCCGCGGCTGGCGGCTGTGGGAGCGGGAGGAGCCTGGGGCGATGCGTGACTGCCCTGAGCGGAGCGGGGCAGCCGCAGGCGGGGCCCTTAAAGGCCGCGGGGGCGGGCGCGGTGCCGGCGGGGCTGCGGTGCGGTGCCCCGGGGCCGGGCGGTCCCGGCGGAGCAGCCGCCACGGGGAGACTTCTCGGTGTTTACCGGCCGAGCTCCCGCCCCACGCACGGAGCGCGGCGCGCCCGCTGATGTTTCACCGCGGGCCAGTGCCGCAGCTGACTCACAGCCGGCCCCCGGCTCAGCGCGCCCCGTGCCCATCCGCGGACAGCGGGGGGAAACGACAGTCTGACGGAAAAAAATCTGTCGTTGTTTTGGTTATAAAAATAGTTATGACAGAGCCACTGTTCAACTTGAGGATGCTTGTGCCAAATTTCAAGTCCATTTTTCCCCCCCGTCATTAAAAGTTTCATAACCTGGCTAATGGTCTCAAATATCCCTGCCCAACTGGTTGGCAACATGCAGGATGGGATGATCTCTACCCCTATTACCCCAAGTCCCTCTGTTAAAAATGTGACTAAAAAAACCAGTTACTGTCAGGAAATAGAAATTTGCTCCACAAATGAATAAATACCTCTTCTTATCAAATTACCATTTTACATGGTATAGCTAGGGTACTGCTCTTCTCCCGGGAACTACCCCTGTGAGCGGCACAGTGCAGGATGATGGATACAGGTGCTTGGTGCAGTCCAGAAACCTGCATAGTTTCTGTCCTGGCAAAGGGTTCAAGCTTCCTCCTGCTGGCACCTCAAAGTGTATTCTGTATTTTAGAGCTTTCTGGAAGTTTGAGCCTCTTACCATGCTTAAATGTCTGTATGACCCTAAATGAGAGTGATAGTTAATTACTATGAGTTGAAGATGCTTCCCTTCTGAATTCTGATTGTTATGGTCAGATATAGAAGAGAAAAAAGAGGAAAGTTCTGTGGGTTAATAGCAGATTATTCAAGTAATTTAACAGATAATTAGCAAGCAAATACCTACTACAAACTCAAAGATAGTGCCTCACAGTGAAAATATCTTTTTTTTTTTTTTCCTCCCCAGAATGTCATACCCAGGTTATCCCCCTTCTGATGGCTACCCTGCTTTCCCAGGTTATCCTGTAAGTATGGCTCTTGAATGTGTTGCATTCCTAATGCACTTGTGTTCTGTGAATACCCCTTCTGACTGTGGTCCATGTGTCTGTAGCTAGCAGTAAATAGTAGTAGTCAGTTCAGGTACCCTGTTCTCTAGTCTGTGGTCTTTGTTTTCCTCTGTATATCTCTGGGAATGAGTTTACAGCTGTCACACAAGAATTCCAAGAAGGAAGCTTAGTTTTTTTAGTGACGCCCATTGTTCCAGAAAAGTCTTAGGTCTTGTTTTATCTTGTGAGCTTGGTGTTTTAAATATAGCTGTCTCATCTCAACAATCCTTTTTATTTTTTAAAGTTTATCCTGTAAATAGGAGGCCCTTCACATGTAGGGTTAGAAGTAATCTCTGAACCAGTCTGTACAAAATACTGTACTCACATAGCCATATCCCAGGATTTACAGAGATGTTCAGTGGTCACAGCCATCAGGAAGAGCTTGGAACACTTCACTCAAGTAGCCCAGCTTTCATATAATACCAAGTAAATATTTTTCTGAGGACAGAGGACACTCTGTCTTGACTACCTTATCCACAGGGACTGTTCCACCTTCATCTCACAACTGAATGGACTAAAAATTTGAAGGAAACTTAATGGAAGGCTGAATTGTATCAGGTATGGCTGATACTGCAGTCTTTCTGATATGCCTGCAATATTTTTCAAAGCTAGAATAATCTCTGTACTTTTATGGCACTGATGATGGCACTTGCCATGCTGTAATTGTGGGAATTTTACCTGTGTTCTGTGTAGTACAGAACCAGACTTAAGCACGGATCAGCCTGAATGCCTTTAAGATACTGAAAAGCTATAAATACAGGTAAAATATAAACATATACATATAAATACGTGCAATAAATTCTCTGATGATTTTGCTTTACAATCTGTCTTCACTACTTCTGAAACACTAAAGTCAGTCAAATGAAAGACAAACATGTTAGAAACAAGACTATTAACTCCAGGATTTCTTTTCTTCCCTTAAGGTTCTGCTGAACCCTCGTGATTGTAGCTATATCTGAAAATATATTTTTTCTTAGCTAACATCTAAAAAATAGCCAGCTTCAATGAATTAATTTATAAGGCCTTTTAGACTTGTTATCAGTGATTTCCTAGTCTCATTGATGATGGCCAACGTGATAACCAATTTAAAAAGCATATGTGAAATTGTTTTTTTCTGCAGCACCAGTAGTAATCTGAGCAGGGCTTTTGAGGATCCTAATTTTGGATTTATGAATCTAAATTTTAATAAAACCATTTTGTTGAGTCAGGCAGAGAAATGTTAGACTGTACCTCTAGGGAAAAGAATATTATATAGCCTGGGCACAGAAATTTGGGGGTAGAAATCTTGGGGCAGCCAAACCCAAGAACATTTGATTTAGGCTTTTCTGCTCTGCACTTTATTTGTTTTCTGGGGTCAAGAATGAATGTGTACTATATGTAATGTATGACTCGTATTTCTAAAGCAGTAAAGATGATTCCCAGCAAGTGAGTAATGGGTCCCATCCATTATGCTTCATTATGAAGCTGATTTTGAATGCCTGATTTCTAAGGTCATGTATAATGATTTTTACTTTACAGGGCTTTCCCTCAGAGATCTAGATTATCCAAGCAAATATTTCTAATATATCTTAATGCTAATAGCACCCTTTGTGGTGTGGCTGGTGAATCATACATGTAGCAAAACAAATATATATCTGTTAGACTTGTTCTTTTTATTTAAAACCTGTAACAGCTGTTTAGTCTGACTCAGTGATCCAGATTTAATAATTGAATGTCCATGCTTTATAACCTAGATTCCAAAGGAAATGGGGAAAAACCCCCCAAAAAAGTTCTTACCCTGTAACATTTGAAAATACTGTTTGGGCAAGAGAGGCAGAAGCTTCAAAGCTACTATGATCTTAAAAGTCTTTTAACAGGGGGTGAGCTCCTATTGCTTCAAAGAGAGCAAGCTGAGCTGAGCTCACCTCCTCCTTGTGTGGGATAGAAAGAGAAGCTTTCCAGTAAAGGACCAGGAGTCACAGTGGCTGAGGAGACGAGTGTGGCTCAGCACTGAGTTCTCAGGGAGGAAGGCTAATGGACAGCAGGCTTCAGCAAGAGCATCTCTGCAATGCTGTGTCTGCTTGTGGCCTCCCAGTACAACAAAGGCATGGACGAAGAGGAGCACGTGCAGGGAAGGCTGCTTACCTGGAGCAGAGCAGGCTAAGCACAGATCTGTTCAGTTTTCTGCTGGCTGAGGAGGAGCAATAGAGACACTGGAGCCAGCTCTTGTCAGATGTACACAGTGAAAGGGCAGCTAGCAAATACAGCTTGCAATTGCAATTTGGTCTGAGGAAAACATTTTTCTCTAGGAGAGTGGTCAAAAGCTGGAACAGGGGCCCAGAGAGGCTGTGAATTTGTCATTCCTTGTATATACTGAAAACTTGACTATCAGGCCTTGCATGAGCTCACCCAACTCCAAAGCTGGCCGTGCTTTGAGGGTGGATGGGATCACAGGTCATCCAGAGGTGACTTCCACCCTGCAGCAGTCTCTGATTCCGGGTCAACATAGGAGATGCATCAGAACACCCAACCAGGAGGACTCCACTCAGGCTTCAGGAATTCTGTGAGCCCTACAACTAACTGTATAATTCACGTTGTTATTATACACGTGGACATTTTGACAGCTTGGGAGTTTTTACTCTAATGTGCTGTTAACAGGCATACAGACATCCCATTTTTGTGTTTCAGCCAACAGGACAGGAGTCTGTCTATCCACCAGCTGGTCAGTATGCCTATCCTGCTGTTCCTGGAGGATTCCCTCCATCAGGAGGAGGGACCTATCCTGCAGCACCACCAAATGCTGGGTTTCCAGGGGCAGCAGGGTATCCTGCCCCAGGGGGCTACCCCGCTTCGGGGGGCTACCCTGGAGCTCCCCAGGCTGGAGGAATGCCACCTTACCCTGGAGGTAAGATCCTTTGTTAGAGTACCAGTCAGGAGTGATCTCCAGTGTAACCATTCCCTGTGCTTGTCAGAAACAGCAAAGAAAGGCAGTTTTGTTCAGTGACGGGTGCAGGCAGCAGCACGCAGGCAGCCAGGTTGCCACCCAGCAGTAAATACCTGAGTGCTGCTGGCAGAGCCTTGCTGGTTCGGGGTCACTGCACAGACACGGAGAAACCGGTCTCTTACACAGTTTTGTTTAACAAGCTGGCTCCTGTTGTGTTAAGAAGTCAAGTACAAAATACTAAGTGTGCAGTGTGCTAAAGTCTTTTTTTTCCCCTGGCTCCTCCAGGCCCTGGCTTTGCTGTGCCTCCCACGGGGCCTGGCTTTGGTGGCTATCCACAGCAGCCTCCTGCCCAAAGCTATGCTGGAGGCGGACCAGCGCAAATTCCAGGTATGTCATATATAGGAAACTCCAAGCATCCATGGTTAAACCAAGAAACTCCAGGATAGGTAGTAACAAATGAAGCCCTTACCTTTGTTACTTGTAGCTGTTGAGGTTCCTATGCTGTGCACCTCCTGCCACCTTTCCTGACCAGGCCACTGAAGGGCTGATAAGAACCATGTCTGTAGGTGCTACATCCAAAGGGGATGGCTGTCCCTGAATAATGGTCATGACGTAGTGGTTTAGGTCCTTTTTCAAACTGCAAGTATCTGATGAGAATTGTGAAACCCAGAGTCCACATTCAGTGAGTATCTAGCAGTTAATCTCAATTGAATTTTTCAGATCTGTGTGTTCACAGTGATTCCTGACACACTGGAGAAAGAGGAAAGGAGAATGCACACATTTGCTTAAAATCAGTGCAGTGTTTTTAATGCTTTGAGTGGTCAGTTGCTATAGAGATGATTTTCTTTTAGAAAATCATATACAGAGATATATAGAGACTATAGAGATGATTTTTTTTACCTTAGAGATGATTTTCAGTTACTTTAGAGATGATGTCCTGGAATGTATCAGTTGTGTTTTAAAGAAGTTCAAAGCAGCAAAACCTTTTTGTTTTATGGCTGCTCTGTTAACTCTAGCACTAAGTTGCTATTAAACTGATAAGGGATGTGCATACATACTATGAATAAAAATAAAATTCCAGTACAAAATATTAGTTTTAGCTTTTGTATTACTAGTGCTTTTGATCACAAAATGAGATTACTTCAATCCTTTTTGCAGCAATGAATTCTGAATATTTATTCTTTACGTGCTAGGCATTTTAAAATGTACATAACATCTTTTAAAGAGATCGTGGAACACACATTCTTTGTTTGGGCCATCTTGGCTTCTGTCAAAAATAGCAGAATTTCATAAGGAGAGATCCTTCCAGTTCCCACAGCACCAGTAAGTTTAGTATTTTTAGAATTGCCTTGCTAGTGTATGTACGAAAATGCATCTGTGATGGCTTCTTCCCACTATCTGCAAGGGAAGAAATTCAGTTACAGATTGTGGTAGGTACCATTAGGAAAGAGGTTGTGTGCAGTGGTAGGTTTGACTTTATATTCAGATTAGATGGCATTTCCATAATAAGAGGAGATCTAATTCATTTCTCCTTCCTTGTTCTTTATTTTCTCTAGGATTTCCTGGTGGACAAGTACCCTCCCCAATGCCTGGTCCGGTATGTGCTCTTTTCTATAATTAATCTTATCTGGCTTCTGTAGTTTTAATGTTTTTACAGCTGATTTCCAAAGGTTTTGGTTTTGTTCTGCATCAGGAGTTTCCATCTACCCTCAGAAAAACGTTGCCCTGATTCTGTGTTAGAGGAAAAAACAGAGAACTAATGGAGAACTCCTTCTCAAGTACTGACTGCAGAGTTGTGATTTTAATTTGAATTTTTATTGGGTAGATATCTAGTTACATGTGACTCTTATTTTCAGCCTGCTGCAGTGGTTCAGTGTACCCAGGGTACAATTCAAGCTGCTCCAAACTTCGATGCTGAAAGGGATGCAGAAATCCTACGCAAAGCTATGAAGGGTTTTGGTAAGTAAGAAATAGAAGCTTTAGTTCTTATTGATCTAACTTCTTAATGCCATTTTGTTGTTTTCTTCAGTGCTTATTTAACTATACTTCTCTCCCAGGAGCTTTTCAAAAATTACCTTTTCAAAATGGCTGGGGTTATTTAGTAGATGAAGTTACCCAGAAAATTTGGCGGAGTTAAATAGCAGCCTCTTATGTAATTATGCCCAAATGCAACAGTATAAAATGCGCAGTTTTGGAGGGACTATATTGCATTCTTACATGACACTGCCCTTCTGTTTCCAAGGAACTGATGAGCAGGCCATCATAAATGTTGTTGCTAACCGCTCCAATGATCAAAGGCAAAAAATCAAGGCAGCTTTCAAGACTATGTATGGCAAGGTACGTTCACTAGTTCTTTGAATTGGGAAACAAACCCAAACTTTCAGTTGCTGCTTTAACTGCCTGGTTGCATTTTAGTCCTGGGGAATGATTTGAGCATTTTTAAATGCACCTCTTTTGGTTATAATCCTTATGTATTGGGAGACGTGGTATTTGATATAGGGCTGTCCTGATGCCTGGCAGAAGGAGGTGTGGGGGAAGGCTGGAGGCTGTCTCTGTCCCTGACCACACAAGAAGCTTCTCTAATGCTTGACAGAAAATAATCAAGCTTAAACTGCCCTTGTATTAGTGGCAGACACTACAGATTTTTTTTGCACACAAACCAGCACTGAAATCTTCTTTTTCCCAAGAAACAAACTGAGAAATGATTGAGGATTGGATAGTAAATAAAATTCCAGGTTAATTTAATTTCTTCCCCGTGATTGTTGCAACCTAAAGTGAAATTCTGTAGTTGTGGCATTAATGAGGAGATAATGGAGAAGAGCTGAGCTGTCAGAGATTTGGACAGAGGGAAATTCTTAATAAAAAATAAAACAAAGCTTTACAGGAAAAACAGCACAAAGGTAGAAATAAATCATAGAAGTAAGTTCTAGTTTGATCTTTCTTCAGTATATAATCTATATAATCCTGACACTCTGCAAAGCCCTTTCTATGTTTATAATTGAACAGGATTTAATTAAAGATCTGAAGTCTGAGTTGAGTGGTAACGTGGAAGAATTGATTCTAGCCCTCTTCATGCCTAGTACCTACTACGATGCCTGGAGTTTACGTCATGCAATGAAGGTATGGTATTCCTGCAAAGGAAACAGTTTAAACTGTCTTAAAATGCTCATCTAACAATACCTGGTCCCAGCATTGTTGAAAAATCCAATAGTGTCAAACAAATCCTGGGATTGCAGGGCTTAAAATTCTTTTCTGCTACATCCCTAGTTCCAGACAATTTCTGCAGAATTAGGCAATCAGCCAGGGCAAATGTCCATTGAATAGAGGAGGAAATGCTGCAGGACAGAACCTTGTTCTCTACCACCTGGGCATAATTTTTGCTAGAACCTAGAAAGGGCCAGGGTTAAAACCATAACCCCTGTTTAAACTAAAGGTATATGCATTTCCTTACTAGAAATAAACCTTTGTTACTGAAAGATATTTTTGAATGTTCCCTTTTTTACCCCAAAAAGATAATGAAAAAGTAATTTCTTAAAGTCAGATGATGGATGTATCTGTTGAAATACAAAGACACCATTTAGAGATTAGGTGAGCTAGTTGGTTTAAACTTTTAACTCAGGTAAACTGGTACATCCAGTTTACTGGAATGTCGTGCTTGAGCTGCAGCAGCTAGCAAGTGGAAATGAGTAACTCAACCCATGTATGAATGCACACCTTCTAGAGAACATGGAGCTTAAATGAAGATCTGCCTTTAATGGGGAATAGCCACCTAACCATTTTCAAAAATTCATAATATAAGATTACGTGGAAGTCTCACATACATCTCCTCTCCTACAAATCCTTCCCTGAACTGAGATGCTCATGCCAGTAAGATCCCCCTGTATACAGAAATCACAATTAACTTTTATTCTGGAGAGAGGGAAGCATCTATAAAAAGTTCCACATTGTGGAAGCAGCCACATTTAGATAGAGAATACACTTGTGTACTGACCAAAACCGAATTTACATGTGTACATTTGATTTTAATGATTATTATAAGGCTTTACCTTCCTTTGATAAATTTCCAGATTAAGGTTGCCAAAGAATTTCCTTTGCTAAACCATTTTGCCTTTAACTTTGGCCAGTATCACTGATGTGGATGTATAGGGATGTTTTGGGGTTTCAGTTTCTCTGAACTGGTGCAGAATGGCATGTTTGAGGAATCTTTATTCCATTTTAAGTACACAGGAGACTCCGTGCTTTCGCACTGCAGGGATACTGCTCTTACAAGCTAGATTGTATTAAATTTTGAAATACCAGATGACTGCCCTATTTCACAGCTGAAGTTAAACTGCCTAGATAGTGCTCTGAATTTATGCCTTTGTTTTCTCTGCCTGCAGGGAGCAGGCACTCAGGAGAGTGTGCTGATTGAGATCCTTTGCACAAGGACAAACCAGGAGATCCGCGAAATAGTGAACTGCTATAAATCAGAATTTGGAAGGGACATTGAACAAGACATCAGATCAGACACTTCAGGACACTTTGAACGACTACTTATATCTATGTGCCAAGTGAGCTTTAATTTTTTTTAAATATAAGATAACAGTGTACAGTCTGATATGTTTAGTCATAATGGCTCCACAAATAGCCTGTGCGTGCTTAGCATGAGGCAGGTTTTTAAGAAATTAGCCCATGGTCATTAATTTATTCCCTAAGATATGACACTTCAGTACCTCCTCAAGAGATACTTCTTATCTACAAATCCATTATGAATTCTGTGACCTAATTTAGCACCCTCAATTAATATCAGAACTTATGTGGAAATATTGTGCAGATGCAACCAAGTGAATCCCTAAACCAGTGCTCTACACTGCTGTTAGAGCAAGATGCTTTTTATTTTTTGCATATATCAACAAAGCAATCTGGGTGAAGCTGATTGGATAATCTCTTTGGTATGCAGGATGCCTGTGAGAATCCCTACAAACAAGATAAGACATGCCACAGGGCAAAACCTCCCCTTCAAGTTACTCCAGTGCCTGCCTTCTCTTTATGTCACCAGATGTAGGGAGGTGCTGTTGTTGAACTCAGATAATCACTGGAGCTCCTTTATCCCATATCATTTACTAGGTCTTATTTTGTGTTGAAGAATAGTAACGTGCCATTACTCATATTTAAGAAGAAATATGTAACTAATGCAACTTCCCACATTTCTCTGATCAATTTGCCTATTTCTGTTAGAATTTCTATGACACTTCTCTATCTTATTCAGCTATGCTCTAGATATTTGGTTAAAAATCAAAATCCACAAGAAAGCAAACCTGGAGAAGCTCATGCTGCTAATTTTTATTTTGATAAATCCAGTAGTTCACAATAACTGACAACCACATAATTTAAATAGTATATTAACCTCTATAGATACAACAGTATTGGAGAGAATGTATTCAGCCTACTCAGCCAGTATGTTTAGTAGTGTCCATCCATGCACTGGGCAGCAAAATGCCAAAACAACCAACAAAGCACATAAAATGTAATATAAGCCCTACTGACACAAGTGCAGTAAGTGGTTTCTAAAGACATTCTTACTTGAAATAAGCAACTTATAAATAAAATACGAAGAAAACCTGAGATATTTCAGGTGTGCATATTCAGTAAGATAATTCATTAGTTCGTTTGGGAAGAGTCTTTGCAACTTGAAGCCTAGAAACAAACAAATCAAGAGAAAGCTTACATTATTAAGTAAAATAGAGAATTAAGTACAGTACTTAATTAGAACTATGAGATGGTTTGTAGGGGTGAAGTGATCTGAGTCAGTGTATCTGCAGTTTAAAGCGTGTCCTACAGATAATGTTCTAAGCCACTTCTGTATTTACTTCCAATAAAGAATATTAAACCAAAGAGAAGTTTTGAAGCAATGTAATGTATTTCAAATGACCTCTCTTTCTGCTTCAAGCTTTGAAGATATATGCTTGGGGTCTCTGTACAATGCAAGCAGTTAAAGCATAGCTTTCTCTCTGAAATTTCATTTGAAATCTGTTGTCTTTGCATTAAGGGTAATCGTGATGAGAATCAAACTGTGGATTATCAAAAAGCTCAAGAAGATGCTCAGCGTCTGTACCAAGCCGGTGAAGGAAAACTTGGGACTGATGAATCTTGCTTTAATATGGTTCTGGCAAGCAGAAGTTTTCCCCAGCTGAAAGCAACAGTTGAGGCATACTCCAGGGTAGGAGGTGTTCACTGATTTCAAATAAGCTTGGTCAATGTATTTTAAATTAAGTTCAGTTGCTACTGCATTTCATCATCCTCATATTAATCTCATTTATTTGTAGATTGCTAATCGTGATTTATTAAGCAGCATTGATCGAGAATTTTCTGGAAATGTGGAACGTGGTTTGAAGACCATTGGTAAGTTATATGTTCTTCCCTCCCCTCTTATCCTTTAGGAATTAAACCTAAATGTAACCAAAGAAAAATCCAATTCAGCACTGGCCATATGGCAGCTGATCACATAATCAGAGACTCTGCTAGAACAGAAGTAGCTTCAGTTATTCAAATGATTCATCTTGTACTGAAGTGAAGAAAATAAGGAACCGTCATGAAGAAGTCAGTTTCAAATAAGAAAAGGCCACATAGAAACTACTTGTCACTTCTCTGGGAAGGCAGGCAAGTGCTCAGAACCAAGGGTCACTGGTTAGTGCTTGTAGCTGTGTCATTCAGAGTTCTGCAAAAGGGGTGTACCAGTGTCACAGAGCTGTGACTGGGTGTGCAGCTCCTCAGCAGAGACAGCTGAGCCTCCCACACAGATAACCTCAGAGCCAACGTGAACCCACTGAAGGCACAGTTCCTTTTCCATCCCCCTCCTCACCATCATCTACCCCAAAAAGCTCAGCTGTGGCTAAGGACAAGCTTAGCAAAATAGAAGATGTTGTTTTGAATTCACTTTTTCCTACTGACTTGCTATAATAAAGCAGTTCAACACAATTCAGCACAATTAACTGATGATGAAAATCAGTAATATTTAGTAGTAAATCTGGAGACACCAGTCGTATCAGTGCTTACCCAAATGACAGCAATTCTGTAGCCATAATGGATAAGCAAAAACTTACCAGAGTATATTCTACTCAGAAGTTTAATGGGAAAAATTCAGGTCTGAGAATCAGACAGAAGAATAGTGGCTTGTCTCTGAGCGTGAACAATCTACCTGAAACAAGATCTATTCTATAACTACAAGAGTTGCAGAACTACTACAGCACCTTCTACATCTGGACTTTTCCTAGTGAGATTCTAGCAATGGAACATGAGTAAAATACCTTGTGTCCCAATACCAAGGAGAACTGTTTTAGAATTACCTGTTGAGAATTAAGATTTCAGAGTATTGAAAAGCACTTCCAGAGGAGTTAACTGCTACTAACTGTAAGTTTTTGTGTGAGGGAATAACTCATTCGATCAACTTGAAAATAAGTTTAGCTCTATAAGCAAGTCCTGTTATTCACAGTAACTGGATCTTCACTAAGACCAACCTCTAGCTGTCTACACCAAAAATCCTGCCAAGTTGATCCTGCCAAGTATCACTACATAGGATACATTACTGGAACTAATCCTAACAATATGCTTTATTGCAGTGCAATGTGCTTTAAATCGCCCAGCCTTTTTTGCAGAAAGACTTTATTATTCTATGAAAGGAGCTGGCACAGATGATTCTACCCTCATCAGAATTGTAGTCACTCGCAGTGAGGTAAGAAATTCTCTCCTGTGTAGCAGTCACATGCAGCAGAAAACCATCTACCCAAACCAGCTTGTCACTCAGTCCTCCTTTCACAGGTGTAAAATCATGTACTCATGAAGCTTTTATGGGGCTCACATTTAGATGCATGTGTTAATTAGCTTTAAAGCCAGCTTCCACATAGTAATTTAATTAACTCTGCCTAGATTGCAGTAACTGCCTGTTTTTAACTGTTGTTGCCCGTCTAGGTAGCAAGTGAGCACCTCCAGGTGAGAAGTTCACCTGTTCACAGTTAGGACAGCACAATCTTAACAAAGCATGGAACAACTGCTGCACTCTGCTTTGGGAGCTGCTCTTCTACCCTTGGAGGGACCAGCTGGCTTGTCCACTGCACAGGGTTAATCACTGCACATCTCACCCTTGGCATGTGTTCTCTAGCTCACAAGGGAGGAGATGTGGGGTGACTGTCTAGGATTTAAATCATACACTGTGGTTGAGTTTTCTGATTTTTTTGTCTTTGCATAGATTGACCTCGTGCAAATTAAACAGATGTTCACACAGATGTATCAGAAGCCACTGGCTGCAATGATAGCAAGTGATACAAGTGGTGATTACCGGAAGTTGCTGCTGGCAATTGTTGGGCAATAGAAGAGGATTATCTGGTTTTTTGGTTTGTTTTTTTTTGAAACAAACTGAAGGACATGAAACATGCTTTAAGTAGATACTAACTATCCCTGTAAAAGAATAATTTTAAAGGTTGCCTAATCAAATACGCCTTCTTGATGATTCAGTAAGCTTTTTGCACTTACAATGCCTTAATTTACAGCACATAATATTCTTTATTGTATAATAAAAGATATATCTTATCTATTAGACCCTCAGCCTTAGCCTTTTTGACCCAGACAAAACCACTTCCCCTCTACTGGATTCCTGCATGCATCTCTGTGGGAGTCAACTGTTTCAGCCAAATGAATCTGCAGAACTCAACAAGTTTCTGAAATACCTAAACTGCTGAACTTACTGTAGAAGACAAAGCCCAAGGCTGTGATGTCAAGCATTTTACACCCTGTCCCCTTTTAATATGTTTCCATCATAATGTTGAAAAACATGCGGGTGCACAGTTTAAGTCACAATACACTGACAGTTTAGGGGCCTTGGCAGAATCTGACTGCACTCACCTATTAAATTCCTTAAATTAGTGGTTAGGTGTAATGGTAACTAAAGCAACAATGGAAAGGAAAAATCATCTTGGATCTGATTCTCAAGTCTCTCTTGGAAAGGAGTGGGTTATACAGTAGCTGACCAAGTAGTGAAAAAGCATTTATTTAATGCTTAGCTGTAAATGCAACCCAAAGCAGTTGTGATCTACACAATATAAACGGCTATGTCAATGTTTTCAAAGGATTTAAAGAGAACAGCTTTGAACAGCACATATGGGTGTTTTAGAAAGATGCAATGAATCTGTCCCCAACCATAAATTTAAGAGAAACTTCAAGTCCAGCAATAATAAGCAGTGTGTTCTTTCAGCAATGTTTTAACAAGTAACAGTTGTATTATAGGACACCCTCACACAAACAGCACAAACATATTTCTAGTATTATCAGACAAAAGTCGCTAGGGCTGGTAGAGCTGGTTCCAAGATGACAAACTCACTCTGCACAGCATGAACATAGAGGTTTTTACACAGCAACAACATTATTAAGTGTATCATACAAAAAAGCTTATGTGTTTTACTTACATCAGTAGTCTGCAACCTAAATCTGGTTTTAGACTATAAACTTTTTCTGATACTAACTGAGAAATACAGTTCAGCTGGGTCAGATTAATTATTTCAATTACAAATTAGACGGAAGATGGTTTGGAGAGACTAGAAGACATTCTACTCTGTACTGCTTTGGTCATCCTTAGTGCAAGCATCCACTGAGATAGATATACATGTGTGTGTATAGATAGCTGTCCATCAATAGCTTTCCAAGCTTGACCAAGATTCTTAAAAGCTTTGGTTCTCATTTCTTCCTGAACAAAGTTCCTTACATATGAAGCACCTTAACACTTAATAATTAAAGCATATTATTGCATAAGTGTCTTTTTATGTGACTGAAAATCCCAACCATTTCACCTGTCATTCAAAGCAGAATATTGATTAAATCTGGTTCATATACTAGCACAAGGAAATGAACAGATGAATAGGCTTCTACGTTCTATTCTATGTGACTGTAAAACATTAAGCTGTTTTATGGCAAAAATACTTTCTTTCCCTCCTTAAAATGCTGAAAGCATAAAGCAAGTAATGCAAACTACTTACAGTTTTCTGGGCATAAGGAAATAATTTCTTCTCCCAAACAATATAAGAATTAGAGATGGCTCCAGACACCACCTTACAGAAACACAGAAAATGAGTGCTGGCACTCACTTTACAAACAGCAACACCCCCAGACACAACCCTGTTACCTGACTTCTTGCCAAAAAGATTACAAGAGAAATACAGCATGAGAAATCAGGCCAACAACCCAGTGCATTTTGCTTTACTGCAGATCTGCCTTCATATATGGTGAAAACTATTACAGACAATGGATACTGCAAGGGAGTCCTTACAGCAGCAAAACGGGTACTGCAAGGGAATCCTCACAGAAGTGAACATCATTGCTGCTGGGCACTTACTGCCACACAAGTACCAGAACTTGTTCTCTCCAGTTACAGTGAGGTCTTTCCACACAAAGACTGAATCTGTATTTTCTTAATATATACAGTTCCAGCTACTCAAAATCCTCATCACAACCAAGATCTGAGTATCAAATCAGGACAAATACTTTTTTGTGAGGTTGTGACATTTTCCACTAGGACTTACAAGAGAAAGGGTACCATCACCATGTTCATCATTAAATTTCAGTTGTACTTTGTAATAGGTCTCTGTTCTTCTCTAATATGACACTGTATGCAGATTGTACAGCTCGTGGGAATAGGAGTGCTTTGTAAAAAAGCCAAAAAACTTACCATTTTTAACTTGATCTTCTGGACTCAAATCTGAGAAGAATTTCCAATTAGAATGCATCTGCAATAAAGTAAAATTGAATATTAAAACTCCCCTTACCAACAGTGTGTCACTTAATTCTCATCCTGTTCAGCAGCTTGTCCTTAGTTTAAAAAGAATATGCCAAAAGGCTAATTGTGTGTCTGTACAGAGGGCCAAAGCAATTTTTTGCCTCTTGCCTAAAAAGCAGCCCAAACACACTTCAGCAGTCAAATGTTCAGTTCAAATCAACATATGAAACACAGCTATGCAGAAGAGTCTTTTCTAGAGTCTGCTAACCCTGTTCTGACAAGCCTGTACAAACCAAAAATGGATGTCTGGTTTACCTCACACAAAATATTCCTGAGTGAGAACTCAAAAGCAAAAAATAGCAGCAGGAATAAAATTTAAATTACATACTGAGTGTTTACATTCAACTAGTTTTCTGCAAGCTAAATCTGACCTTTTATGCTATTTTTTTGAATGGCTTAAATATTGAAGGCTATTTCTAAAAAATTTGCAAGGCCAGATTAGACCTATGTATGCCAAATAAAACCAATACACAGTGATAGGAGCCGCAGCCCATGCACAAAATTTATTGTGTGCTACCGTTTATAAAATACTTGAATAGTTCAGAACATGCATAAAATTTCCAACTTAGGGGTATGTACAGATTGTAGTTTATGGCAAAGAAAAAAAAAAAAAAAAGAGATGAACTCTAGTGACATAAGTTTCAAGTCGTGTTCCAGGGGATGAGAAGGACATGTAGCAAATGTCAAAATATATAACAAAGTACACTGGCAATCAGTACAGTCCATTATTTGTGAACAAATTAGCACAGGGCTTCAATTTTTATTTTAACCAAGCAGTCCTGTAGATACCAAAATACATGCAGTCTCAAGTTTACACTTTCACTAATGCCTTAGCAGTTGAACATAGCAATTGCTTACGCGCTGCTTTGCTTAAACAAAAAGTATGTCTGATACAGGTTCAGTTTCCTTTACAGATTTAAAAATAATAAAAAAGCTTGCAGCTATTCAGCCCAGTGATTGTTAGCTATTTATGCAACCATAATACTCACAATAAACTAAAAGTACCTATAACATCTAGGTAACCTATAGATGTACATCATAGGTCTATATATTAAATATTTGCAAAATGAAAACATGCATACACAAAATACAATGCCAAGCTTTACAGACTTGATATGAATCAAAATTTACTTAAACAATGTACAAAGTTCAATTAAAAGTACCTTAAAATTAACACTTCCATACTTTTCTTACTTTTAAAATTAGTATATATATTTTTTTTTAAATTCAAGGTGGGGAAAAGTCTTCAAAAAGCTGGGCAAAAAAGTTTCTAAATTAAATATTTTTTTTTAATTTGTGTTCAAGTAATAAACATTCCTACATAGAAATCTTCTGATAAGCTGTAACTAAAAAATACAGTGAATACAATATAGAATTAGCAACATCTAAAGGAGTAAACCTGAGGTCAGCATTTTACAGAATGACCAACTGAAATGTTTTGGCATTTTTTTCTGTTATTTAAAATACAGTTTTTGCAGCCTCAGATATTTTAAGACCATTCTAATCTATAATTTTAAAGACATATCATGAAACCAATGTCCATTAATAAATAGTTAGCTCTTAGGGTTGTATTTGAAAGTCTGATTTAAACAAACGAACAAACAAACTACCTCTACTGAAAGAAAAATCCCATTTGTAAACTGAAAAGTGTTGACAACGTAAGCGTAAGATGCTAGCCTAGGTGTGCTTTAGTGAGAACAGTCCGATCCTTCCCCCGATCTCTTCCCAAGCTGCAGCAGCCAGTGATGGATGTTTGTGTGAAAGGGTGAGGCACACGCTCCCGGGAGGTTGGGGCACCGTGTAAGAGAGGGGCTGTTGTCTCAAAAGCATGATGGTCTCTCTTCAGTGGGATCAAGTCAGATGGTTTTCCACCTTGTGTAAGTAGTCACTTCAAGTGATCCCCCTATTTAATTTGTTGTCACATCAAAAAGCAATAATCTAGGAATTCTCAGGCAGGACATGAGTGAGTAAACCAGAAGCTGATGTGGTCACTGTGCATTGTTGTTGCCAGTTCCATTGTTTCCATTGGCATTTGCTGTGTTTACAGTATTAATACCATCTTGCTGAAGAGCATCTTTTCTTGGTGGCATTCTCTCATTGATCCTATCCAAACCTTTTGCTTCTTCAAAACTGCAGATTCTATGTTGCGGAGAGAATCCTCGTATTGCTTAACAAAATGCAAATTTGATATGTCAGTAATGGAAAAATAAGATGAAAGCATATACTTTTTCTAACAAATGATGTTTAAAAAAAGATTAAAAATCAGCCAAAGAAACTTATGGCCCTGCAACTGTATTGCTAAAAGATTCTCTAACCTGCTTTCCTGAAATGTTCACAGCAATCATTGTTTCAGTTCATTAGAAAAAGAACACAGTATGGCAAATATTCTGCAAGCAGGAATCAAGGGGTTTAAGCCCACTTGATTGCTTCTGCATGTCCCTGGTGGGGCCAGCTCTCACTGCTGTGCTTTTGCTGCTCAGCTCATTGGGCTCATCTTAACATCCCCCTTCTCTGCAGGGCAATGCCAGTAAGATCTAAGCAGCACAGCAAGTGCAGCGGAGGCAAAGCAGCAAAGGGTTACAAAAGTAGTGGCAGATTTACATCCTGCACACACACCAATGGCCTGATCCTGCAGTTTTCATGCAGGCAAAACTGCAGGATGTGGTTCACACTGTGCTAATCATGTGGATGATGGAAATGGACACAACCACAATCACCACATTAGCACTGTGGTTCAACAATGGTATCATTTAAATACACATGTATTTAAAGTATAGAAAATAGGTATTATTTTGCTACTGATTATTTTGATGAATGAGGTCTGTAGTTGAATTTACACTTGAAAATGGCTGACCACATAATAAGACTGAAGTCTTTGGGATGAAATAATTCTTTGGAGATTTAAGTACAGCTTTTCACTCACAACAACAGGACCTCTTGCAGGTGTGTGTGAGAACAGAATATGGCACTTGTTTATATTTTTGGAGATCTGACTTCCTTAATTAAAAAAACAAAGAATACAGTCATTAAATGGTGCTTTGCAACTAAATCTGAAAAACCCCAAAGGTAGCTCTCTCTCTCAATGGCTATGCTGCTTGTCATTCATTTCACTGAATTCTGAGCAAGAAGAAACTAAAGTCTCTCTGAAAAGAAACAATCTGAAGTTGAAAACTCTGAACCAAATAATTTGATGGCATTTCCCTCAATACCAATAATAGAGGATGTATATACAACTCATTTAGCACAGAAGCACTAATAATCCATTGAATTGAATATGTCTCATAAATACTAGAAATAATTTTGAACAGTAAATTATATTCAAAATCTATAGAAAAAAAAGTTATACGTCTTGCACTACCAGATATCACAGAAAGTTTAAAAAAATGTTCAAAGCCATTAAATAGATTTTATGAGAAAAGGCATGCATAAACAACCCTCCTTCCACATATAACATCCCTCCCCACAATCAAACAAAACCTTCATTTGAATGCAGAAAAAAAACCACTAAACACTTCTATTTTTAAGAACTTTGAGACAACATCACATATCACAACATGCTATTGTACAAAAACCTACAGCATATTCTGTAAAAATAAAAACAAAAGGAGACCAAAAACCCCCAAGAACTTCCCTAAAATATTAAAAATAATCATTATCCTAAAGCCAGAAATGAATGTTACATGTAAAATAGATGAATCAATGCAGTTGATTCATCTCTGCTTGTGCAAGTTGAAAATAAAACACACCCACACAGAGTACTTTTGAATTCCCTCCCAGACACCACAGATCTCTGCCAAGGGCAAAGACTCTGATCATACCTTTTTCAGCCTCAATTGCCTCTACAGTGGCTGTACAGAAGTGAGCAGATGCATGCAAAATGAATGAGAAAGATGAAGAGTGTAATATCGCACAGCAGAAAAGGCAATGATCAATTTAATATAGTATGCTACGCCAGATTCGACTACAATTAGTTAAAATTACAATTAAGTTTTTGGGGGATTGCTTTTAAGTCTAAGTGAAACTTTTCCTAAATTTTAACTAACAGAGTTATCAACTAAAAGTTTGTCTAAGTAACACTAATTGAACTGATGTTATTAACTATACATTTCTGTAACTTTTGGTTGTGATTTTTGTTTTGATTTTTTTTAAGACAGCAACAGAAAACTTCAACAGATGTTAAAATTGTGATATGGTTTAAAACAATACTAAAAATTTATTTGAGACTATTTCTGAAGATTAAAATGCATTAGTGAGCTTCATTAAATTACCAGGAGTGACACTATAAAAATAACACTACCAGCATTTGAATAATAATAAAAAATTACTTTTCTCTTTATCTTTAGCTCCCTGAAGTCTAACTAGTACTTCAATTTCTCACAATATTTTAAGCTAAAATGGGCATCTCTGAGAATTAAATAATGAAATTTAAGCCAAGGAAGACAAATCTAGAAAGTTATTTAAATCTGCATATTTAAAAAGTAAATTGTTTAGCTGAATCAATGACAAAGTCTACAGCAGGAAGAGGTCTGGATTTAACATAGTTTTAGTGGGTGAATTAATGTGAATATGAAGAACATCTAGCTCACTAGCTGTTTTTCTAACTAAATAACTAGGACAACTGCTTTGATTTCTTATGTGTAAGATCTTTCCTCATAATTTTAGTTTTAGATGGCAAAGCTTTAACATAAGGTTATTATTATTACAACCTGAACTGTAGCTAAGTCAATAATGGTAACAACTTTTTACCTCCTCCTCCATTTGCCATGCCTCTAATACCATAATTTCAGAAATATTAACAAAAAGCAGCTTACATAGTGGTAAACCTACTTGTGTAGTGCTTCATACATACTGTTAACAACAAAAATCATGGCAGAGTATTCAAGCAAGTGCTGGGGAAAATAGCTCTATAAGAAAATAGGGCATTAGATGAGAATAGAATCCTTTAAAGAGATTTAAGTTTATTACTTCTCATTTCCTATCCAACAAGACCAATCACCTACACTGTGCCTACACTATCTTATATATGAATTGCCTACACTATGTTTTAAGCTCACTGTTGCATAAGGTTCTAATTTTCACTGAGATAGTCTAAAAAAATTGGATACTTGCATTATGTAAGTATCCAATAAATACTATTTTATTTCATAAAATAATATTAAATACTTAAGGAAAATGCAGCATTTTGAATTTCATATACTGCACTTTCCATGGAACAAAAAATGAAAAAAATGTTAAAACAGTTCTGCACTTAAATCTACAGAGACAAGGGCAATTCCAGAATTAAATCAAAAAGCCACTTGAATGGATGCTTATTTATTTTTACTTTAAGGGAAAGAAACTTTCTCTATTTCTAAAAATAAATTACTTTAAGAGTTGTTTTAGAAAGTCACCAAATACATATATGCAAACTATAATCAATTTGCCATACAAATATAAAACTATGTAAAGAAACCACCTCTTTCCACCATTTTCTGTTACCTGTGGAGTCTTTGTTTTCAATCTTTTCCTGAAAAGATCATGAATACTGATTTATCTCTGCAAATTATGTTGCTTGGTCATAAATACAAATTTCAAAATTTACTCCTAGTTCACACTACTTGTAGTACTACTATTCCAAAAAGACCTTGGAATATTCATCACAGTTAGGAAGAAGATAATTTTCAACTTGACATAAAAGAGCAAACTGACTGGAAAATACAAGCACTTAAAAAACCCGTAGAGACTCAATTTGGAAAATAATTGTGTTGGATTCTCTTTTGCAGGTATATCTAATTAAAACTTTATACTTTGTAGACTTCGATAAACCTCAAATAAATACTGGACCATATGAACAGATAATTCTGAAGTCTTTGCTCTGAAAATTCTCAATAGAAAGCTCATTTTAAGCAACAGGTTTCAATGGCATTTCTATCCTTAATTTCAGCTCTCCTCTTGTTTTACTTAATGGATATATCTGACAGAAAATTCTTACCAACTTGCAACCTAAACACAAAAAACTATCTTGACTGCTTCCTGACTAATAGCAGGGGCAGCAGTTCAACTGATATCCACGGAAGTACTTACAATTATTAATTTAGATTTCTGTTTAGTATGTTGCTGAATAAAGCTCTAGATGTTTTGTCAGTTTTTAGCAGATGTTAGTTCAGTTTAGAAGCTAATTTTATTGAATTCAATTCACAAAATAAGTCACTAGGAAAAGTTATTTTAAAGAGCAGTACTTAATATTATCTTTATTATTTCAGCTACTATAATGCAAGCAACAAAAACAATAAAAAAACAAATTTACATAAAAAAATGAGAAATATACAAAGACCATGGTTTCCCAAAGTCTGTTTTTGACCTAACCCATTGAAGCTATCAAAAAGTAAGTTATGATTAATTTAAAAAAAATATATCTATATTCATGAAAAAAGAAATCATACATTGACATCTCCCATAGGATGTAGGCTTGCATTTTTTTCCAGAATGACACTTTTGAACTGAGCTGTCTTTGTTTAAGCCCTTTGCTGCACTCTGCATTTGCCATTCCCCCCATGGCTGCTCTGTGCTGCAGTGAGGATCTGTCCTGGTGCTGCCTGGAGGGATGGCAAAGCCCCAGGCAGAAGCCCCAGGCAGAAGCCCCAGGCACTGCTGCTCCGAGCAGGAGGAGGAGGAGAAGGGCCAGCAGGTCACAACCACAGCAGCTGGGCTCAAAATCCTGACACAACAGTGGCAGCTGCTAAGGCCTACTATGGAAAATGTTACTGACATTAAGAATTATAATAGGTAGATATGCAAAAATTGCATGTGTGTGTATATCTATTTGCCCTGATAAAATTATTTCAGCCAGCTCTCTAGAGAAATGTAAATATACACTCCAATTTCTTATAACTTTCAAAGCTGCTTATTGATTTAACAGCAACCGATGAGCCACTGAAAAGTGAGCATCTGTAAGACTGAAACCAGGAAAACCTGGGACACACTGGTCAATTCTGTATATCTTTAGGCCAACAAAAGAACAGAATAAAAAAAATTACTTCAATTATTACTATGTTCTTTTATTTTTGCAAGCCTACGCTAGTTTAAGTTATTGATAATATACTGACCAACAAAGTATAAAATACTTCAAGGAGTAATTAAACATTTGTAGTAAGAAATATACACTATACTATCAGTGACTGTATTTTTGTCAAGAACATAAATTCTCTGATACTACAATGGTTTAGAAAATGGTCAGTTAGTGAAGTTTTATTTTATTTTTGGTTTACTGCTACCTTTGCAATTGAGCATTAATCCTAATTTGAAAACTACTTTCTTAAGACTGAAACAGTAACATGCCTATCACTAAAAAGAAGTTATTTCAGTTTAAGAACTAATTTATTTTGAACAATCAACATGACTAAAACAAATGAGGAATATTAATGTAGTGCATCAGAGAATACTGCCATCAAAAGTTCTAGTCAAGAGAAAACCCACACCCACAAAAATCCAGTATGGATTTTGCATACTTTCCAAATGTTCCACATTTTCAGTCGTGGTGGAAAGTCATATGCTTTATGAAAAAAAATTTTCAAGTCAGTTTGATCCTCTCTGGTATTTGTAATGCAACATGGATAAAAATTTGTTAAATGAGTGAGAGGAATGCAGACTCATTTTTAAGCATAATAAAATTTCTTATTAAACAATGAAAATTAAAGCTAGAACATATGCTTTTGGAATAGTTGAATGGATTAGGAAACATACACCATTTCTTGTTATAGACATTCACAAAACAATCACATACATACACTGGACATATAAACTTACTTGTAGACATTATATGTCCACTGAAAAATGATTTAAAATGTGACATTTGTGTTTCAAAGCTATTAAAAACCAGCTTTGATAGTTTAATAGAAAATGTAGTGAAAGGCTTTTAAAAAAACTACATAGACAAATATAAGGAATTCAAATAAACAGTCTAAATCATGAAATGTGCAAAGCAGCTACTCTTGTGAAGTAGATTGTGTAAAACGTGGTATTCACATATCACAATCTTTCAATAGTTATAAAATTTAGTGTTCCCACACTAAAGTTTTATACTTTGTAGTAAAGCCCGAAGGTGGCCAATAAAAAGTCTTTGAATATGTTAAGAGTGCTGCTGATATGAAGTCCAGTTTCAGACTGGTGTTTTTTAGTTATTCACCACTGTGAGCAGAAAACATGGACCTCATTCTTTTAATACACTTGCAAGCTCATAGCATCCTCCCTAATTCCAGTTAATCATTATGGGCCTTGTGAAAAATATGATCCAATGATTCAACAAACTAAAAAAAGAATGAAAACCTTTTACAAAATATTCAATGAGCCAGATTACAGGTATATTTTGTATAGAGTTCTTTTTATTTTCATGCAAAAAAATATATGCACACTTAATAACACCCTTTTATTTTGATTTATTTACAAGTTTTAAATTCAATCCCTTTATTCTCAACTGATTTTATAACAAATGATTGAATATTTTTCAAGTACATTGTTGTTGAAAATGCACAGACAGTGTGCAGCAGCAAATGCAGCAAACCTCAAAAACAAGGTGCTACAACATTGCTTCTACATCAAGAGACAGACAAGTGTCTGGGATAGTGGTTTAATTTTAACACTTATACAGACATACATCTATACCTAGAGAGAGACAGACAGATCTAAGAAAGCAGCTACATCTGCAGAGGAAGGAAACAGCATGTTACAAGGACAATTCAGGGAGGTCAATTATACATAGAACATTTGACAAACAACATAGAGAACAAACTTTGGCATTAATTACCAGGGTACAAAACATAGCACATTCCAATCTGTCAATGGAGTGTAATATGGAACTATGCAGTCTGTAGCTGTTTGTTAATATTAATATCAACAAGTATTTGACATTGTCAATGAAAATACTAACACAGCTATAATAAAACCATTTTAATGGAGAGCACACAAGTAATGATGCAAAATTACACTGCCATTTTTTTATCTGTAATGACTAAATGCCTCAATACGAGATCTATAAGGTCACCCCACCTGAAAAATTGTAAACTAAGGAAGCTCAGAGTCTGAAAAACATAGCTTGACACTGCTGAACTAGTTGGCTTTTAGTTTTATACCCTGGTTAAGTATCCATTTCACATTGCCTGATTAACACATAACACTATGCTTGTATCAGCCGCTAAGACAAGAACTGAAAAGCATAAGAAATTCCCTGCATGCATTATGTGTGGTGTTAGCAAAAGAGTGAGATGTGCCCCAGTCCATCTGAGGCACAGCAAGTTGCATAACATCATTACCACTTTGCAGGGTCTGTCGTCCTCCAGCCAACACTCCACTAGGTAACATTCCAGTGGGAGTCAAACCCTTGAGTGTCAGCACACTTTCACTCTCCTCCCTGGGTGAAAAAAACAGTAACAAAATCTTAAATATCTGCACATGACAACTTGCATTAAAGTAAAGTAATGGATGGGGAAAGGGACAGCCCAGTTTTGCTGTGTTTTTAGGCATGTCAAGACTGAATGCAAATACGGTTTCCAACAATTTAAAAGGTGAAAATAATTCTATTCCATACCAGTCTTTCCTCTGCCTAGGAGTTATAAATGCTGGCTACTTCGGAACCAAATTCTGAGCAGTTATTCCCATGCAGGTTCATTAGCTTTGAAATGAGCACTGAATGCTTCATGAGGTACAGAATATACCTCACTACCATAAAACAATCCCCAATTTTGTCTGAAATGTCTCTACTTTGGAAAATAAGAACTTTAAAAAATTACCCCTATTTGAGCAATTGTGTTCTGTAGAAAAACAGACATTTTGGGTAAATAGGATGATGAAATCTCGACATTTAAAGAAGATGGAATATTTTTTAAATAGCTGAAAAGAAACCAAAACTGAAAACAAAACCCCTCTACTCCTCAAGTTTGTGGTATGTCAGAAATTTTCAGTCAGTCCTGACCTCCTTCATTATACACTTGATTTCAGTCTCTCTATCTGGTATTGCCTTTCCAAGACTCTTAGTTAACAGCTGGACAAACATGTACACTAAAGATCATGTTCTCTAATTTCTTGCAACATGTCTCAAAAATAACTCAAAAATATTCTTCAAGCAAAAATTCCATCAACAGGGTGCTCCAACATGCCAAACAAGATTCTGATGCACAGTGATCTCCCTGAAAAATCTTTGGCATTCATTATCCTGAAACAGAGATGTTTACCTTGCATATGTAATAGGGGTTAAAGAATGAGAAATCATGCAAGTACCTGAGAACAGAGAAGACTCTTGCCATCTTGCCAATTGCACGAATTTTATTTCTGATTATTTCCTTCCTTGCGGCAGCTGTACCTACTTTCAATAGAAGAAGAAAAGAGTCTCAAGCTCATGATTCTTTAGAAGGTCATTGTTTTAAAGTGCATCAAATTTAACAACTGTTTAAGTTCAGTACTCTTCATAGGAGGTCAAAAAGTTATCAAATTAGAGCTTCAGAATGCCAGCAAAACCACCATCACCTCTGTGTCCACAAAATACACACAAAAAAGTTTAGATTGTTCACAATGATTTTCTAAACCTAGTAAGCACCTGAACTACCAGCACAACAGTGTACTAACTATATTCACTCATTTACCAAAATTTTACACTTTAAATTCTTAGTACTGACATGTACTAAGAATGTGTATGTGTATGTATCAACACGAAGGCAAGCAGCCCAATACAGAAGCCAAAGAGATACTAAAACCACAAAAATTAAAGATTTTCTAATTGTTACACAGCTGTTCAAGAGAAAACAGTGGTTTCCTTGTGTTTATGTCAGCTACCCAAAACACAACTCCATGAGAACCCCTCAGAAAATAAACAAGCAAAAAATTGCAGTGGTACCTTTCTTACCACTTAAGTCTGTGTTCTACATCATCTTCGGTTTGTATCATTTGCAGAAATTACAAATATCAAAGATCTGGAGTAAATACTGCATATTCCACAGGGCAGAGTGATACCACTTATGACAGACAAAAGTGAAGACAAAACTCTTAAAGGAGGCTTGTGATTAGGAAGGAGAGCCACCTTTGCCTGCCTTGACATGAAAACAGAAACACCTTTCTCCAACACCCTTCTCCTTTCTCAGGTTTGTTTCAAGGTATTAAAGTCATCCTTTCCCTCATCTTACTATCCCTTCGCCAACTCCTCAATTTTATTAAAACAGTAGAGGCAGATGAGGAGATATCAAAACCAAAATCCTTACTTCTCTTCAGCCACTAGAGAAGGAGAGCATTAATCACATCAAGGTAACAGTAACTCAGTCATACTGTGAATTGAACCACAGGGGACCAAGAGTGAACAAGCGCAGAAAGGTCTGTCAGGTATTCCTGAACTCCATGTACAATGTTGTTCAGGCTTCAGAGAAAGGCACACAGTAAGAAGTTGCCAACTAAATTGTAAGAATGTAGAAGAAAGGACCAAAGAAGCGGGCAGAGGAAGAGCTACACGTCCAAAATTGTCTTACTTGCACTCAGAAAGGGAGCTGAGCTGTGGGAGAAGCTGTTTTCCATCCCTGCCCACTAGCACGGGGCTTCCCCATGAGGGCACAGCCATGAGGGCACAACAGCCCCGCTCCTCAGAGCACAGCTCAAGGACACAAAGCCTTCTGTGGCACAAGAAGGGCAGACTTTCCACCCTCAACACCAAACCAAATAAAAGACAAAAGATAAAGCATGTAAGGGCAAAGAACAACAACAAAACCACACAAGACAGAAAAGGTGTAATGACAAAAAAAAATGGGGCCAAGAGACAGCCTTTGTAAGAACACAATGACAGAATCTTGGGGTATGACAAATACCTGCCAGTCCATATAAACAAAGCAAAAAAGCCAGGAACTGCTGAGTAATTTTTTTTTAGACAAAGTTACAATTTTAACAGACATAAAACTAAAAAACTGGCAAAACAGGTGGCTCAGGAAAAACTTGCAATAGGATAGTATGAAACATTCAATTTTTACTGAAAAAAAATTCCTTGAAATCTTAACTTTTAATTTTTAAAGTTGTAGAAATTTTTGCTTTCTCTCACTGAACACTACTGAATAGCTACTTGAGAATGCAGAATGAGGAGACTCTTTTAGAGTTTGAGAAGCTCAGGGCTAAGGGGGACATCAAATATTTCTCTTTAAGTTCCTCAATTTTCCTTCTACCTACACCAATTTGCAGGCGTCACTGCTGCCAAGCTGTAATGTGCCAAATGGAAAGACTTCAGGCAGTGCTAGTCTCTGTGCTCTAAAATGAGAAAGGTTGCTTTGGAGTGTTTGGTTTGTTTGTTGCAATTTTTCATTTTTTGGTTTTTTTTAAGATGATTTCTCATTGCCCTGGCCCTCCAGAAGCAACACAGCCAAGGCAAAAAGCCAAAGGCATCACTCCAGGCTGCAGCACTGCACTGATGTGGCCACTTAATCCTGGTTACTTAGAGAATGGCATCTGCTTGCAGAAGAATGTCTTGATTACACCCTAAATTATAGGAGATATGACAAAGAACTTCCCCATTTCCCATTCCCAAGGCCTGCATAAGAAACAAATTCTGAAATGCTGACATGTTATGCCCTAGACATAACTTCTGGAAACATGTCTATAATCTAATGCATTCCAAAGTATTAGAAATATTCTCTGGAACCAAAAATTTCACACAGAGAGAAAAAACATTATTAGGCAAGTAGTAGCCAGAAGAGTATCTCTGCACAAAACTATCTGTCCTGTGATTTCTGAAAAACAATTGACAGACCATGAATTTAAGTTGGTAACTAGGCTTCTTTTTACAATTTGCATCTGGCCAGCTTCAAAATTCACAGACAATTAAAAAGTACTTTTTTTGACATCTCAGTTAAGAAGACAAAAATGTACCACACAAACCAGATTTTGGAACATTTTATAAACACATTCCATGCACAACCTTAAAAAACAGCTCATGAGGAAAGTATTAAAGAGCAAGACAGACAACTGAAAGCTCCCTACACATGCAGGACCAAAGATAAAATTTTAGAAGTAGATAAAAGAATGAAATTCTACAAAAAAAAAAAAAAAAAGGAATGAAAAAAGAAGGAAAAAAAATTCATGCACAGAAAGACAGATGTCTTGAAGTATGACTTCTCATCACAAAATACACAAGTTTTTATAAAATTCCCATTAAAATGGTTAATAATTGTAAAATATTACAAAATAGCTCTCAATAGAAAGGTTATTTTCTCATTAATACTTCAGACTGTCAGGTTCTGTGGAGTCATATTTCAAAACATTCCTACTCTGTCTGGTCTGTACCTTTTTTATTGCCATATATGAGTCGCTCTTCAGATGGAGAGTCCAGAAAAAAAGGAAGTGAACGATGGAGAAAAAGGTGAGTGAGACAAAAAAAAATATATATTTAACTTGGCAGTGGTAATAAAGAAGGAATGGAGAAGAAATATGAAAAAAAATGGAAAATTGCAACACTTGAAAATGCATTCATCAAACAAGAAGTGCAATCGTTGAGAATATTTAAAATTTGACGAATAACAAGTGAATGCTTGAAAGTCAACAGTTAAAAAAAAATCCAACCACATAGAAAGATAAAGCATAGACAGTACCTAGGTGGCATAAGAGATGTATCAAGCAAAGAAATTGTTAAAGGAGACAGAATAAAAAATAATTCAAATTAAGAAACTACAGACAGGGCATATGCAATCAACTGACAACTGCAGCTCCTCTGGCAAACATAAATCCTAATGCCTCAGAATACCACCACACCCTGCTTGGTGCAACTGCTTTATGCTCAGTTTAGGAGATTCACTTGCATAAAAACCAGGAATTGACTGTTGGTAGGATCACTTTTGACACTTCTGCCACGTTTTCACGTTTTTGACAATCATCTAAATAGCAGCAAAGTTGAAGTGGCTCAGAACCAATGCACTCCAATGGGAAACACACACTGCTTAGCACAACACTACTCTGCTATTGAATTTGAACACAGTAATGCTGAGAAGGGGGTTGTGTCTCTAATGTCTTTACAAATGATCCTTTCACGTTCCTCAAAGGCTGCTGAAAGTTTGCTTCCTCCTCCCCCATCAACAACAATTCACCAGATCAGTTCTGTTATTGGATGAAAGGAAGCAAGTCTGAAAAATGTTTAGGTGTGACATTAAGTACTTCTGTAAAGAGCTCAACAAAACTAAGTCTAGGTCTTCATGTCAATGCTGCTTCCTAATCATCATGCTACAAACCTCTCTTAACAACCTACTGTATCACAGTTTAAGAGACAAAAAGATGTTGTAATTCATTACACGAATACACATAATAAAATGTACATAAACAAGTTGTCCTTTGAACTCAAATGCAGATTTAACCTTGCATTTCAGACTTTATTTATAGTACTTTGCCATAAAAATAGTGTCTGATGTTCTCCAACATCAACTGTAATTAAAGGGCAATAATTAAGAAATTCAGTGTATTATAATACATTTAGTCTAAATAGTAGCAAAGTAAGTTAGTATGTTTCAAATTTCAAGTGCCAAGACATTTGGTGAATTTCCCAGTAAAAGTTTATTTTATATTGTAATCACATATGAGGATTTGCAAAGGTTGCTGTTACTGCTTCTCGATCACAAACACAATTCCCTTCTCTGCCCCACCAAAAGCATTGTTTTCCACAGAAAAATTTGAAAGCAATTTTTTTCAAATGCCAGGCAATATTACACCAGTCTGAGGTAACTATTGTTTATAAGTTATTACAATTAGGAAGATTTACATATCTTAAAGTAAACCCTACCGTCAAATTGATCTTCTCCCTCTGTCATCAGCTCATCATCAGAGCAAATGCTCAAAACATTCACCAACATTTCTGTAACTGTATAGGAAAAAATAAATGTTAATTCATTCTGTGTAGAATTTAAAATATTTCCATGTACACAAGATACTGCCAGTCACCAGCAACTCTAGTGAATGAACTTCTCACACCACAGCCATCGCTCAGTAACCTCATTTCAAAATAATTTTTGATGTGAGCTGCCACAGAATTTAAAAAGCTCAGAAAAATAAGAAGCTATAAATTATACAACTAAACATTAAACAATCAAACAGCATGAACATTCCTCTCTTACAAGGAGTTCTTTTAGATAAGACTTTTCTTGTAAATTAGTAGCTTTATGTTAAAAGTCAAGTACTTGAACTAGTTTTTATGCAAACTTTACCTAAATATGAAAATTTTGACTGCTCAAATTCAGGCTTGAATTGAAAAAGCTATTCTATTCCTGACAACATCAGGCATGTAGCAGAAATACTCAAGCAGAAAAATATTAGAATATAAATATGGTAAATATAAATATATAAAACATATTTATATAAATATCTATTTGTATTTTCAAACTCCCCTTAAATATATTAACATAGTGGACACAAGTTTTTTGAGATGAGTTTGTGTATTTTTTTCCCTCCATGAACATTCTTATTCTGCCATTTAATCTTTCTGATTTATATCAGACTCTTCCTTAAAATATTGAAGCCTTCCTCTACATGGAGTATTCAGAAACCTATCCCAAAGGCAGTAGGTTAAAAACGCTGTAAATTGCTGCCTACATTTCTCCATGACTAATTCACACAACCCCAGTGTTATCTGCTATGGTTGTATTCTTCATTCTTGGGAAAGAGTTACTTGCCACTGCAAAAAAACCCCAAATTATTATGATTTTGATCTGATCAATGCAGACCAGACAATATTGACATTATATCCTTCACCAAAGTGGAAACATGCACTTGTCCAAAGGCAAGGCTGCCTAAGGGCCATGACTCCAGCAGTCTGAAGCACTGAGCAGGGCAATGAAACGCTCACTGTTAAATAAGCTGCTGCATGTCATTACCAGCAATGCAACAAAAGCAAAATACATAGCAGCAACCCTTTGCTGTTGAAAACATTATCTACTGCATAATCAGGCAAGAGAGATACAAACCAAATCTTCTTTCAAATGTCAGGTCCCTTCATTTAAACATTTAAAAAAAATTGTCGCGTTTGTTAACCACAGTAAGAAGTGTCCAAAGTATTTGTATGTAACTGCTCACTAAAGACAACATAAGCAAATCTAGAATCTTAGGTTTTTATGTCCTTAAATACATAACTGCAGGAAAACTAAAATTTAGTTAGATTTATTTTATTTAAATTAAATTTAAACTAAATTAAAAAGAAACTTTCAAAGAAATCTAAAGAGCTCTCCAGATCTCTTTATGAAAAGAGCAGTTTCTGTCATAGAAGGATTTTAAACAGACCCAAATAGCCTCTAACCTCATTGCTTGCCAACTGAGGACTACTTGGGGCCCCAGTGTCCTAGATTCAGAGTTATCATCTCTAGAGGGAAAAGAAAAAAAAAAAAAGGAGGATCTGTGCTAAATTATCTTTTTTACAAGAAAAAATTATAACTGAAAAACTTATCTTCAGTGAAGGTCAATCTGTTATATCCATATAGGAAAGTTAACATTTTACACAAACATCTCAATAGAAATTTATACCTATAACAACACAGGATTAACAATGCATATAACTTAGCATTCTGTAGAATATGAACAATTTAAATATTAACTTCAATGCAGTTCAAAGGTGCTGCTTAACAATGAAGATGTACACCCCCAGTGGAAATTATAATTTATGTTAACATCTTAGCTATATTAGATGCAGTTATAACTACCTTGACTTAAACAAGTAAAGAAAACAACACAAAAATAATGCAATTCATCTTTCATTGGTAAATATATTTTAAAAAACAAAAATTCTCCCAACATTAATCTGGCAGAAATAAGAGATATTAGTTGATGCATAACATCTACTAACCTTTCTCTCCAACAAATGGCAAAGACCATGTGAAAACATCCATAAAATTTGGTAGCCAGTAAGGATGAGGAGAACAATTGAACTGACGAATATTCATGACATTGTTTTCATATTTTAATACAGCAGCTAAAATGAAATTCAAATATTTTGAAAAGAATGATTAAAACTTTTGAGTACCACAAATGTAAAGTCACAGGCTTGGCTTAGCTCTATTTATGCTTTAGACTAAATAATCCCAAAGGCATTCCATTCTCGTTCTTTCACAATATTTACAGACAGGTAAACCAATGGAGCACTTTGGATTTTTACTGTGTATGTTTCACTCTAAGGTACTGTTACATGTCAATACAGGTCTGTACTGTCCTATTTTAGGTCTACAATCAACAAAGATTTTTAAAAGTCTTGAAAAGGTATCATTTCAGTTACTTTAATAAAACTAATTCAGAACAGCAGTACATTCAGTATATGCAAATTCAGGTTTTATTCTTCATATGTGTCTTCCCATGCTATAAGACTGGAGTAAAACCAAAGACATCTTGAAGATGAGGGAAAAGAGAAAGCATAAAGAAAAAAGACAGAAAACCAGAAGCATTCTAAAGCTAAGCAAGCAGTTGACCACATTTTTCTATACTTACACTTGCATCAGACTGGGAATAGCTCAAGTGAAAAAGGGTTCTATGAATACAGTATCCATAGAGATAGTGAAAAAACTTAAAAAGCCAGTTGAAGATATTTTTACTTCCCCTTTACTTTGCAATCAGTGAAAGTAACAACAGCTCATCTTTTCCTGTGTACAGTTATGCACTCTACAGAAGTGGTATGGGCTGGGGGTGGTTCTTTATAGGTGGGTGGAAGAAAATGCAATGTATTTAATAGAAAAAAGGTGTTGGTTTCAAAGGAACACTATTGGAACATTTGGAGATCATTCATTCATCACATACTTGAAATGCCTTACTTTAATATCACACTTGAATTTCAGCAGGCTTTATTTTTAAATTCCATTGTTGAACTTTATTCTCATCAATGAATAATATTAATTCACAGCTAAGCTCTTCTCTGTAATTCTGACCTGCGAATCTTTCTCCACGCTATTAAACACGCTTCTCCTGTTCAACTCCATCTTAGCAGAGGATGGACAAAAATGGATTTCTTGTTCTATACTTCCATCTTAATATTTCCAATGGTGATCAGAATTTTGATCACTACTCGCTCTTCTTTTATTTCCCATATATGGCCATTATGGGAATTACAATCACAATTAAGATGCTCAGATGCCACAACCCACAATGCAAACCACCTTCCTTGCCCACTAAAGACAATGAGGGGAGTGAATACTCATAGCACAGGGAAACCTTGCCTGACTGGATAACACCAGCAGATTTAATCACAAGTACTAAACAGCAACAACTTTCACAAAGGAAACCTCTGACCACACTTATGCTTCAAGGTACTCCTCTTACAGGAGGTTGCCATTTTTGGCTCTTCTTTATAACTTTCATTAATAGATTTTTTTTTTGTCCTTTAGTTTCTTAATTGGCAAAAAGCAGTTGATATTAGATTATCTACTTAGACAATTTTATTTTATTATAACATACAATTACTAATAACAAGATCTTACCTTTATTATTGTAGACATCCAGGTAATTAGGTGCTGAAAAAATTGTTATTAAAGATGGGAACCCTGTAGTTTGACTTTTCCTGTACATTCTATAACTGTAAAACCAAACAAATTATATTACATCTTACAGCAAATAAGCAATTAATTTTTATTTTACATTGCAACCATTTCCTTGAAAGATACCAAGTACTCACCCTGCATCTTGTGCTTCATGTGCTCTAATGATTGACAACAAATTATTATTTTGCAAAAATTCACAAACTGCTGGATAGCTGTGAAATGAAAACAATTATGAGTAAAAGATATCCTCGTAAAACATTCAGGAAGAGTCAGTACTAAAACACCCAACTAGATCACAGCATACTCTCACCTATAAAAGTAGGAGCATCCTCTGACTGTGTTATGACTGAAATGCTCTGGTGAATTTTCATTTCCAAAATCTTCTGAAGGATCTGACCACAACAAGTCACACATTGGTCCAAAAGCTGGAGGCTCTTTGAATCTATCTAACTGTTTAGAAAAAAAAGGCAGAAGCACAAATACTCTTTAAATATTAAATTATTAAGTTTTACACACACATTTGTTAACCTACATATCCATCAATACCAAACATTTTTAGAATAAATCCCAACCATATCAAAGAGAAGTAGTTTCTGTATAGTTTTTCCTCTCCTCCTCATGAAATAAGGCACAGGCATGCCAAAAGAACCAAACCTGTTAAGAGCAATAAGATTTATTAGTTGTAAAAAGAAGGGAGATAACTTCCAGACTGATGGATATGTGTAATACGAGGTCAAGATACAGACAAGGAACAAAATGGTCCTTTTTCATGCACATGCCACATCTACCAATCTGGAGATACTACCAGGAATTAGAAAAGAGAAACAGTACAGAAAACAGGAATTATAAAAGAAAAGCATGAATAATTAGCACCAACTAGAAGAGACTAAATATGTATTACGAAAAGACCCTAAAAATCCAAACCAACAAAAGGAAAATATAAACCACCCTGAAACACCCATCTCCATAATGGATCATTTAACAATGTAATGAAGATGCAACTGGCCCAGCTGGCTAAGGCTTTTTCATACAAGCTTTATTTTTCAGCTCTATCCCTGATGTAATGGGCCATAGAATTTTGGCAGATTTTCTCTTGGTTTCTCTCTTGCTGCTTCCTTATTGATTTTCACTTGAAACACCTATTTTAGCAGCCTGCAAATTTCCTAGTAACCACGGTGAAAAGGGGCAGAAGTTAAGGAGCAAAGTGCAAATTTGTTAACGTAAAAGGAAAATGCCCTGCTTAATTAAGTGATAGGCAATCAATCTCTGATGTCCCAGAAATGAAAGTTGGTATCCCAGGTTCAATGTAAAGTTTATTTGGTCTTTATGTAGCTGGAGTTTGTTCACAAGATGATTTTATCCAAGAAATGTAGGAACGGTTCTTTGATGGACAGTGCATTTATCTCACTCCACTTCCCATACCAAAGAAGATGACTTTGATGGTACTAGAGAACACTTAACTCTTCAGCACAGGCTCGAAGGGAGGTTTGCTGAGCACCTGGTGAATTTGATTCTAACGGTCCATAGGAATCCATTCAAATATGGAACCAGCAGTAGTGCCAAGCTCTCTCATGCCCTGGAAAATCAGAGCTCCCGAGGCTGCCACCTGTAACATAAGTGGAGAGGTCCAGATCTTTACAAATTCCTGCCAGATAATGGTAAGGCAGGTATTAACTGAAGTTGTTGTTGGAATTTATTCAATATTAAAATCCTGTGGTTTAACATTTCCCACACTGGATGATAAACCTGGTATGGAGTATTTCTTCCAGATTGAAGAAGTCAGTCCATCAACTTCTGCAAGTACCTGAATTTCTGTAGATTAAACCATCAAGTTTCTAAACCTCCAGCAATAAATATGGGTCCAGAAGCTAACAGAGGCATTCACACAAGGAAGTTTCAACTGTTTGCTGATTGATGTTTCCTGCAATACAGAAGGCTGAAAGTCTAGAAAATACTTCTAAGAATTTTTCTTTAGTCTTCAGGGATTTTCCTTACGACTTTGGCCAAATCAATGGGCATATTATAAATAAAAAGTTCTGGCTGCCTGCAATTAACACACCTCTTTCCCAAAACAATTTCTCATAGCATTGAAACAATAATGCAGCTATTTCCTGAAGTAAGGTGAGTTTGTAAAAAATAAATATACTTACACACACTTATGCATATAGTACATATACTTACTTACATAGACACCAAATCACTTTCTTCTTCACTAGAAAATCTACTAACTGGCACAGTTCTCAGGATAGCTCAAAATTTAAGGAAATGTCACTTCAAGCTACTCAACCCAGACTACATGTATCAAATCAGAATAATCAATTTAAGGGCTTCTCTACTATTGGCACAGCAAGTAAGTTAACGGACACGAGTAAATTCAAAACACCTGTTACTGATTTCACTATTTCTGAATGTGCTTTGGCTATAGCAAAACAGAATCTCAGTACAAACTGGCATAACATTTTTCTAAATATGATTAAGGTAAATGAGAAAGACAATTTTCCAGAATAAGAATCAATACACCTGGTGTTGAAACTGAACTAGGTAGTGTATTTTCTATATATTTAGAAAAAGATTTAAATTTTCTATATATTTAGTAAAATATATTTAATTTTATATAGAAAAATAATTTTCTATATATTTAGTGAAAGATTTAAATCTGTATTATTTTCAAGGTACTATGCAGTCAGGACAACTAACGTGACACACATTATACCTCCACATGGATGTTTCAATTCAGAAGCACCAAAACCTGAGAGGCAGATTAAGGCACAGCAAATTAAAACAACTTGGCTTTTGAGGCAAAAGACCTTCACAGAAGTTTCACACACAGACACCAGTTTTAATTAATCTGTCCTAATTTTCTTGAGAACTATCACCTAATAAAGCCTACAGAACAATGTGAAGGCCAGTGAAAAGTGGAAGCCATCTTACATATTACTGAACCAAAGGAAATTTCAGCAGGGCACAGAAAAGAAGCAAGGTATTACAGACAGATTCCCATTTGTGCTGCCATATATTTCCAGGCAATTTGATCAAATCTTAGTGTCACCAAAAGCTAAACAAAAGAGTGAGCATCTGCTGTAAATGAGGGAAAAAAAATTTGTCTCTCTTTTTTAGACTCCCCATAATCTTACCTGGATACTTCCTTCTTTCTAAAATGCTAGGTTTGAAAATGACAATTCCTGGCATTTTGGTTCAGTAGAAGTCTTGGCAGTGTAAATGAAATCAACTAAACATCATCTCTAAGTTGATGGACATGTGTCTGAAAGAGACACTCTTTACCAAGACAACCAGAACATTCACGGAATTGATATTCAGAAAATAAAAATCAGATTACCACAAGTCTGACAAACTTCCATTTTGGCAGAAACACGAAGCACCTAGCATAACCCTTTCTGGTTAGGATTCATTGTCATGCCTAGTATGAAAGCAGTCCTCTTCTGGAAGTAAGTTTATGACAGCAAAAATAATAGTTTAAATTGTGTAGTTTATTCACCTTCCTACATATCAATACTGATTAAAGACTTCATCCAGAAGAAACTGCACCTGGCATAGAATTTTTTAGTTCTTAGGTGATTCCTGCACTATTTATAGAGCTGTGATTTCCCTTTTATGCCAGATAATTATGTCCTTGCAGCTAAGACCTCTCCTTAGTAAGAACTTCTGCTAATAAACCCGAAGGCCTGAAATATTATACAATTGTCTTGATTGCTTACAGAAGTAACTTCACACACCACACTTGTACCCCCAAGTATAGGATTTTTTCCTAGATATAGTGAGCATTTCACATCACCCATTTAATTTAAATACATTTAAAATATCAGTGCATGCCAAGCTCTAATGCAGCTACTGAAGCCACTGCCAATCCATGACTAGCACCTTTTTTAGGTTACCAGATGATTCTTTAAAAACCAAGAAGGCCCAAGGAACAGTTCTAACACTGCCTTACATTTATAAATGTGTTTTTCACCAGAACAAAATACAATGCAGATTTTCATATAGGCATATAAACATTTCAGCCTAATTTAGCCTAGAACATTACAGAAGCACATCTGAAAGTACAGGCCAAGACAAGAGAACTACCTTTTAGCTAAATTTACTTGATACTGTGAAACCTGATCAGCTACAAGACTCAGACCAGCAGAAAAATGAATCACAATCCTGTTATGACAGTGGCTTTCCAAAATGTTTTTCCAGAATATGTTTTCTATATTACTTTCCAGAAAGCCTTGACCATGCTTCTTTCCATCTGTACAGAGAGAAGTGCTAAGGCTTTGTGAGAATGGCACTGTTTAGTCTCTTTGCTTTCTTACTTCCCTTTCTCTGCACAATGCATTTGGATTTCTGTACACGTCAGTATTTGCTCTGACAATGCAATGTGCCTTAGTACATTTTCCCACTTACACCACTGATTGAGTAAATACACTTCCTCTCTGTTTCTGCCATTTTCTTCTCCTCTCACATCACTCTGCTTGGTAGTGTAACATCTGTAAGCGAAATAAACTGACATTTGAGGCTCTGAAATGGTCCAATGATTACAAAAAATCCCTAATGAATAAATACAGTGAATTCAAAAATGAGATTCAACTCGATGGCCTATAAATTTGAGAAAAGGGAGAGGTAAAAAAGAAAAACAAAGCACAAATAAAGGAGAAAATGCTAAGAAAATGAGAAATGTAATAATTGAAGATAAAAAGACAAAATAGGCTGCAATATATACTTTTATATACTATAAAAGCAATTTAGGAGCATGCTTTTACTTTCTCTCTGACATTTAGATCTTTTTACAAACAGGTTCCCATGTACCTTCTTCCATATGTGGATAAACCACGTTTTTTCTTCCATCCTTACCTATAATCCCAAGGCTTTCTTAGAACCACCTACACATATTTTAAGCTGAAATCATCTGCATGTTAGCTGTTCCTAATCATAACAGGAATGGTTGTGAGTTCCAAGTGCAGCAGTCAAGATGTCAGCTAAGTTAACTTAAAGAAGCTTAAAATGAGTATGCAAAAATGAAGGCAATGGAAAAATTCATTTTGATTGAAAATTCCCATCTGATACAATCTCCACCTGACAAGCTATCCATGCAAGTAGAAACCACATTATTAGAAACAG
This sequence comes from Zonotrichia leucophrys gambelii, assembly GCF_028769735.1. NCBI lineage: Eukaryota > Metazoa > Chordata > Aves > Passeriformes > Passerellidae > Zonotrichia > Zonotrichia leucophrys. Next base: position 20,004,696 of record NC_088176.1, read on the forward strand.
ATACCTCATGTTATCACAATCTTCTGCCCTTTAAATTGCACACCACGATTCAGTGCTTCCATTGTGTAACATTTAAAAAATCTTTTAAATTCTTCTTATTAATATACTCAGCACATTCACCACAGTGAGAAGTACTCCTCAACTGTTACTCAAATGCCTACCAAATTTGCCATTTTAAATAGCAATCTGAATTTCTATTAAATACTGCAATATCTCACTTTGTCAAAACTAAAATCCACATATTGGAGACAGTAAAAAAATTTTCAAAGAAATATCAGAATAACTGAAACATGATGGTAGACATAGGAAACAATTTTAAGACTACAATTAATTTCAACAAGTTTTCTCCTGGAAGCCATGAGAACACCAGCTCTTATCTAGAAAGAAATACAATGTATTGTTTGGAATGGATATGAAACTTCACATGTACTACCTGTCTCAAAAAACTATGTGAGGATTTTGAGGTTTCTTCTTTGTGTGTGTTTTGTAACAGTCCCAGCTGTCCCAATGAAGTCTACTAATGGAAAATGCACTAGATAATCCATGAGATTTTAATTATGATACTGCTTAGCCTACATTTCAGCCCTGATTTACACTTCAACAAGAGACAAGAACAGAAAATATACTGACAACTTCATAAAGATGACTTTGTATAGCATCATATAAATATCTCTATTTTCACTTATTTTCAAATACACAAAATACTCACTCTCCTAATGTCATCTAGTGTATTAATTTCTGGTGAAAGTCCACCATGAACACAAAGAAACTGTTGATTTAAGAGAGCAGCAAGAGGGAGACAATCAAAAGCTTCCATACAAGCATCATAGACTCTTTCAGAGTACTTTATTTTACCTGCAGGAAAGAAAATAGAAATCATTAAAAATCCATAGTATATGGATGAAGTACTCTAGTGGATCATGGTTATAAGAATATATATCAAAGTGAATCCTTAAAAAAGGCGAAACAATGAATATTTTGGGGTTTAAATGAGCATTTCCAAACACCTAAACAGCAAGCATGTTTCTAAGACATATTTTCTTCCAGAATTATAAACTGTTTTCACTTCTTCTGTTATCTCAAGTGTGAAGAAACTATTGTTGTTTTTAAAATCAATTTAAATTTTTTTTTAAAAAAATCACTGAATTTTCTAATATTTTTATACAATTAGCATACTTCAGTATAAAATGCTACTAAGAAATTTGTGAATTCTCATTCACAGTGAAAAGCTAAGAACTGATTATAGATTATATAATTTTTACCTACATCAAAGAGGGTTTCACCAGTCCAAATGATCCATTTATGACAGGATCAATACTTATACAAGCCTTCAAATGGAGAGGCAGCTTGTACCACCAAAGAGTTATCTTACTAGTATAGCTGAAATCCATCCTCCAAATGGAAAAATTATCCCACAGTGGGGACTTTTTGTTAACTTCACATCACTTCTCAGCAAGTTACTCTGCACTCCTGACTACAGCAAAATTATCTTCCTCTCAAGGACTTGAAAATCAGAATTGTTACATCAAACTTTATTCCATAATGTATATTTACAGCTAGCTCTCTTCTTGCACTCCAAGGCCACACTGAACTGCAAGCAATTCTACAGAAGTCAGTGGTGCCTCCTGATGTTTGCAAGGCTTTAATTAAACCAATCTTTCAAGCACAATGACAGACTATAGATCAGCAGGTTGCAAGTAGCTAATTTTACATTCTTAGGCAGTACTTACATTCTTGCTTAAAGGTAAAATACTCTGTTAGGTGTCTGCATTCATGGTTGCCTCTCAAAAGAAACAATGTGCTTGGGTAAAGAATTTTCAGGACCCATAAGTACAGCACGCACTGTTGAGAAAACAGGATAACCAGTAAAATACACTAGTTTATATGAACTTTAAAAATTATTACTGAGAAATACTGAATAAGGGTGTTAACACTTTCAAAAAGCAGGTACTGCTTAATGTGCCATTTTAAAATAGCACTACTTCCCTGAATCCAGTTCTGGACATGAGTTATGCAAATTGCTTATTACTTTTCCTAATAACAGTCACACAGAATACTGGAAAAAAAATTATATTTGCTGGATATTCAATACTAAAATAAACTCAGCAGAATTAAACTGTAGAATATTTTCATCTAGACAAATACTGTATGTGTTTCTGCCTAAAATCTGGTATAATATATGATTCTAAACACTGGCATAAGAAGAAAAGCAGACATTTATTAACAGAGACTGGGGAAAAAACCCCTGACAAAATAATTTCCCTTAAGGTTAGATACCTCATTTGGACATCATTTTTAAACTACAAATGGACAGAGAAAATCATTCTCTCCCCAAACACTGGGGAAGCTGCTTTCTCAGTGTACAAGCAGCAAAGTCAAAGAACTATAGTAATTTTCTATCTGTCATTATTACTGCAACAAGAGCAGCAAAGCCTCAAAAAGAGTCTGTTACCACCCAGCAATACTGAATGCCCAAAACGTATTTCACAAATTTCAGATCTAATTCTTTTATTTTTGACTGAGCACAGAAATCTCAAAACCCCACAAGTTTTGGACTTCACTGAAGTCACCTACAAACTCTTATTATCATTGCTCTTAACAAATTCCAGTCCCCTGAAGCTACTATTACTCAAAGTTATTTTGCACAGAATAGCAGAATACATGAAAAGGGAAGAAAGAAAACAAATGGACACTTTAAAAAAACACAGCAAACATTGAGAAACACATCAAAGACTTTTATTGTGAAGTTTAGTTAAACTAATAACTGAATTTTTATCTTCTTAGTAAAAAATGTAAAACTAATCTTTGTTCAGAAATTTTTTTAAGGGTAGTGGTTGAAAAGCTTTCATACCAAACTTTCATATATTAACATATAGAGTTGATATGTAAATGCCTTTTTCAAGGACAATTACATTATTTGTAATTATCAAAAACAAGCAAAGATCAAATTAATAAATAGGGAATATCAACTGAAATTTTTCCTTAAAGATGACTTTGAGGCAATTGCTCTTGCTGCATCTCCTGCTGGTCTGCCATCTCCAACAGCCCCAAAACGCACCGTGCCTGCCTTTCACAGCACAGCCCCACACATTATCAGAACAGCAACATTTTAATACAGAAACAAAAGGACTACACTGGGACTTGCAAGACACTGTTTCAAAGGGCTAGCTATTCCATTAGATTCAGTATCTAGGAAAAGATCCCAAGCTGAGGCACTTCCCAGGCTGGTTACAGAAGAACACTTAATTTAAAAACCATGCTCTGAAACTAATCAATGTGAATATGTGAATCTTTAAAATGCAGCACAATTAAGAAACATGCTGAAAATAAAAAAAATTATTTGAATTCAAGGTAACTGAAAAATTAATGGCAGAAACACAGGTCATCCTTAGGGAATATCTGTATTTGCTCTAAGAATTTTTGTAAAAAAAATATTAATAATTATTAAAAACCATTTGATTGTCTAAATAAAATTAGTTTCTTTTATAAAAATAAACAGATAATAATATTATAAATAATTGAAAGACCTTGCAGTCATGACTCACCTGTTGTCCACAACATACAAACATATTACCAGACAAAGCAGCAGTACATATAATAATGTAACAGAATTCAACTTTTAGAAAACCAGCTAAAGAAAGAGGAGAAAAAATGAGTAAGTGGCGATTTCAACAGGACAGTCCAAACGACTGGTCAACATCCTCCTGTCAAAGGCCTTTAGCACAGGAGAAGGCACAGCAAGGAAGAATGCATTCAAATGTTAAAGCAGACCTAAAACTGCATTTGAAAACCTATGTGAAAGTGTGCTTATAAAAAAATCAGGACAGAACAGATTAATATATTCAGTTACCTCTATACTAAAATAACCTCTGTCTACATAGTCACCGAGGAAGAGGTATCTTGTGTTAGCAGGTGATCCTCCCACTTCAAACAGCTTCATTAGATCAAAGAACTGGCCATGAATATCACCACACACTGCAAGCAAAAATTTTGTTCGAATTAATTTAAAAAAATCTAAAGGAAAAGTTACCAATTATAGTTAACATCCACAAAGTACTTCTAATTAAGAAGAAAGACAGGTATAAAGAAGGAATAACAGAAATTTTTGAAGGTTCCCCCTTTGCTTTTCATTAAGATGCTGTCTTCACTACCTGTGACAATACTGATGATACAGCTCTGAGTCCAGGAGACTGGGGCATATTCTTCCAACACATTTAATGCACTGAGACTGAGGTCTTGAAAGCTGTCAGCACCTCTTTAATGTCCCCCCCAGCTCCTTAAGTAGCTTTGTAAATTCTCCTTGGCATGTGTATTTGAAAATGCCTGCTGCTTCACAACAATTTGCTGAGTTCACGTGAACTTGAACAAAACCAGGGAGTGTACTTTTGTTTCTGAGTCAGACTAACATACTTTTTATTAAAATCATATCTTCTCCTTGCTGAGTTACTTTTCTCCTTCAAATAACCATGTTCATTATTTCAACAGTGGATTTTTCCTGTGTTTTTAGAATATGAGAAGGGACAAGGCCAGTGGTCAGCAACCAATGGCAGATGTGCCAAAGATAGCAGCAGATGGGAAGTCTTTAGGGAGCATACAGCAAAACAGGTCATCTCACAACCTTAAAAAAGTAATTAAAAATGCATGAAAGAGACAACTGCTCCTATCTCCTCTTTCCCACAGGAGTTCCCAGGTCAATGGAAGTCAGGAGCTGCCTTCTCACTTCTGCATAAGGTGTCAATGGTAACAACAGGAATTTGAGAGATTATGCCTTTCCTTGATGCACAAAGTCACTGATCAACTGACAAATAGCATGTCCTGACTTTTTAGAGTTTATCAGTAAAATCTTTGGGGAAAAAAGTTGTCCTAATTTTGGAAAGAAATACTGGATATGGCACACCACTATATAAAGGTTGTTATTCGCTTAGAGCAGACCATTTGTCATCACAATCTATAAAATATGAGACTAAATAGAATGTGCACTCTTTTATGTCTCTTTTCTTAAGATTTCTACTCAAACACTGAAAAAACTTCCCTCCTTTTTAAATTGCCAATAGACCAATTACCTGTATATACAGAAATATAAGAATGCTAAACAAACTTTAATTCTGAGTTTATCTGGAACTGCAAAGGACTCCGAGCTCAGTCAGCCACTTAGTAGTTTCCACCATTTCAATCATTCATTTTTTTCAAAATGTCAGCAACAATATGTAAAGTTTTAATTTACCCAATACTAACAAATAACAAGCTGATGCCCTAAAAGAAGCTCGCAGACACTAATTTAATTTATGTAAGTCCATTCAGAAGAAAACATGTTCAGATTAAAGAAAATGTGATTTGAACATAAAAAGCAAATCTACTTTCATTATCATGAATAACAGACATGCAACATAGCTACTTTCTATGAGTCTAGACTGTTTATAAATAGAAGTATTAAACTACACCAACTCCACCTTTCACCAGGTCAAACAGAAACAGAACTGTTCCAACTATGAAAATACTGAAGAAAACCCTAAAAGTCAGTTTTGTATCCTAGTGGCTCTGGCCCTTGTGTCAAAGATGCTAAAACAATCTCTATCAGTACCACTGCTCTCACAAGAACATGGTTTTCCATGCAGTCACCAGTCTCACTTACAGAGCAAGATAAAGGTGTATTTTTCACTAAGAGTCCCAGTTCACAGTATCTGTTTCAAACCATAATCATGAGCGTATTTAGATTTCAGAATTATCCTGAGTTCAGGTAGATGCCTTTATTCCTACTTATAATATTGAAGGAAATAGAAATTCATATTTCAACAGCATTTAACTACTTCCTTCTTTTTTCCCAATTTTAATGACAATCCTACTCGTTTTTTGATAGGTTTAATGCCTTCATTTGTTAAGCAAATGCAGTTGTGAGGGATAATTCAGCAGGACTAACAGAGAAATTTTTGTTCAGCAATTTGAAGACAAATTCTACTACTGAAAATATCTGGCTTTTTCAAATTTAATTATGAATGAAATTACCTAGAAATATTACCTGTAATTGGAGCTTCAACTTCTATCATAGTTTTTTCCCTCCGTAATATTGCAGCACCCTCATTGATGATTCTAAGTGCAATTTCTTCATCCACTCGACCTTCCTTTATCAAATGGTTCTTCAAAATGTCAACCCTTGGTCTTCCATCTGTGTCAAACACTTCTTCAGATGTCAAGCGATGCGTTGGTGGGAAAGGGACAGCTAAAATTTAAAAAGAAGAAACAGTAGTCATGACACTCAATTTGAAAAATTGAGTCCATCTAGGAATGGGGATCCATCATGGAATAGCTGCTAGCCCAAGTAGCAAACTTGTCTTTTCACCAAGGAATTTTACACCATCATTAAAATCTGGAAAGAATAGTGCTGTGTTTGTATTTAAAAAAATAAACATCTCTACTATGCAAGGTTGTAGAAATTATAAAACAGAGTTAGAAGGCATAGTAATATGTACAATATCTGGAAGGGTCAAAACTGACTTTGCAAAGGGAAATAATCTCTCTCCATTATACCACCATTCCCTGAAGGACTCATGAACTACTGGTGACGCAGGATTATCCATTTAATAGCTACTCAGACTTTCAACATCAAAAATTATCCCATCATCAAAGCCTCAGGAGAAAAAAACCCAGCAAAAAACCTCAAACAAACAAAAAGAACCACTAAAACAAATGCAAAGCTAGCAAGAAAAGGATCCAACACTGTTCAAAAGACTACAAATAAAAGGAGTCAGTAAGCAGTGGGTGGGCACCACAGCAGGCTCAGCAACTGCCCAGACAGCACATCTGGCAATCTGCAGCAGTTCAGTTACTGCACAAGTGAAATATGGATGTGAGCCATGGAAAAAGACAACACTTCAATGCCACTAAGCAATGTCATGGCACTCGGCATGTTACAGGAAATAAAGCTCATCTGCCCCTGTCCTCTCCTCAAGCATTCTGCTGCTGAGAGAATTAACTACAACAGAAGCAAAACCATTCTGTTTCTCACCATTTAAATACTCTGTGTTAAAAGAGAAAAATAGGAGGAATACATCTACTCAGAGATAAGAACTAGTGGCATGAATACACTTGTAGATAGAGTATTTATATTTATTTTCGTACTCTCTGAAGTTAAGCACTACATTCAAAAAATCAATGCTTAGATACTGAAACACTCCCTGATTTCATTTAAATCCATTTCTAGATTACTACTAACACATTGCTACCCTTCTGCTTTATGGAGGAGTAAAAATAAAACACCTGAAGCCCAAATCATATACATAAATTTTTCTGGAAGATAAACTACAGATATGTCTACTGTTCCTCTTACTAAAGTTTCTATGTAGCAAAAATCAGCATAATGTGTCCCTACATATTGTAGAACAAATTCACCACTTTTCTGTGGACATAAAGGATTCGATTAATGAAAGAAAAATTTTATGCCTTTCCTTCAGCCTCCCCTATCAGCAATTCAAGTTTCACTCAGAAATGCTAAAATTCCATGTAGTCCAAATGTTAACAAACTTAACTTATTTAAGATATCCAAAGACAATCACTCCTATTCCACATACAATTATTTAAAACCACAAATCTGGTTCTGAGAGGAGAAATTAATTATTCTGACAAAATAAATTTATCTAATTTTTAGAAGCACTTAATTATGACCAGGCAAGCATCAGATCTAATATTAACTGCTTTTCTGAACTTACTTTCTAACTTTCAGATTCTCTTAATGTTATTTTTTACATTATTTGGAAGTTTTTATCAATCTGTACATGAATCAGTTTTAGGCTCTTTCTTGCCCCACTTTTTTTAATACATTATTTGTGGGCCCAAATTTGTGGGCCTTCAGCAATTCAAAGTTGAGCTTATCTTTTCAGGAGAGACCAGACAACTCAAAAAGAAGATTTCTCCTGCTTTAATTCCTTCAAAAGCATTAGAGATCTCACACACCTTGCCACAACCAAAGTCAGTGACCTCCAAGACACAGTTTTTTAAAAGCTGTGCTCCATTAATCCTAGTTTTATTCAGATCTACCAAGGTGAAGATGACTGTTTTGTTCTTTTTGGAAGCTTTCTTTGGTAGATGCAGGGTCTGTTGAGGGGACCACCCGTTCTTCATTCTCCTAAATGCAAATCATTGCTAACTTACTACAACCACCAGCGGCTGCAGAATTCACTAAGACCTCTTCCTTATGGCACTTCAGATACTTCAGGGGTTTTAAGTTCATGGTAAATGAAATTTTCTTCTCTTAATAAAGTTCTTGTATCTACAAACAAAATAAAGCTCTGACTTTGTCTATTGAATTATATTCTCTAGGAGGCTTTACTCCAGTGTCAAGATCTGTCTCAAATTATTTCAATTAATATACTTATGAAGACTGAGATTTAAAACTCTGTATCCGGGGGTTTGTTATCCATAATGCCCACAAGCCACAACTGTGGTATGAGAAGTAATTAAGGATCTCTGAAGTTATATTTGCCTCATGAAAAAATGAAGTCTTAAAACTAGTTCCTCAGAGTTTAACAAAATCCTTTTCACATAATACATGTATTTTCCCATTGCTCAAGAAGGATTTCTTAAAAATAATTTTCAGAGAGGCAGAATAAAATATGGCTAAAGATTTTAGTCATGATCTGCATCACCCAGTAAATAAAAAGTAACACATTTTAGAAAAACTGTTTCCATTTTATACTTTGAGTTTTGTTCCAGCAAAAGTTAACACTGTATTAGAGTGCATACCTTTGAAAAATATTACAACTGCTTTTAATAGGTTAAGGATGGGGATTTTTGAAGCATGTAGACAATTTCTGCAAACTAATGGGTTTAATTAAAGCTTTGATGAAGTAGTCATAGAATGTTATAGCCTAAGGAAAAAGAATTGCAGCATGATGTGTTCCAAGACACAAATATAATCCACGTTTCAAAGTCTGTGCCCAACCTGCGCTCTCGGGACTGAAACAGAACGGTAATTAAGAGGAGTTACCCTAAGGAAATTACATGGTGTTGGGCATTAAAGGATTCTCTTCTTCCACTCCCAGCCAAGCTAAACAATAGAAAAGTATCTAAAGATGAATATCTAATACACACTGCAATATCTTATCAGTGAAAGCATAGATGTTAATAACAAATGCAACACATAATGATTTACAAGCACAGACCAGACTTTCTAAAACAAACCATTGCTTACTAGTCACAATTAATCAATTTCACTTTAAAAATACATACAAATGATACAATTTTAATATACTGATCAGACAATGTAAAAAATAGAGCTGAGGAAAAAAACATGTTGTTAATGAAAATATTTTGATGGCTTTTTATTGCTAATTGAATAGGCATAAACAAAGAGGGAAAAAATCACCTTTCCTTTGTACTGCAGTATCAATAAGAGATATAGAAAGCAAAACCTCAAAACTTAATTCTACATTGACTTTCTACAAGCCTCTGGGCACATGGATACCTTACAATAAAGCATGCTGTGGAGATTCAAAGATTAGCAGCAATCTGAAGGATCAATTCCCATGACACAGTAAGAAGTTCAAAGCAGAAAAACAACATTAGTGTTGCACTTTACCCAATATAATAATCCCTGCTGAGAGGTGCAATATGGCAACTCACACAAACACCACCTCCAGACCCAAAGCAGATCTCACATTGCCTAGTAACTAAGTACAACAGTAGCTGCTAATAAAATTTTACATGTAGATACTGTAAATTTAAAGCACACTGATACCTATGCCCATTGTAATAACCTCAGGTAAATCTGGCTTGTATCAAGAGACACCCTGTTGGAACAGGCTCGTGAAACAAGATGAGATCAAAGCCCCTAGACTAATGTAAGAAAAAGCATCAGGGATCAACCACAGAAGGTACTCTACTTTCACAAGCAAAATTGTTTCTGTTCTTATGACCGTAAAACTTTAAAAAATTCTTTTTCCCTCACAGTGAAAGAAAAGTAGCCATTCTTCCTCTATCATCAGAAGCCCATGGCATGTTTCATGAATTTAATTTTGGCTGTTAAAACCTGCTCAATATCCCAGACTGCATTTTCTGTTTCAAGAATGTTTTTGATTTTATCGATGAAGTGTCTCACCTCACATTACTAAGGTTACTAAACACAGACACTCTGCTTGCAAAGAATTTGTTGCTTTGGTGATAGGTATACATGAAACAGTCTATATAATGTCTGTCTCCACCAAGTGTATCATGTAGCATACAAGCATGGTGCTCTGTGAAAAGAAAGGCCAGCATTCTTCATTTTCTCAGCAGGTTTATTACCATGATATTGCCAATGGTCTGTGGTTTTCTGTCACTTAGCCACCTTTTGTGGTCTTTTGGTTTCATAAATGCATTGCTGTCTGTGTATTGTCACTCAGAAGAATCACAAAGCCTAACACCTATTTACATCTTTCAATTTGTCCCTGGAGTTTTCACACCTCTGCCAGTATCTCCACAGAAGGAAAAGATGCAGCATCCATAATTGCTATGAGGACAGAATATATCCAAATATTCTTCTGCACTGGCAGAACAGATTTGAAAAGAAATAGCATAAAGGCATCACAGATGGTCTGTGGAGCAGCAACTTTGGAAATACTAGATAAGCACAAATACACAGGCACATCTATTGGAATCAGAAAGCTACAATCAAAAGCTGACAAAACCCACAAGTTACCCTATTCGCCTCAAGCAAGAAAGCATAAATACAGCAAAGTCCATTTATTGCAGATTACCAAAACTATCCCAAAGTTTCTTTGAATGCAAGGTTCCTGCTATGCCAACCAGCATCTTAAAAGCAAGAAAATGGCCCTGTAAACCTTGAAACCCTACAACAGCACTAAAGGTACTATTTATTTCATTCTCACTTATCATGTACTTGTAGTCTCAAAAGTTTCATCAAATTTTAAATCTCAAATGAAACTGTTGATATATCTTGTTTGCCATGGTACATTCATTCATCTTTTATACTGTGTAGTTTTTCAACTAACTTGGTTGACGTTTTTACAAGTTCCTCACAGGAAAAACACAAGTATTTCTTTGAAAAGTATTTAAAGATACTCCTGCCCTTAAAATGGCCACACTATGTAATATATATATTAAAGATTACATAGTGCTTAAATGCAATGATGGATGCATAGAGCTTTCCGTCTCCATACTCTGTTTTTGAAACAAGGTGCTTCATGGATTTTCTCTAAAGTTTCTTCCAGACCACCATGTTTATGACCACTGCTAGAACTGTTTTCCACTATTTTGTCCAAATTCTGAAGAGACATTTTCACAGCTTTTGCCTCCACTGCACCTTCTTACTACTAATTCCACAATCTGAATTACATGTTACATGAAAAGGTATTTCACATCTTCTATTGTTTGGTACTGCATTTCTCCTTTTCACAGGGTGACAAGAATTACAGTAGCTTCCTATTCAACTTTTCCATTAAATATCATTCATAAGATAAGAAATATCTAACTCTATACTCTATTCAACCACTCCTTTTCCAAGTCAGAGACTTGTCAACTTTGTCACTCCACCTTGCCCAAATGCCACTCTCTGCCTCTGAACATATCTTTAGATAAAAGAAAACCAGAAAGATGGAACAAAATTACATGTTGTTGTTCAAGAGGCACGTACAGCACAACATACATGTAATGGCATGATGGCGAAATCTCTTTTTTCTAAATTGGCCATCTAATTCTCCCTGAATTCTTATCAGACTGTCTAAAAAAAGAACTTGACTGCCACTGCATTAATATTTTCATAATGTCATCCATATAGATCCTAATATTTATTTCCCAAGTTCACTGCCTCCTATGTTTAAAAAATAATTATTCTGTCCTTTGTAGAGTCTGCTCTTTCTCTGAACAGCATCTCCTACAAGTTCTTTACCCAGCACTCAGCCTACAAGAGCTTACTGAAGCATCTCTGCAAGTCAGCTGTCCTGGGTAGGTGTTACTATTTGCCATTCACTCTGTTTTCTAAAGAACCTGTCAACACATTTAAAGAGCACACATGACAGATGTCAACCTCCCTCCACCATGGGAGTTTATCACCTATTAACATCCTTTCTCTCCTAACTGACTTTGATCCAGAAGAGGATATTTCCTCTTCTGCTTACTTTAAAGACTTCAGTGAAGAAACATGATTAATAGTTTTGCCTGGATCAACAAGCTCACTGGCTTCTTCAAAATATTCTAACAATTTCTCTTGAATTTCATCTATGAAACCTGTACCAATTCCTCTTTAACACTGTATTTCCTGGGTACATAGCTAGACCACTTTTTCTTACAAGTGCTATGAATATGTTTAAATTATTGATTTACAGGTGTCCAGTTAATTCCCGATTTTTTTTTAAATGCAGCCATGCTCCATCTCCCAAACTCAGAAGACGAGTTACACCACAGGCTATGGAAAATAAACAGTTTTGCACCCAAAACTCCCAAGGAATTCCTTTAGAGCCACCAGACAAACATCTCCTGATCTTGAGATACTTTTTGGGAACATTTTTTTCGTTGATGAATCTTGAAACCACTTACATTTCAATGTGAGAATTCTTTGATCCATTCAGCAATAAGAACTGACTCATGTGTGAAAGAGTCCTTAGTTCCTTACAAAATAAACACACATGTGAGCAGCTGCCAGATTTTTGTGCTCTGGCCTTACCTTCCCAGCCCCCAACTGCCAATTTGCCCTACTGAAATTGAAAAAGGCTTCCATTTTTGGGTGAGGTTTTTTTGGTTTTGCTGTTGTGATTTCAAGATTCATTCCCTCTAAACATCCCCTGAAACTAAAAAAAAGACCAGTCAAACACTTACTTGCCAGAATTCAGTTCCATTCCATTGTCTCTCCCCCAAAACAAAATTGTGATTTTTTTTTTTTTTTTAATATGACCCTTCAATACTCTCTTCATGCTGCTGCTTCTCTGGATCATCCTAGAATCTGGCCAGCAGCATAAGTGCCTTACAAAATTTTTAAAACAGGCTTCATGCTGCCGGTTGACTTTTTACCTTTTTTTAAAACCAGACTCTGAATTATAAATTTAAATACTGCAATGATTTCTTTTTCTCCTCACATAGGCGCAATTGTTCAAAAGTAGCTATTAGAGCCTTTATTTCAGAGCCTGCTCACTCAAGGATTTGAGTTACATTTCTTTGGGTTTCTCTAAAGAGTTGTTTCAATAAGCTTTCATTTAATATCCAAAATGACAGTCTGCCAATCAGACTGTACCATGACTTCTATCCAAAACAAAGGAATCTTTCCATTTCCAGAAGAACAGACAGAATCTCCAAATTTAGCATTAGGTCAGCATGACAAGGTCCCGTGGATTGTGTCCCAAGGCCTAGCACACCCACAGGGCCCAGTAATGCTGGGAGGATGGGAACTCCCAAGCCCAGCTCTGGGCTCTAACCACCCACAAGAGCCAGGGAAAGGCTGAAAAGAGCACCATGCTTGTATGCTACATGATACACTTGGTGGAGACAGACATTATATAGACTGTTTCATGTATACCTATCACCAAAGCAACAAATTCTTTGCAAGCAGAGTGTCTGTGTTTAGTAACCTCTCAAAAAACAGCAATCAAGGCTCACCCCTGCCATGCTCAGGGCCACTGCATCAGCGTGAGCTTCCAAACTCTCCTTCATCCCTAGCAGGGAGAAGTACCTTACTGCAAGGCAGTGAAACAGCTGTTTCAGGAGCAAAGATACATTGACAAATTTCAAGTTTGAAAGTCACATGGCTAAAAGGTGAGGTGAGCTGACTGCAGTCAGTCAATTCTCATCTAAAAAAAGGCAAACCCAAAGAATCAGATATAGCATTTAAGTATCAAGAACAGTTCATTGCAAAAAGATTTTGACAGAACATAATAGAGGGAACTGATTTGTTTCACAAGACAGTAAAACACTAAGTATCCTTCAAAGATGGACAGGGTGCCTTAGAAAACAGTGAATCAGAACAGGTACATTTTCTCATGCTCTTTGGGAAAAAAAAATATATATAGCAGTAACAAAAGCCTCATCACAAGACACCTTTTGGGAACCAAATGCCAAAAGCTGACTTCAGACAGTTTTTCAGTTCCACAGCTAACCATTAACTTACAGGAAACTCGGTAAGTACAAATTACTTAGGCAATTTAACTAAGCCATGTAAGAGAAAATTTGAGCTTTTTATACACTTCAAAAGCAATCAATGACCTTTGATGAGAAAATTCATACTTGGAAAGATATGCTAGACAACACAGCTAGACTGCATATTTAAAGCTATTTTTATGTTTATTTTGTATATATCTATCTGATATGACATAATAAATCTGTCAGCCTTTCAGATACTTCTCTACATATCTGTGCTTCCCATCAACTGCTAAATATACAAGTCAAAATATGAAGGGGGACACATCCTAATCATTATCCTACCTTATTAGAAAAAACTAGTTACTGATGATACAGTAATTCAGTCATTGCCTCTTGGGTGAGCATCTCTTGCCCACTTTTGCTAACATATATTATAAATGGCAAAGAATTCAATTTCGCACAGCCTCTGAAATTTAATTGATTCTGTTCTTTATCCCCCTCTTCCACTGATACAAAGGAAGAAATTAAAACTTAAATAAAATCAAGATAATGCAAATAACAGCAAGCTTTAGGTCCTGAATTCAAATTTTCTCCCCAAAAGACACAGCATATAGAAAGCATGAAAGCAGAAATATGGACCAATATAGAGATACACCAGATAATATTACTACATTTTCTCTGTGGCTTTTCTTAAGAATCTGAGACATTATAAAAGACTTATTCATTGTATAATAGGAGAGAGTATGGTGAATGTTTCTCGGTATGCAAGAGGCAATGCATCTGTTTGTGAAGAGGGATGTGACACAGTTGTCACATCTTAGCACGGTTTCAACAAATTGCACAGATACTCCCACTTAGGACTGACATAACCTGCAATCTTGCACTTCTGGGGTCACTGTCTAAAAAAAGTATTTCCAACTGCACTGCACCTAATGGGGGAGGAGAAACCAAAGCACCCTGTCCTTTGTATCAATAACACAGAGAGCTTGGCACAACTGGCCAGGCCTTCTCCAGCAGCCAGTGATTCAGCATGACGGGGTGGAGAGGACAGGTCAACAGAAGGAGCAGAAAAATGCTGCTATAGGAACTGCTTCCAATCCTGTCAGATGAAGCCATCAAAGACTGATTACCCATACAATACAATATTACCTACACAAATTATCTATACACATTACCTATACAATAGTTCTGCATCCTAACACCCAGGTTCAAAGAAATACTGCAAACTCAGGCAATAATTCTGCTTAGAATGAAGCAAGGCTTAAAGAATTTAAACAATCAGATGCACAGGTCACATTGTGACAAGCTGACTTATTAAGTGATTGGAAATCAGCAGGTTTTCCACTGTGTTCTAAAGCACCTGATCACTTACTATTGATTTTCTCCCATTGTTTGAAGAACTTAACTTCTTACCACAAATTGCAGTAAAGGTACAAAATTCAGCAGGTCTAAACACCACACACTGAAGTAGCACTAAGGAGTACAGGTTTCCAATAGACTGGTTTTAACATTTTCTACTTTTACCCTTGCAATTTGTTTAAACAAATCAACAGGTTAAGCAATTCAAATGAGTAACAACTTATTGCTAATAAAGCTTTCCAGTTTTCTAGAAAACATGCCAATGTTCAAAACCTCCAATGGGATTCCAAGGCTTTAATTAACACCTGCTGAGAACAAATGCATCCTTTTCATTTCTCAAGGCCCCCTGTAACATAACAAGTTAAACAACTAGATGTGCACCCCTTCCACCTCAGTCAGACCCTGTGTTCCTAGGAATGTCAATCTTAAAAGCAGACTCTTGTGTACACCTGAGATTTCCAACCAGGCCTGCCATAACAATTGTCCACACTGACACCACCAAATACAGTGCAACACGAAAACTGGGATCAAAATAAAATGGTGCACAACCTGAGTAAATACAACCTAGGAATTCTTTGAAGCACTACCTATGCTCTACCCTTAACTATCAATTTAGGTCTATCACGCATATTTCAGGATGCTTTGGCTGCAAAGGATTATTCTCCTCACAAAAACTAAAATGACACACTTCTCAGGGTTCAGATAAAATAACTATTTTATACCATTTTGGTCGCTAGACCATCCTAGTTCTAGATGGATGTATCTACCATAAAATGCTTTACTTTTTCTCCTAAGAAGTATAACGTTTGACCTTTCGTGGCTCCCCACGAGATTACCAAAGAAGGCCACAAAGAAATAGATCAAGGTGAATTTTCTCCATCAGAACTGGAACCTGAGAACAGCAGCCAATCGAACGGGCGGCAGCACCTTCCCATTCGCTCTTCCCCGGCGCTGACAGCGGCTGCAATTACAGAGCTCTCTCCTGGCAGGCAACGGAAAAGCCCCGCAGAGCCGGGCCCCGGGAGGGCCGGGGCGCCCGGTCAGCCCCGCACGCCCCTCGGGCAGCGCATCCGGGCGGGACGCGCCAGGCCCGCAGGCCGCGGCCACCGCTTCCCCCGCAGCCCCGCCGCCCTCACAGGCCGCCCGCGCCCAGCTCAGTCCCCCCGATGCAGCAGCGCCCACCCCGGATACTCCCACGCCCGTGCGGGCATCCCACGCCTCCGCAAGGTGCCGAGCTGCCCTCCCGTCCCCACCTGCGGCCAGGGCAGCCCGGCCCGCACATGGAGGGCAACGCTGCCCACGGCCAGGCCGCCTCTCCGCGCCCAGGCGGGCCCCGGCGCTCGGGCGGGGGTCACGGCCCCGCCGCGCCGCGCAGCCATGTTCCCTCTGAGGGACAGCGGGACGCTCACCCTTGACGGCGCGTTCGCTGGTGGCGTGGGGCGTCAGCAGCAGCACCTTGCTCCCTTCCTTGGCGGACATCGCTGAGCGCTGCCGGGCTCCGGCGGCGGCTGCTGGGCGCGGCAGCGCCTTCGTCCGCCCCTCCGCCGGCGGCTGGTGGGGCGCGGCGGGGCGGGCGGGGGCGGCTACAGGCGCCGGGCGGCGGCGGCCCGGCGGAACATGGCGGCGGGCGCGGCTCGCGGCTCCTGGCGCAGCGCGGGGACGGTCCGCCCCGGGCCCGGCATGCACCGCGCCGCCGCCCGCCGGGTACCGCGGGAGCGCGCGGAGCTCCCGGCCCCGACCGGGACCACGGCGAGACTCCCGCCCGACCCGGGGCGGCGGCGCGGGGCGGGGCGGGGAATGCGGCCCGACACCTCCCGGCGCGCTCCGGACAGCAGGCGGAGGCGGGCGAGGCGGCCGGAACGCCCCCGCCCCAGGACGGGCGGGCGCCAGGCCGGGGCCGAGGGGGAGGCGCGGCGGATGGCCCGGCCCCCAGCGAAGCCGCGCGGGCGAGGGCCGGCGGCCACCTTGGAGAGCTCCGTAGGGCCGCCCCGAGGGCCGCACAGCCCGGGGAGCGGGCTTGGGGGGTGGCGAGGCCCTCGCTTCCCACCGGGAACCAGCGCAGAGCGAGGGGCCGCGGCCGTGCCCTCAGGGGGGCCAGCACGACACAAAGTGACCCAGAGCCAAACCTGGCAGGAAAGGAAGGAGGAAAGAGAAGTTCCCTCGCAGTGAGAGTTTGGGCACAGCTTGGGGCAAACTCCCCGTGACAGATCATTCAGCCAGATTGTCTGCCTTCTCCCTGGAGCTGAGCAAGAGTGGACCAAAGAGCATGGAGGGCCCAGGGTACGGCGGCAGGAGCTGCGCCCCTCATCCCCCAAAGCTGCGCAGGCTGACACGGGGGCAGTGTTATCGCGGCCTTTACATTCTATACAAACCAACAAAGTTCACATGCATTATTTATACCGAGCTGTGCAATCTATTCCACACAAGAAAGCAGGAAGTTAAGAAAGAAAAGCCATTCAGAAGTTCTGGTTTCCAGCAACGTCTTGGTTCTTGCCACATTCAGGTCCAAGGGAAAAGGGTGACACCTGAGATGAAGATCTCCCACGAAAAGCTTTTTGGCTTAAACAAAAAAACATTGAAATTGACACGTTACACAAGTGCTTGAGTTAACCTTGCTTTTCTATTTTACAGCCAAGACAGTACAAGCAAGAAACTTTGAATGAAACACATAAAAACACTCAGGGAAGCAAATGAAAATTTTGAGTGTAAGAATTATAAACCCTTGGGGAATTTGCAAGACTCCAAAGTTTTGGAAAACCAGAGTTCTAGTAATTCCATGCCCACAAGTAAAATGTGTGCATGCATGCAAAAAGAGAGCTGGGATACATTAGAGTATCATGGAAAAAAGTCCTGGATGACTACTTTAGATTTAATTGCTAAGCTTTCCAGCAGCAAGAATTACTACTTTATACCACATGTTCTGCAAATGTCTGTCATTGTACAATCAATTTAAAGGGCCTGGTTTTTAAATGGAACAAAAGCTCATTTCCTTCAACAGCAAGGATGTGTAACAATTCAGAGTATGCAGGGGGAGCACAGGACAGGAAGGGCAGTAAGTAGATGTCACTCCTGATTTTAATGTTAGCTTAAAGGAGATCTGCTGAAATAAGAAGCAGGGGGAATGAATTCAGTCTTGTATTTAAAATCAAGAGGAGTCCAGTAATAAATGCAGTTTGAATTTTTGACAGCATGAAACAGCAGAGAATCCCATATTATAAAGAAATTCATTTATCCATGCATTTCCAAACACACAGGGAACCAGAGACCTTGCTGAGTGTTGTCAGGAATCTCCTCCACCTCACCTGGAATGCAGTTGCAAGAGAGATGCCTTACTTATTTCAATGGTTCTCTTCTCCCAGGAGCCTGCAGCCATGTTCCCTGGGGTGTGAAGTAAAAGGTGCTGATGCAGTCAGAATGCTCATTGAGGAAAAAGCACAGCATAATGTTATTTTGTTATGATGCTGTACCAGAAAGGGACGTTATCAGCCTCCAGGCAGTACACCTAGTGCCCTGCAGGCTGAAACGCTTCCAGTTACATCCAGGCATTACCTGAAGAAAAGGCACATATGGATGAAATCTTGCTGGCTTTGCTCCCCCAATACCAGGTTGATATGAAAAATGGTATTATGTCTCCCACAAATGACACATCCAAAAAACATTAAAATAATTATCTTACCACTTTCATTGATAAAAACAGCTAGAAAAGTAAGTTGACTAGCATAGTTACCTTGGCATTTTACTGTCACTTTTCTGACATATTCTATATTACTCCATTAAAATGCCGAGCATGCTTGATTCTCATTAGGACAATATAAAAATCTTCATTAGGCAGAAATATGTAGTAGTGTCTCTCCCTAAGCCCTTTATTGAAGCTTTTCCATGT
This sequence comes from Zonotrichia leucophrys gambelii, assembly GCF_028769735.1. NCBI lineage: Eukaryota > Metazoa > Chordata > Aves > Passeriformes > Passerellidae > Zonotrichia > Zonotrichia leucophrys. Next base: position 20,023,996 of record NC_088176.1, read on the forward strand.
GGTATTGGCTCTAAATCTGCTACCGACTCTGGAAGGGACATTTACATTGTCCCAATTTGGCAAACTCATGGCGAAGGCGAAGATGATTGATTTGATCCATCCTGTGTTCAACAAATCAAACATCTTCCACCAGCACCACACGCAGCATTATCATTGTAGGAACTTTGGAATACAATTACAAACAGAAATACAGCCTTGCAGGTAGAAGGCAGTGCGCCTTTATAGTCCTATGAGTTTCCCACAAGTGCCAGACAAATCTGAAAAGCAAAGTCATGTTTTACTTCCTGTTCAGCTTTGCCACCAAGTGGCCATTCCATTCCAAGGAATGGAATGGGAAGGAAAGGGATAGGGAAAGGAGAAAAGAGAAAAAGAATCTGATCAAGTCCTATTCTGATGGGATATTCCAAACCATTACCTAGCTGCTAGCACTGGACTGCTTTCTGAACAACTTGCTTTCATGAGGAAAAAACAGTTCAGCAGGAGAAACAGATGGAATCCCCAAACCAATCCATCTTCTTCTGTACCACGGGGAATGGGACCATTTGGGATGCAGATACCTGCTTTCCTTCTGCTCCATCTCAAGGCAGTACCTGCTCAAGCAACATGCAAGAGCCATTTAAACAAAAAGGTGCTATGTTAAAACCTTGGCTGTTCTGACACCTCCCCTGACGGAGGGGTGCAAAGTATAGTAGCAACTACATTTCAGTTAATCATTGCCTGAGACAAGTGTTGTTTATTGAATTTCAAGCAAATTATTGTGAAATTTTGTAGCAGCAGGGCAGATACCAGAACAGTATCTTCTGACTCTAACAACGACATACCTTAGAAACTGGCACAATGTCCCAGAATCATCTAATTACCCGACAAGAACTTTTTGAAAACTAAGAAGGAAATTGATTCACAGGAGAGAGAGATATATTCCAGATCCCAAGAGAAAGATGCACAGAACAAATCTTGTGAAGATAAACCAGGTCTGAGGGGAAGACGTGATATGAGCAGGAGAGTAAGATGAAGACAAAACTTTTAAGAAGGTGTTCCATTTCATTGACTCTCACTAGTCACTGTTTGAAGCTATACTTACTTAAATGCCAGAAATGATACTGAGGTTGGTATAAACTGCCTCAAAACAAGGCACATATTATTTTAAATATATTTTGACATACTGCTACACTGAATTTCAATATCAATATTTCAAAGTTTTCTTTTTTAGAGGGCACAAGGTTTCCCTGCTGTCCTAAGTCAGCTATTTTATGACAAATCTTATTATCTGTAACACAGAGGCATTTTTCAGAAAGGTTGAAAGCATTGTCTTAAGCCATTTTCTCCAGCATTATAAAGTCATTATCAGTGCAATACTCCAGCTCCCAATGTCATCCAGTACTGAGACGCTGCACTGACTTCAAAAGAGAATAACCAAAACCAAATTATTAGATAGTATATATATATATTAGATAGTGCTGGTATAAAATGACAAGCTACTTAACTACTACAGTGTATCCTGTCCCACTCCCTCCCAGCACACATTTCCCTCATTGCCTGATAAACCCTGTGAACGAGCTGAGGAAGTACAGACTACATTAAAAAGTTAGTCAAGGCCACAGGCATTACTTGCATCATACCAGAACTGTAAAAAACATGCTAAAGCAACCCGACTCCAGAATTTAGGTAACTTTCACATATCAAGCCCCACCAGATACATATCTGATTTAAATTTCACACCTCTAGAGTGATGGTACCTCTAACCCTTCCTTAGGTTCCTCAAAGCATCACTTTCTCTGCTTAAAGCATTCCTTCCCCTGCCCTTATTATCTAGTTCAAACTTTCCCTTCCTTAGCCTTAAGCAATTGCTCTTTCTCCTACCATCTGAGACCAACCAATTCCCTCTCTTCATTTATCTTACTACCTTAATGATATTAATAGACTATTAATAGTCACCTCTACTCACTCTAAAAATTGAGTTCACTCTGCTTTTTGCTGCCCTCCTTTGTGTTCTCTCGTTTCCTCAGCGCCTCCACAAGCAAAGACTTAACTGACAAAGTACTCAAGGTAAGCACGTCTATGTATAGGAGCCTGCAAAAACCTCCTGAACTTACTACTGCTCTGTAACAGGAACTATGATAGAAAACAGTGTGAGATATGTTTTACTATTTTTTTAAACTTTGTTGATCCATGAACACAATGTCCTACAGATCAGAGAAATCCCATTAATGAATTTTAAAGCAAAGTGTTCGGGCAACAAACCCACAAAAAGCAGATATGACAACTCAGTTGCTGAAGAGTTCATGCACTCTTTTCTCACAAATGCATCTGACCATCATGACTATGAGGGGAAAGTGCAACTATGCTTTCAGCTTATCTCTCTGCATCTTTGAGACCAAACACCATGAAGTACTAATAAGAATTAACTGTTACATTAGGATTGGATAGGGTTGAAGAAAGGGTTTAACAAAAATGACCTTCGTAACTGGGCAACGCTGAGGTCATGAAAAAATGAATGCAGAAAAGGATATCTCAAGGAAATATCAAAATCACCCACATAAACATTTAAAAGCTCTTCTACGCTGCATTCTGTCCCCGTAAATTCCTAAGCTAATAGACAATTCTGAAACTACTGGAGAGATGTGGGCTTCCCCCCAACCCACCATGAGAGGTCATTCCATGAGAAGTCATTACAATTTTATTTTCTCATCTGTACCACTGTGCTCTTCCCATGAATTACAACCTTGTGTTCAAATCAGCAGCTTACTGATCAGTCAAGACTCCCACACACATACCTTCTTCTCTCTCTTCAGACGAGTATGGTGTCAAAAACCTGGCTTGACTCATCTGCTACATTAAATAGCTTCTTTTACGCCTGTAAGGACAGTTATCCAAAACCAGTCCACAGCACTGAAATGGTTGTTTAATGTCAACTGAGTTTTTTTAATCTATCTGGAGAAACCAACTGAATTCCAAAACAAAGGGAATGCATGCATTATTTCATCCTGTTAGGAACAATTAATACATACTGCCATGAACAACTGGTTATTTCTTCTTAAATGTACTTTTAAATACATATCTGATTTCTGAAAATTTGTAGCTGAGTTAACAGTAATATAAGATTAACTTCCATTTGACGGACATATTTTAGATCTTAAACAAAAGTCAGTCTGAACCTTCACAGAGATACTGTCTGTTAACGTGCTCATGCTTTAAGGTGCTTTCAGTAATTTAAGGCAACCTTGAATGGGTTTGTTTCTTTTTTTGTAAGCAGCACAAGTTCTATGCTTGGAGCTCCCTCAATTGACAGTCACATAATTATTAACTGGTATAAACTGTGAGTAAAACCCTGGAAGGATAGCTAACCCTAAAATGCCATCAAAATAATTTTGCCTGAGTAGTGAAGAAGTTAAAATTTAGCAATATTAAATTATTCTTACAGTTATTATTGAAGTATAGCTTATTGTATCCACTTTTCTCATGTGTTCCTATTTTAAATTATTTTGATTAGTGATATAAACACACATAAAACTTCCCAAGCCTATGATTAACTGGTGAATCATCTGGGACTGGGCCAGGCAAAACTTAAGATAATGCTCTTTCAACAAATGTAATTTAAGTTAGTTTACAAACAGACACTTGACCTTCTTATTCATGAGTATATTCAGTGTTTACTCACTCAAGAATTATTATTAAAACAATTCTATTGATGTCAATAAGGAAGTTTGTTTCTTGAGTAGAACTCTTTCACTTGTATCTGCTTCCACAGACATGCTAGTGAAAATATCAGTGCTCTCAAGTGACTCCACAGCTGGTCTTCACATTTTTCCATTAATGAAAAAGCAATCTTAAAAACCTTTCCAAGCTACATTGCTTTGGTTTTAAAGGATAAAAAATTTTTCAATGTACTAGAAGAATAATGCAGATAGCAAGAGAATTACAAAATAATGACTCTAACATGCTTTTTCTAAAACATTTTCTGAAACTTTAAAGGTAATTCCATCTGCAATAGCAATGGTGAACAATTAGCCTTTGAAAGGCTGTACAGATATATAAGTAGCCTTGAAAAGATTATGAAGTGATAAAATGCTAGAGGCAGCAAGCACAGATGGATGAAAATATACTTTTGTTTTTTACCAGCCACAGCACTGAACAAGAGACAGCACAGTGGCTGGAGACTGCAGAACACAGCTAACTTCAGTGAGGTGTTTGTAAATCCCAAGCACCTTTTTATCTTGGTCCAAGCTCGCACAAACACTGACTTGTCCTACACTGTTTGTCCAAAGTCTATTTATACATATAGCAGCAGTACCTAAGTGCTTCTGCACAGTTTCATTTAGCACAGCAGTAACATAACCAAAGACTGCTACAAAGAACATTGCCTACTCTCCCCATCCGTCAATCTTCCTTTCTCAAAAGCTTCAGCACCCCACTGCTGCTGAGGACCATCTCTGTACAGGAATCTATCCACTGAAAGAAGGAAGGAAAATTTAGACTGATTACTGAGTGTTCCTTAAAAAGAGACACATCTGAGCGAAGATATGCACACATTTCCTTTCATTCTGCCTTTTTCACCTATCCATCTGTTCCTTCCTATTCCAATCCACCATTTCTTTTGCTTTGCTCCTTTTCCTCACCCTGAACCTCCGCCCTACCCCTCTCCCTATAGAACATTAGATCCAAACCCTTTGAGAATTCCAGTATTCTGGAAAGCTGCCTGTACTTTCTATGTCCTACCCAACCATCACTGGTAAGTCCATTCCAGCAATGTTAACAATCAGGGGAAATTATCAGTAAACAGTTCCTTCCCTCTTCCCAAATTCCCCCATCTTAATGTGGGTGCAGTAACCTTTGTTAAAAAGGAATGGGCATTTCCCTTCTCTAAAGCAGAGCACATTCTGGTTAACTCCCAAGTGCTGCACGCTCCATTTGAGCACATGTGCTGCTCAGCAGGTCTAAATATGACTTCCACAAACAGCAGGTACAAACTTGGTTGCCTTTGAGAGAAGGAACTGTGCTAGGCAGTTTCTTTTCCAAACACAGAAGGATCATACTTACATAATTTCGCTACTGTAGGACAGCAAATTACTCTTCATTTTATTTTTGCCTTCTTTTGCTCCCAACACAAGGTCTAAATGCATATTACAAACACAATGAGTGATCATAGAAATACAGGGAGTAAGAATTTTATATTTACAAGAACTGGCACTTATTTTAAAAAGGTGAACTTAAGTGTGTATGGCAGTCATTTCATTTAATTCCATCCAATAACATACTCTTCAGCCAGGGACAAAGAAAAGGTTATATTGTATCAAAGCTGACAAACTGTTAACTCTTTAAGAATTCTCAATAGCTGCTGAACTCCTGTGGGAACCTCCTCCTCATCCTTCCTATAGCAACACTGAACTTTAACAAGCTATTAAACTACTACGTAATTGATTTTTGTATGGTATAAATGTCACTAAAAAGACAAGTTAGTCAAAAGAATTACAAAGTAAATATTATCCTACTGACCTTACTAAAATTTGCAGACACAAACTGAAGCAACGGTATTTTTCCAGCCTCACGTTTCCTCCCATGTTAAATATATTGTTGAAAGTACTTCAGTTTATTTCTCTTCAGATGTACTAATATACTGCTTGGTATGGACCCAGTTTTTCCTTTTCAGGCCTCTGATTAACTTCATACAAAGAAACTGATATACAAAGGACATTTAAAAACAGTTTTAAAACTTGGTAGCTAGAACTGTAATGGAATAAACATAACCTTCTCTTAAAAAAACCCACTTGGTTACTACTGATTATTTTTAAAAAATTCATCAACTCAGAATTATTCTGCAGAGCTTTATGTAAGTATACTTCCATTCTTTCCTGGTCACAACGACATAAGAAAGCTAAAGCATGCACATTGTCTTCAGTTGCAGAAGTTTCATACTTTATATTGAATTCTTGAAGTGATGACTTTGTACTTTACTTTGGCAGCTTGTTGTCTTAGATGATCCTGTCATTCCCAGGGCAGCAATGGGGCAGGGCAGGGCAGCCCTTCCAGCAGTAGTGGCATCACCACAGCTCCAGCCCTGTTCCCAACAGAACCCTGTACCAGGACAAGCATGGAACAGAACCCCCCCATGCTTCTGAACACCTCACAACCATCACACCTGAAAGCATCTGCAGGAGCAGGAGAACAAGCATGATTAAAATGACACTTCTCTCCACACCAATAATTTCTAATGATTTTTCTGTAGATCTGCATACACTACCATCCTGCTTAAATGTAGTAGTTTTCCTTAAATAAGCAGTCAGTCTCAAAATACTTTTTTGAAAGACAATTATTGTCCATCATGAGGAGAAACTTAAGTGCTGAGTAGTAATGAAACACATGAAGTCCTGAGTCAAAATTTGGCATGTCCTCCAATCTAAGTCTTTATTGCATAAACCTTGTTAATGAACTAGAATAAACAACTTAATTACGTTTGTTCACGTGTAAGAAAATTAATTAGACGTTTCCATCTAAGTGAAAAGTAAAGCTAAACAGAAAAGAAAGCTCAAACACAGACAGGTAAATAGAACTATTTTCATAGATTTATTTGAAAAATACTTACAAAAGCAAGTATGCTTGACACTAAAATAGTTAAACTTATTCTGTGTTTACATTGGTGTAGTTAAGCGTGCAGCATTAACAGTCTTTTCTGTTTGAAGCATCATTAGTTTGCTTTAAAGAAGTGGAGAAAATTGGGGTTTACTGTGAACAATGTCTTCCTGTCACTTCCTCTGCTGTGATCTCCGTATGAGATCGCAGAACATTGAAAACCGTGCTTGCTTTACTAACTACCACCTGCCAAGGGCAGATTTACTGGAACCTGGAAGGTGGATCAGTTTTTTTTTTCCCTAGGAAGGAACAGGAGAGGGGAAGGAGAAGAAAACAAAAGGATTGGTTTCTTTTTGTGAAGAATTTACCAAAGCTACATTTCATGAAAAAGAGTCCTTAAAAATGTCCTTTTGTTAGTTGCCATCTTCCTTCAAAATGTGTGCACACTTCTGAACTTACCCGTAAGCAAATTACCATTCCTATAGCACTTGTTTGCTAGGAGAGGCCAGGACTAAAACAGTTAAGATTCCCCATCCAGACAGCAGTTCAGTAGTGTCAGAAACGAAATACAGTGCAATTAGTTTCCACATACTGTATAGCTACATTTTAAGACAAAACTGGCACAGATAGTGTTTGAAAGACTTTCCTGTCTCCATGCAATCCACACTCTGGCAACAACCATAGTCCACAGAGTGGTGTACTGGGGCACATGGAGCGAATGGGAGCTCACCAGCCGTTCTTTTGCAAGGTGCCAGTAGCTGCTGCTGCTCGAGCCAGCATATTTCTGTGTGTCTCAGAAGCAGAAGCAAAAGTCCCATCCCTCACATGCACTGGCAGCATTCGTCTTCTGCCAGGCTGAGGGGTGTAGCTGCTCTCTCGCCAGTCTTCTTCTGGAGGCATGTCCACTCTCCTTGGGCCCGGGGCCTTAACACAAGAGGGGGGCACAGGGCAGCCTTGAGAAGCACCGGGATCCCAAGAAGGCTCACGTGGTATTCTTAAAGTGCTATAGTCTGTGCTGGCTGGTACTCTGCAACCCATGGCATGAGATTCATGCATGTGATGTTGTGAAGGCTGCTGGAGGAAGCCCTCTTGGAAACTCTTGCCTGGCTGGCCAGCATGTTTCCCCCAGAGCACTGTTCGCTTATCTGGTAACGTGGCTGTTTGTGCAGCAGGATAATTTGTGTTCAGCAAACGGCCAGAGACTCTCAATGCTCCACCTCCTAAATGCAAATTAACAAGAGGCTTTTGCCCCTGGGAGAGGGTGCCTTTGGGTACACAAGGGAGACTCCCATAGCTCAGTGCCACACCTGGGTAGTCTTCACCTTGGAAAGCTTCACCCCTGTCAGGCACAACCAGAAGTTTCTGGATGACGTTCTTCTGATCTCCTGAAATAAATTTTTAAAAAAAGGTTTGCTTAGTTACAATTTTTGTTTCATCCTCTCTGAACTATCAGCTGTGGCCAGCAGGTGACAGAAGAACAGTGAAATCACTAGTACATCCAGTTACTGACTAACATGCAATTCTGAATAAAAGCTAGCTGTACCTTTTCCAGCATTCATTTTCCTCACTGCATTTCCTCTTCTATCCTACTGCAGCTGCTGTCACAGATTTTTTTACTAGCCCCTTGTTTCATCATAGAGGAGCCCAACAAAGTATTCCAAGGCTGGCAGATCAAACTGGTTTTGATGCTGTCACAGGAAAATAATTCTCATGCAGGAAGTAGTTATTTCTACTGGCACATGTGTGATTCGTGGGAATGAGTAATTTGTGGAAGTACTCTTACACATGGAAACAAGGTGGTGGGTCTTACTACTACTTTAACATTAAAGAAAATAACTCAAAAATATTGATGTGACTTTGTATATAGCCATCATAATGTTTCCATTAGGGTTATTGGCTTTGGTTATGCACAGTTAGCACAGAACCACAAAAAAATTCTGAAGGACAGAGAAGAAGAAACGTGATTTGTCCTTCCAGATTGCTGGAGGAATTCAGGCAGATAATGAAACTCCATTATGAAAGACAAGAACTGAGGAGCTGTACTTCAGCAACATTTCTGATCACCAAGAAGGATGAAAAGTCCTGTGATTATTACCTGACAGTTTACGTGCCTTGCCCACCATGCTGGGCATCAGTACATCATGGGGTGGGTGCTGCACCTGGTTTGGGTTGTGCTGGGGATCAAAGGGAAATACAGGAGGATCATGGGGGAAAGGAAGGGAAGTGGAGCTGGAAGAACGGTGGCTGGTGTCCACTGGCATTTTCCTCGTATTTGGTGCTTCCTTTTGTAAAATGAGAAAGGAGAAGAACAGAACATAAAATGATGAGTAAACACAGAGTTGGGTTGAAACAAGCAAAGGTGGTGTTGATCCAAGGAAGAAAGGGATGAGTCACTGGAACAAAAACATGCATCTGTATGTGAAAAAGACAGACAAAAATTGCATCAATCCAGTAAGGCTCTTACTGAAGTGGTGGGCTACATAGGATCATTAGACTGGAATTGTAACAAAAAGAAAAAGCCAAAACAAACCACAAACCACTCCTGGGGGTTTGGCTGACAAACTGAATACACCAAACAAGTCAGGCCAGTCAGCATTGGAAATGGCATGCTACACAAGCCATCAAATACAGTATTGCTGATTCTTGTTTTCTATTTTCTACCAGGCTTTATTGAAAGCTCTGATTCCCGACTGTGTACAGATTTACCTGTCACAGCTGAAATATTTACCTGTGCTGTACCATTTGCCTCTATTAGGAGATATCTACCCCAAAAAGCAGGGATGGCTGAATGGCACAACAACAAACCATCACAGACTTGAGTGCAGTGACTTAATTGAAATAGACAACCATTCTACTGGCCACTTATGTTGTGGGGATAGAAACCTTACATAAAGGGCAGGTCTTGAACAGCTAGAGCTTTGTAATTGCTTCTGTCAGCACTTCCAGGTATGTCAGAGCCCTTAACTAAAGCATGCTGAGAAGCAAACTCTTCAAAGTTGACATATACTTAGTTTATGGTACAGAGCAGAGAGGTGCAATTGGAGCAACCTGTCTAACTGATTTTGTAACTGAGACTCTTCTATACCTGTTACACAGTTGGTTTCAAATAAAAGTTTGAGCAGAGTTTGCAAAAAATTCAGTCAAAGCCAAAACTTGACATTATATCTAGCTGTGTTGCTAAATAAACACTCTGTTACTGTTTTTCTGACACTTTAAAATTGCATCGAAGACTACTTAACAGAAAGGACAAAGGAAAGATCAATCCCCTAACTTTTAGTTATTTTCTGTATGTAACTGTCTGCACCAATTCTTGAATTGTCTCCCCTTTAATGCTGAATTTTACTCTCTAAAAATGCTACTTGCTTAAAAAACTCACATGAGAGCAGAAATGTTCCTATTGGTACTGGTGGGGGTTTTTTTTGGAAATTATAAGTGTATCAGAAGCTTTCTTAAAAATACTTTAAGTCAACTGAGAAAAATGTTTATACTGGCTGTTTCTGCATACTGACAAGTAATGTTAGCTGACATGCCTATCAGCTGCAGCAGTCACCACTCTGCAATGGTACCTGAAAAAGACAGCTTTGCTACTTATATAGAAGTTCATTCTTCCAAAGACAGAACAAAAAAGACAGGCTTTTATCATGGCTTATTATTGAGTTGTCTTCTGTCTTGTTTGTTGGCTACTAAATGAAGACATAGAAAACACCAACCCTACACACAGATGATAGCTCTTTGGAAAGCTGCACATCATTCTACTTACAAAACTGTGAGAAGAGACCAAGGTCTCTTCTCTGTTAGAGATAACTGTCCCGCTGAGACTGCGAGCAATGCGACGGAAATTCTCTGCACTGTAGATTTCCTCCTCTTCTGGTTCCCTGCTATGTTCTCTGGTAAATGTGACCTGCAGACAATATTCCCCATTTCAGACAAGGTTTTTCATAACATCAATTTTGTATAATAATTAGAGGCAACAGATGAATAGAAATATAATGGAGCATATTTCAATGATATTTAATGACCTTTTCTTTCCTAAAATCCTTCATTTGGGTACTACTTGGAAAACTTAAGATAAATGGTTCTGTTTGGATCTGCTGATTAAAAGTATTATTCCTTATTGTATTTCTTACCTTAGTAAATATGCACAGATTGATTTGTCTAAATGAGATACATTCTTTTATAAGTACCTAAAGCCAGGACAAAATGTCTTTAGTGGGATGAATCCACCTAAAGGACTGACTGCTGCTACAGGCATCACTGCCCCTGAAGAGATAATCATGGCTGCAGCTGACAGTTGTCTTATGATAAAACACTACAGTCTTCTCATAACCAAAAAAAACCCACCTAGGATTATTTGATGAATGCTGGAAACTTGTTAATCCTATGCTAGCAAGGAAAATGTTTATTCCATCCTTCCTTTCTTTTGTTCTGTAAAGGAACAGACTTTGGGCTTCCTTTAACAAGTACACAGATATTACAGGAAATGTCATTTCCCCTTCAAAATACTTCCATGTCTTCATGTACAGGCAGTGACATGTAACTGTCAGTTATTTAAACAGTTTCTTCCCAGGAAAAAATGAGAAAGAATGTTCTCCCACTCTGAGGTGACTAACTACCAACTGTAGCAAATACCAAATTATCACCCGCTTTAAAAATATGTAGTGACACAGTAAAAAAAAAAAAGTGCCTGTGCCCCTGCAAGTGGTAAAATTAAGAAGCAGTTATCATCAGCTGTGATGCAAGGTAATTCATGTCACCAAGCTGAAAGAGACTAGATCTTAGTGTTTTCAGGAGTGTCTTCCTCCAAGCCAGAATTTAGATCATTTGACTGCATGCAGCGCATGCAGCATGAGTCACTCATATTTTAGCTGGTTAATCCTGAGCTAGACTGCACTTTAAAATTCTTTCTAACATTAATAAAAATGACCCCAGTATCTTTTCCATAATGTACTTCACTTATCCTACTGTAAATTCTTTCTTGCACAGGGAGAGCCCTTCCCCCTCTAGTACATCTTAAGTACCAAAATATCACCTTGGAGACAGAAGAGACACTGGATCCACACAGACTGCGCTCGATCTCCGCCGTTGGGGTTTTGGACAGCCCCATGCCAGCTGCAGCAGGCAGCTTCCTCACACCCGGGCTCACAGGCACTGGCAAGGAAAACACTGATTAAATTCAACACCTGATTGCATGTTATGGCACATTTCTCCAGCAAAGACAGAGGGACTATACACACAGAACAAGAAGTCACAGATCCTTGGGAACATGAATACATCAGCTAACACCCAACATTTCAAGGGGAGACAGTCTATCAGGATACTATGCCTACTTCCCTGGCCCTCCTGCAGGCTTCAGGGGAGCAGTTAATTGAACTATTTAAGATTTAAATGATTTAACTGCACATCAACACTTGCCTGGCACAGAGGTGAGATTGCTTAAAGGGCCCAAAAAGACAGAAGATCAGCTACCAGAAGGACTGTTACCTAAAGTTATTTGGGATAAAAAAGTCAGCCTCAGGTTCCCTCCCCACATATTCACCTGCTCCTTCCCATTCAACGCTACCATTTCTCAGCCATTTGCTGGGCTGGTTAAATACTTAAAGGTGTTATTTTTAACTAGGATTGCTACAATTCACTTCAGTGCAATCCCCATCAACCACTTACAATCCTAAAATTCCTCATGGAACAGACAGATCAATGGCCTAATTTAAACTGGTCACAGGGAATAAGTTCCTCTAAAAAGAAAGGAAGGTGATATGCTGATAACAACACCTTTCCTGCATTGAGGTGGTTGCATTTGGCTTGGCTTTAACTGTGCTGTAAAGCCCCTCTAATGAAACAGACATTTCACCAAGATTCTGAATGCAAAGGTCTAACAAAACCAGTGGATATGGGTCAAAGTCTCAACAGCATTTGAAAATTTATATGTAATCCAAGTCAAGAGAAAGAAAGAGCAGTCCTAGACCTAGGACTAGGTCTAAATAAAAAATAAAAAAAATCAGGCGATTTTCATCCAGTTCATCACAGTAGATGCACTGGTTCAAACTTCTCAGTTTTACACAGAATTTGCAGAACTTAGAAAAACAACTGAAAGTTACAGCAACCAGATGATCTCAAATACAAACTTCACTTTAGAAGAATATCCCTATCTCATATCAAATATGTGGTGGGAAAATAGGCAAGAAAAGTCAGCATAAGAAATGGGTCATTTGATGACAGAACTCTGAAACTCCAGCTACCACTAAAGCAACTGGGCTTTATGCTGGTAGATTTCCAGAAAGAACTTCCAAAATCAGCTAAGTAGGAATTTATAAGACCTTCTGATTCAAGCCCATGCATAACAGGATCTGCTAAGTTGGGAAGTCAGATCCTGCCTAACTCTGAAAGTAAACCAACAGGACAACAAATGGTAAATGGCCACATTTTGATGTCTTAAGTGGTCTGTGAGCAGACTGCAAGACACAAGAGTTCTAGAGAAAACTCAGGCTGTTCAACAAAAATCTGCTCAAGACTTTACTGCAGTACTCGCTCTGGTCACAGCCAGGTCTGACATTGTCAGGAATGATGGGGGCTCCACTGCCACGGCTGCAGGGCAGGGGAGAACCTGTCCTGTGTATGTATTCATTGCAATATACATCATATGTGTACAGCTATATCTGTGTCACCTTGGTACGCATCCAATTTCAGGCTGCCTTGCATTTAACCAGAAAATTCATTTAATGCTATGACACAGATTATAAAGAAATTTGCTTCACTTGTGAAGCAGAGAAACAAGGTTGCCCTATCTCAGGCAGGAGATTAGATCAGTTTAAGTGGAACCAGATTGCTGTCATCAGGCTCTAATTGAATGTCTCCAGCAACAGCTGGATGTCCTCACTGATGGAATCTCTTCGTTTCCTTTCGTCATCTACTAATCCACAAGGTCTCACAGATCCTCATGTACCCTCAGTGCTGCTTTCACAAGTAACTTTGCAGAACTTAAAGCAGGCAGTCCTTAGCAAAACACAGGTTCAACTCTCAAATCTTGATAAACTTTTAAAAGTTATTTCCCTCAACCAGATACAGACCAAATTCTCAATTACAACACAGTCAGTTAGAATTCACCAATGTGGAGAACATTAGCATCAGGGACAGAAACAGTTTAATAAATTCCAGAGGGGGTGCAGGACTTTTAAACAGCAAAAATCATTCGCCTGACACAAGCAGCTAGCTCTCTACTTGAAAACAGGATCAATTATTTCTGTTTTACTCTTAACAGATGTTTGCCATGATCAACAGCTACTCTGCAGCCACCCCAGGCAGTGCTATGACACTGCTTTCTCTAGTTAGCTGGAAAGTTTCCAGAGTCTACAACCTGAATTTTTCTGCATCTGTGCACAAATTAATACCCGTTTAACTAAATCGACTGGAAAACGCATCTTCACCTACACTGGAGTACACAGGCAGGTCAACCAAGAAAAACAACTGCAGCATTCTTACCTGATTGGTCAAATGGATACCTAGCACTGTCCTGTCTTCCCAAGAAAGGCCTAGTGGCCTGAGATGCCTGCAGACTAGTCTGATAGAGGGATTCCAGTTCTGAGAGCTCCTGTTCTGTGTCTTGATTCCACTGTGGATGCAGGTGTACTGGGATCCTGCTCAAGTCATCTCCAACAGCTCTCTGATCAGAAAGGAGTGGACTCCTCCCAGGTACAGGAAGCCATTCAGTATTCTTATTAGCCTTCTGAGAACTGTAACACCTAGAAACATTATTCACCCAACGGTCCACAGGCATAGAGGCAACCATGCTACTAGCAGCTCCATCATCCACCTCTTTCATTCCTCCATCATGACAGTGCCTTTCCATGTAGGGCACAGGGTCTGCCATATTCTGTCCACCTCTTCTACACAGTTCTTCACTGTGAGAACAAAAACTCACAGAAGCAACATGTTGGGCACTAAAACCCTTCAAAGAAACTACCCCGTCCCTAATATCCACAGTTGAGTGTAATTTTTCAGAAGACTGGGTTTTATTTTCTTGGTTTTGATGGATTAGCTGTCTGTAACCGGAAGATGAATGGTTGATGAAAGATTTTTGTGTGAACTTTGGAGACTTCTCATCCTGACACACTGCAGTAATCCAGTCTTTTTCACGAGTACCTTTTCTCTGGGAGACTGCATGCATTTTCTGAAACTGCTCTGCCAAGGAGCGAACGTGTCCCTTTGTACTAAAAGCCTCAGATTTAGAACCATCTGCTGTGCCATATTCACCCTGTGAGGGAAATAAAATCTCCTGGCTGTTTGCTGTGCAGTACTTATTTTTCTGCAAAGGATCCGAGGAGCACTGCTGTGTAGGGGATGAAGTTGCAGGGGTCATTGCATGATAGGCCCCTAAAAGATCAATGCTGGGCCGCACTGGAGAGCTTGCAAGTTTGGAACAAGGACTGTGCTGGCTGTCCTTTTCAGGAGATGCTGCTTGTGGTGGATGTGGACAGGGAAACAATGTAGGCAAAGACCCAGAGTTTACTGTGTTAGCCTTGGATTGGTACTGAGGTGTGAGAACAGGCGTTATGTTACGAACCTCTTCTAACGCGCTGCTACTGCAGCAATCCCTATAGTCTTTTAGCCCTGTGGCTGTCGTGTCAGCAAATTCCCCACTCTTGTGGGCTTCATTCTCAGTTCTTGCAGACCTCTCTGCCAACCCTTGCCTATAAGGAAAAGAGGGAACTTGGTCATGAAAATCAGCAGAAGCAGACTGGAAGTTTGGAGAGATCCTGTTGGATGGATTGCTTTCAGAAGGGGGCAAGGAGGAAGACTCTGGATATAATGATGAGTGCAATTCATGGCAGGAAGCAGGTGGGTGGAAGAAAGAACTGGACCCAAATTCCACTTCTTTGTTGGGTTCCAGTGGTACCTCCTGGCTCAGCAGTACTTGGAGCGGGCCAGTCTGTTCACTAAAACACACAGAAGAGTAAATGATTAGCAGCAGTCATTGCTTATGTTTATCTCCAGGGTACAGACCCTGCACTAGCTGACATACAGCTCAACACACTCTCCTCAATCTATTCTGATGAAGATTTTGCATTAATTTACTAGACACATTTGTGCTAGTCCTTTGCTTCTAACTTTGTTTTCCTACTTTAACAGTCTAACTGAATCAATTTCATGTTTTTAAGAGTATTTTGCTACTATTAGGCTTTATATGAAGTATTCTTGCACAGCACCAGAGGCATTTCAACCAGTACACTGAGTACGTGAGAAGGGATAACTGTAAGAAGAGTAGGAACAGCATTTATATAAAATAAAATAACTGTTTTCAACAGTAACATCTTAGATAGCTTTTAAAATACTTTGGGCATGTTTGTGATCTGAACATGAACCGACAGTATTTCTGTAAGATTCCCTCTCTCATTCTTCATGAAGAATGACTTGAAAAGTGGAAGAACAGGTTGGAATTTTTTTCATATCATTTTTATAGTCTAATTCTTTGAGATATTGATCTAAAACATTAAATAAAGTTCAAGTTAAATGCATAACTATTACTCTGCAATAATTTGTACCCTAAGCATACTTCTAGAAAATAATGTCAATTCTTTTAAGTACCAAAACAAGACAGTTATATTCTTGAGTGGCATTTTTCTGCATTTAGTTAGCATTTTAATATACAGACAGAACAAACAGTAGTACGTCCACAGCCCATGAGAAAATGATAGGCTACATCAGCTCCAGCAGAAAACTTAAGGCAACTGTAAAATTACTGCTTTGTTTCCTCCTTGAGATGCATGGAATGAAAGTTATCATGAAGACCTAGTTGACGCGTGTAGCAATAGAATACTATTTGTGAGGAATTAAAAACTTTGTACTGTCTACAATGTTACTTATATCAAAGCTGGAGTACAGAACTCTGGCTACGAACAGGGTTTCTTTCTCTTTGACTGAAATATTAACATTCAGTTGGATATAACACTTTGCAAAAGTAACGCTCTTTTCACAGAGCAGCCATGAGAGAGTTTAGCATTAGCAAAACTAGTTAAAGTGCTTTTCATTTTCTTAGAATATGCCACATGCCTAATTTGAGCTCTGCATTTCTCCTGTAAGAGAGAATATAATGGACTCCTGATTGACAACAAGATCAGCTTTCATTACATGTAATTCAGGTACTGCAGGAAAAGAAAAGAATGTTAAGAACTATAGCCTTGCAGGTGCGCAAATTAACTGGGTTTGGATATAGCTGTACCCGGCATTTTACAGAAAGGAACAGAAAAATGATTCTCATCTGAGATTTTACCTAAGCTTCTGGTAATACAACATGTTAGGAAGGGGAGAGGGGAAAAAAAGTAACAGTTCAAGAAATAGCCTGGAAATTGGATAGAGATGGTCTAGTGCTAGGAGGGAATGGCATGGGAAGAAAGAAGGATTAAGCTGCATGCTAAAGACAGTAGGAAGAAGGGATCAGTTATAGCAGAGAGTTAATTATGCTGTAGTTAAAGTCAGTATGGAAGAAAGAATCATGAAGAGACACTGAGGAGGGCTGGTAAGCCAGGCTACAGGATGCTGAGAAGCACAGAAAGAAAATGAAGAATGATGGAGTAGTCAAGGTGACAGGATCAGGATCTGGATTCAAGAGTTGTACCAGTGCACCACGAGAGAAGTGGACTAGAAAGATCAGTGTACTCAACAGTTTTCAAACTACAGAGCACTAAGCATACTGGCTAATATTCCCAACATAAAAGCAACTACAGCAAAATTTTGACTGCAGTACAGTCTTTTACTGACTGAGTCCTGAAATTGCTCCTGATTATAAACAGTCCCATTTTATCCTAACGTATCCCCACTTTTTTTAGCCAGATTATTGTCTATTGTATTTTTTCCCTTGGTGCATGAGACATCAATGCTGCCAGGCACTGACTGCTACAATTCTGTGTCACAGATCACATTCTGAACACATGCACATTGGACTGTTCTATAACGACTGGGAGAAAGGGTGGTGGGGAGGGGAAAAATGGGGTAGTTGACTGTTTTACAATAGGATTGAACCTAGAGAAGAGAAGAGTAGGTGTAACACAGTAGGACTTGGACCATCCAGGGAATAGACATAGTTTGCTATTTCTTTCCAGACTGCACTGCTCACAGAGGCAGCCCGGGTGGTGCCCAGGCGAGGTACTGGCACTACCTGGTAGACTGGGCCATGGTGCCGCCCTGGGGTGGGTGGCAGGCCGGCGGAGGCAGCGGCTGCGGTGGCTGTTGGTGCTGCATGCGATCCTGGAGGCTCCGGGCTTTTCGGATACTGATTTGCAGCTTCTTATCGACTAGGGCTCTGCTGTGAGTGCTAGCGCTGGCATCATGCATGGCAAGTCTTAGTTTAGCTAAAATGCAAAAGAAAACATAGCAGAAAACAAACAGAAAAAAGGAATAAAATTGAAAAAGAAAAAAAAAAGAAAAAAGATGCAGCAGGAACAAAAAACATGGACCATGCAAATACTGCCACAAAAGAATTCACAAGGATGCTACTGTTTCATTAATGCACATTCAGCTTAGCCAGGTGTACAAACACATTAATTGAAACTAAACCAAAATAAAATAAAAATATCGTTGTTTTAGCCCAATTTCTCATCCCTTCACACAGGCTCTTTCCAGCTCTACTACAATGATGCTTCAATCTGTCATGTACTCTTCTCCTGCATCCTCCACACCTGGGACTCCCTTTGTGCGCAGGAATACCCAGCTGGGATTTGAGATTCCTTGCTGGAAAGAAAGCTAATAGAGCTGTCACTACAACTGTATGCTGCACCCTTTATTCTGCAGTCCATAAAAGCCAATTTCTAAATGAAAACAGCACAGGAGCTACTCACCCTGTCTGCAGCCATTCTACACAGACAGAGGGGAGCATGGGGTGAGACAGCCAGCCAGTCATAATGGAAAAACACCAAAATTAAAATGAAATCACATAGCACACATTCTCAAAGGTCACAATGCATTTAAGCATTTCAATGTCCTAATGCTTTTTTCTTCATGAAAGTTAAAGTACAGCATAGTTCACTTCTGCTAATCCAGAAGAGTCTAGAGTGGGCTACCATTTTCTTCCTATGCTACACCCTCCATGAAAAACAGGGCAGCTTAACGGCCTTTGCAGTTCGGCCTGACAATGGAGAGAAAAATTGTGAGGATTGAGTGGGAAGGGGAACCACCTAGCAGGTGCTTGCTGAAACATAACAGCACCAAAAAGGGCACATCAGCACCCCAGTGCTGTTACAGCCTTAGCACTGGAGAGAACAACAAAATGAATGTAAACATGAAAAAAACAGAGATGAAGAGGAATAGGACTAAAACGTACAAATGAAAATGCTTATAAAAATGAAAAATTCTCTCCACCTGCATGTTCCTAAAGAGCAGCTGGACCCCCTATCACAACCTGACCACTTACTGTGATGCGGTGTTTCAGCCTCTATTGTGTATTAGTAACTGTCAAAGCGCAGTAGCTCAGGTGGTTACGGTTACTTACATATAGCTTCGTTACAGAGAGCCAAAGCTGCAGCACAATCCCCCTTCTGCTCCTGATTCAGCGACTCTTCAAAGATTGAGTCTGCCTCCTGCATCGACTTCTCAAAGCCATCACTCCTCCCTGCAAATGGGCAGCACCCTTCATTTTGGTTTCATTATTGCAGAACCCTCACTTACCCTCATCCCATTTGTGATCACCAAATCCTTCCACACGCGGATTCTTGTAGAGGCTGTGCATATTCCAGACTGCACCACCTAACCCTCTCTAAGCAGAGGTACATCTTGAGCACCCTCATATGCTTGACATCCATACAGCAAAACAACATGAAAGGGATTTTTCCGTCAAGTTTTCTTTAGCTGAGAGAGTTGTACCAGCTTATTCTACTATTTTCAACACTTTAAGTCAGTATAAAAGATGGTACAGACATAAAACAGAGTCAGTTCAAATGACTTCTGTCAAGAAGGAATTAAACTAAATTTAGAACCAAATCTAAACCAAAATGTATCAGTAAAAGAAATACAGCAGATTAGGGTTTTTTCATTGTATCTTAAGTTTCCTGACAAAATCCATCTGCCTCTTCTTCATCAAAATGGAAACAAACTGAAACAATCAACATGTCTGGGAAAGAAAATTCAGGAGTTGAGTGTGAACATAAATGCCTGCATGAAATACTTCCATAAATGAGTTTAGTGCATACACCTTAATTGCTGTAAGTCAGAATATAAAAACCCAACAGTCTTGCAACTTGAAAAACAAGGTGGTGGAAGCTGAGAAGAAGGGGACAACTGTCAAGAATTCCTTTTGTAACAATTTGGAAAACAGTGCTGGAGAAGGATAAATAATTTTGGACACAAAAAGAAACTGTGTCCTGGCATCATAATATCCATTTCTGAGAGGAAGAAATGCCCAAACTATTTTGTGTCACCTATTAGGCATTATGCAAATTATACACTAAAATGTAAACATTCAAATTAGGCAGGGAAAATAGAAAATAAAACTTGACTTTTACTCTGTTCGGGGTGGGTCTTTTTAATGGAACGTCTCTGTCATTGTGGCAGAGAATGTGAGAACCTTGATCAGCCAACAATAAATTTCCTTCTCTCAATCTGCATAACACATGCTGTGGCCTGACCTGCTCCCTAACATCGCTGTGCACAGATCTAAATACAAACTCTTTTACCATAAACCCCAAAGAATCTGCATTAAAAGCTAGTACTGGAGAGAGAAGTGAGTTGTTAGAGCAGTAAGTTAATCAAGCAGCACCTTCAGTTTCAAAATCAAGGCAACTGAGGCTTGTAATCAAGGGCAGAACACTAAAGTTAGCTTTCTTTGCATGAATTTAGCAGTTTACTTGAGGGGAAAATGAGTCACAAGTGTTCTGGAGTTCTGCATACAAGCAAGCCTTCCAGGCAGTCCAGCAGTCTGTGCAGCTATTATATCTCTGACTGGGGTGGGGAAAGGCTGAAAAGGAATAAACAAAGGCCTCCCTAGATCTCAAGTCAATGCATCTGGACTCCTCAAACATTCCACTAAATTCTTTTTTTGATTAAGCATTAGTCTAATTTACTTTCTTTTCAACAAAGAAAAGCTAAGTAATATTTGCTTTCATCAACTAATAGAATAGATCAAAAAGAGGGGTAAAGTACTGGAGAATATGCTGTTTTCTTTCATGCAGGAGAAGCAGAGAAGACAACATGCTCAGCAACAGAGGTTTACTTTTCAGTTTTTAAACCACTGGCATTTATATTACAAAAAAACCCCACTATATTAATAGAAAAATATATTTATCTACTCTGGTACATCAGAATTTTTGACCTGGTTACCAGCAGACCATAGCAGGACTGTAAAGTATAACTGATGGTCAGTAAAAATTATACACACATTCCCAGTCAGACATTCTCATGGAGATCATATTGTTCAGCTGTCACTGGCACAGTGTCATTCTGCCTGCTGAGCAGTTGGCATGGCTGTAGGTTGCAAAGCACAGGTGGGATCGTGTCCAAAACTGGCACTGCTGTGGGCTGCCCCTCTCCTTCCTCTCCTTGAGCAGCAAACCAGCAACCTCAACTCCCTTCTACATCAGGTTGGAGGAAGCAGCACAGGGATGCCAGGAGGCCTGGCAGCACAGGTTACCACAGCAGGACTGCCCTGATCATATACATTAGTTAGACCAGAGCCCAGGTGCTCACTCTTCTTGGCCCTGCTCACCCTCCAACAACCCCCAGCTAAGTGTTCCAGCAGGTTTCAAGGTTCACTCTTGACTGGGTCAGTGCACTTTATCCCACATTTCTCCTGAAGCCCCTTACTGGCAGATGGAGATTCAGGGCTAAAACAAAGTATTACATGTGAATCCTGTCATGTTCCCTCTGTTCCAGCTGCATCCTTCCAATTAAACCTGTTTTGCTGCCATCTCCTCCCAGAAAGATGAGGAGTCATGGAAAAGACAATCAAACTTCGTATTTGGTTTTTGATTTTTTAAAAATTCTTTTTCTCTAGAAAAGACAGGCAACTAAACCCAGCTCAGATTTTCAATTAGATCCAGCCAGAGTACTTGTCCCAACACCTGTGCCATGGGCCCACAGCCAGGCAGGGAGAAACACTGCAAAGCACAAGGGCAGAACAAGCAGAATAGCTCAGGGCTGCAAAGGTACTAAAATCAAGCAGAAGCAGAATGATGGTTTATATTAACCACCTCTGCTGCACATGAAGCTGAGGTGCCTGAAAGGTAAAAACAGCCCTGCCCATTCCAAGATGCTGGTTAAAGGCTTACAGCTAAATCAAGGTATCAATACTATCAACAGTGTGTATCACTAAAAAATTGGAAAAATGCAGATATACTAAGAATATCTCTACATTATTTTGCTTTTTCATTTAAGAAGAAATTTGGTCAAAATACTAAACAGTTTTTTTACTCTCTACAGGTTTGAAATGGACAGTATTTTACTTCCTGAAGGCATATGTCTGTAATGGGGGGTGGATGTGGCTATAGACACACACACAGACAAATCAGGAAACGACATTCAAAGGTTAAAAAAACTTCAGCACTACCATCTTGCAAAATATACTGCATTCAAAGGTTACCCTGATTCTGCAGTTCATCTAGATCCATAAACCTGCTGGGACGGGGATTAAAGCCCATTGCTGCCTCCATTTCCTTTTCTCTTTTTCTGCGTAGCTCTTGCTCATGTGCTCTCCTTGCCACCTCTTCTTGCAATTCATCCAGCTCACTCTTTAAAGGAACAAAGATGTCTCCACCTTCAAAACAAACAAGCAACGTTTTTGATAGCTACATCTCTTAAAGTATCCCTTGAAAGACAAGGCGATATTATTGGAGAATAAAATTAATATTAGGTAATAAGAGTCTGAGACCACAGAATTGCAGAACATAAATTTTGTTTAGTTTTATTTATAAAAATACAGCAGTTCTTCAAGCTCCCCTGCAGCACAGCCTATGGATTCACTGACTCACACAAACAGCATATAGAACAGAAAGAACCATTGGAAGAAATGACCCTAAGCTGATGATGAAATCTTGAGGCTTCTTGCTGCGTTTATAACTTGTAAATAAAGCTATGTCAAATTAGCCAGATCACTAGCTCGTGGAAGTTAAATGGATTCCAATGAGATGTTTTTCATCTAACTGCATGAAGTGGATGAAAACGGGAGGAAAATAAAGCACCTCAATATCCTACACAACAGAAATCCATCAGTTCTCATTCCCACTCCAACTATTACTGGTATTCACAAAGTGTCTCCCCTGCTGCCTTTCCCTTCCCTCTCTGGAAAAAAGTATTTCCTTAGAATGATATATAAGCAGAAAAGCTTAGCCTCAGCCCAAACAGCTTGTAAAAGAACATTCACAGTTTTAACAGTTTTGAATTTTGTATAGAATTACAAGCTGGTTTTCAGAACTCTACTAAGTTATGAGCTATGCTTGGTAAGGTTTTTTTGATGGCAGAATATTGAATTATAAGAAAGAATAGGAAAAAAGAGTTTTATTTTATCATTTAAGTCAATACACAAAAAGACATGCCAGAGCAACATGATCAAAGGAATATTCCAACAAGTTTTTCGCAATCCCCTTTGGTAAATCTTAGAATTATTTCTTATAAAACTGTTATGTTCTTCAAAGTTGCTTCTCCCTTTCCCTATACTTTCCCTGTGAACATAAACATCCAGAAAGCAAAGAACAGCTCAATACATTTTACCTTCCATAACCACCCCTACAAAGTGTACCTTACCATTTCCCATGGTGTGTGGGCTGTTTGTCCAGCTCCCAATTGATGAAGCTGAATCCATTTCCAAGATGCTGCTGCTGTGAGACTTTGGGATGTTACGCCATGCAGGAACAAAGGCACTTCCTCTCTTCATATGAACATCCCTCCAAGAAGAGAGTAATTATAGTTTACCATTTGACTAATTTCTCCAGGAGAAATTGTATCTACCTTTTTTGTAACCACACAAATACATACTTGCATTTTAATCTCATTTTTAAAGAAGTCCACCATAAGAAAATCTTGGAAGAAACAGGGGAAGAGAACGTTAACAAGGAAGACAGTAATTCTATTCCCCTCCGTAAGATGATGCATTTCATATTAAACTGTGGTCCAGGAGTTGTTCAGAACAGATTCTTACATATTGTTTATTGGCCATAAACAGTGCCAATTTGTGATTACCTAAAGCTTACTAAGTCAAGGAAAGAAACACATTGTGCTGTCTATTTTTACATACAAATATTACAAGTATGTCAGAAAACAAAGATTTCTATACAAGGCTACTGATTTCTGATTTTGTACAAGGTGTCTATGAATCAATGGTCTAATGCAAACAAAAAGCACTATGAGTTACTCAAAGTACAAGTTTTTAAATCGTAGACTAAAGGCACAGCTATTTCAGATGCATCATTTTAGGCTGTATTTCTCGCTCACTCAATCCCCGTTTTTTTCTCTGCTCACCAGCAGGAAGTTATCAATATACTGAGAAGAATAGGCTCCCATTTCCCTACTATTTCTCCCCTGTTCCAATACAGCTATATTTAAAACTAGGACCACTGTTTTGCAAAATGTTCTACACCATTATGTAACGACAAAAACAATCAAGACTTCAATCATTCCAAACAAGAATTTTGTTGAAATGTACCTGTGAGTATTTGAACTTTCAGACAAGGGCATGTCCAGACTAACTGGGCTGTTGCTGTTGCGCTCACTGCTTTCATAGCCAGACTCCATCCTCTGTATTAGGTGAGGATGTTGATCCACCATGTGGTGCTGGGTGCCCCGGCCCAGCACACCACGCTTGTATCTCACATTTGACTGGCTTGACCTTGTTTCGTGAACAGCATGCTCCTTCACCTCATTCTCAGTAAGTTCTTTACCTGTTGAGATAACACAGCTTGGTAGAAGACATAAGCTTCAATACCAGCAAAACATCCATACATGTTAGCTTCTCAAATATGTTTAAATCACCATCCTTAGTTTTGTGTAAACCCTGCAATATTAAACAAGAAAAACGCAATACTTTTACAGCTTTCCTAGCAATTTTAAGCAATAACCTGTTCACAAATTTATCTTTGAGTCTTTCTTCAGTATAACTTAGCATATTTCCCCTGAGGTAACAATTATGTCTGGAATGAAAATCCTTTCTTCCCCAAAATAATTTTTATTTGTACAAGATAATTTTACAGTATATCTAATTGCATTTCCAATACTCTGTCATACCTACTTTAGATGCTCTCATTTTTTACACTGTTTATTTTACTATTTATGATTTGTTGTGGCTTATACAGAGGACAGGAAAACTTGGGGTTTTTTTTAATTCTCCCTTATACATTTCACAGTCTTTCCACTTAATTCTTGTTTGCGTCCCTTCCTTCCCTGGCAGTGTGTTCTCTTCCCCTTCCCTTTACATATCTCTTTATGCTTCCCAATTATTTTCAATTGTCAAAACCAGCAAAGTCTCCATGTACAAGCTGCATAGCTATAAAATCTTTCCAGATAAATCATCACTGGCTTCCACGCTCTTATCTTCACAACAAGACCTCTGCACTGATACACAAGGTACTTTCTGCACCATACTCTGAGCCATCAAGTAAAAATACCATGATGAGCCAGAGGAAAAACCAGAGCAATACAAAAGCTTGCTCCAAAGGACAAACTTGGCACACTCAGTAATACAGCTTGTGTCCATTCAAGCAGGGTAGATGGTATAGTCTCCCTTAATTTTCCCTTAGACAGGAAACGCAGGACACAGAAATCAAACAGAACTACCACACATGCAATATGAATACCCACACAGGATTCAGTCTTCACAGACATGACTCACCACTGACCTGAATTCCATGCTCAAAATTTCACTTCCCACACATTCTGAAGTAAATCTTCTCAAACTCTTACCTGCTTCTTCAGAGAAAGGGCTAAGCTGAGTGTAGCCACAATGCTTCCTCTTGTCTTTACTGAAGATGCTGTCTATATTCAGAGACTCTCTTTTGGGTCTCCACGTTGGCCGGTACCTGCTAGATGAACTGGACTTAGATTCACTACTGGTACTCTCCGCTTCCCAGTCGCGGGTGTGCGCAGAAAGGCTTTTTGAGGGTCGTGTTTCTGCCTGATCCACGGTGTTCCCTCCGCGAGGGGAATTCTGCATGGTTTGGGAAATCTGCTGTGGTCTGCTGTGGATCATATTGCTCACTGTCTCTTTAAATTCCCTCAGCCTGCTGGTGCTGCTGGATGGTTTGGGGGCAGTTCTGGGGGCTTGTTTCTCCTTCAAGGTTTCCCCTGCAGTTTGTAGAGACAGCAAAAGCCACAAAAATAACTTCAATTAAGCTAGCAGCCCTACTTGCAGCATCTTCATGCAGACTTTGAGAAGTACAATCCAAAACAACAAAATTGTAATACAAAATCCAACACTCCCTAAACAAACATCCAACCAAAACAGACCTAAATATCAAAAGCAAAGAGAGGACTAAATAATGACAAAGATGGAAGAAACAATGAGGGAAATGCACTTACACACTGAGAACATTAAAAACATTCAGAAAGATACTGATACTTAAAATAAAGTAACATCTCTTGCCTTCACTGTGGTATCCTGATGACTGAGCCTCATCTCCTTTCCGCCTAGACCGGCTAGAACTCCTCTTGCGGTCTGCCAGCGAGCCCTTCTTTGAAACATGCCTCTGATTGCACTCACTGTCAGTCAGGTGGCCTGGAAGAAGGAAGAACACAGCGGAGATGACAAGAGCCTTCAGATCAAGTGTTCACTGTGCTAAGAGCAGCAGGACTCTTGCTCCTTAGGAACCACAGACACTCCAGCACTAACTGGCAAGTTTAGGTTTTTGTATCTGTAAGTTTTTGGTTTGTCTTGGAGAGGACGTTCCATTTTTAAAGTCATAAAACAACAATACAACCCCTCCAACGATTCTGGTTAATGACAGCTTATCCAAGTGCCAAGGAAAATGTTGACTCTGCTTTGTCTTCTAACAGTCTAAGGACACCACTTTTTTGCTGTCAGTTTTAATGACTATGAACATGAAACTCCTGAGGACAGCTTGCCAGACATTACTCTGTTGAACAAAGACTCAAACACAAGAACAAATTACCATCTAATAATAAATGACTGCACATCACCAGCTGCTCTGCACTAACTATTCATCTCTTTGCCTGTAGCAAACACTAAGTAATCTGAGTTAGCCTAGTCTACAGTGAAGAAGCCTCACTTGGCTCTCAAGGGCCAAGCCAGCCAATTCACATCTGCCACAAGCTAAGAGCACACCCACAAACTACGAACATGGATCAGCTGACACACAACACTCCCTTACTACAGCTTGTGTCTGAATGCCAGTATTTTCTCTTCAACACAATTTACTCCCCATTTCCTCATATCAAATGGGAATTAAGACAATTTGACATCACAGGTTTTCTGTATTGCCTTTGCTCAATTCTATGGTTCTCACACAGTCACAGTCCTAAACCTGCAAGCACAAACACAGGCATGGCTTTACTCACGTGAGCAGTCCCAAGCAGAGATGCAGGATAAGAAGGGAATTTATGATAAGCTACAAAGACTTTTTTCTAGCCTTTATATCACAAACTTTTACCCCTCATAGGATGATAGGAAATCAAAGTCCCTAATAGCAAATAGTGGTCTAACAGCCCCCAGAGTGGATAGCTGGCCCTCCTGAGCCTTCTCCCTGCTCTAGAGATTAGCACCAAAATCAACAACATTAAAAGCAGATTCTACATATAAAATTGTACCTGCAACAGTTAAAAAACCAATTCACTGCAACTACAATTGCTACAAAGATATTACAAAAAATGAGCAGGAAGGAATCCAAACAATAAAAAGCAAGCTACACAAGGTTCACTTTTCATTTGCAAAGGAAAGAGTCATTTTGTGGCGAATTTTTTTAGAAGCAAGCAGACTACATAAAAGAAAAGAAATTAAGGAAGCAAAAGAGAAATGTTGGCAATGAAAATAAAAGATGTGTAGCATTTTGGTACATAAGTCTGTGCTTTGATGGATTTTTTTCCCCTTCACAGCATGGACTGCCACATATCTTCCAGGAACTCCAAGAACAGAATTATCCTTGTAGTGGCCTCCCCAAGACAGAAGAGAGTGATGTTTCACTTCAGCATGCACAGCTTCTCTAGTTAAACATTCCAATCTGATAAAGATTGTTTGGTAGGCATCCTTAACTACCATGAGAGAAACTATTTGACAGTATTTAGTGCTATTAGCACTAGCTGAGGGTTTGCAGTGAATAAAGCCCAGCTCAGTCTTTTAGAATGAAGGCTGCTGGCTTTGCATTAATATTTTCTTCTCCTTTCAAAGACTGCAAATATTGTCCCATTGTCACCAGACATCTAATTGCCATGGAGGAGATGTCAAGAATCAGAAGTCTTTAGGACACAGGCTTTGTTGTCTTTATTGGGACACAGAAACAAAGACTAAATCCAATATAATGCATTAATATAGGAATTAAAATCCCAAGGATATAAACTAGCATTTAACACTCATTTTTTAAAATTCACTAAAACAACCATCCAAGACTTTTCAGTGCCTAGCAATGCTTAAAAGTTGTGTCTTGATGGATGTATCGCTTAAACACCTCATCCTCTAGACTTAGGATGGCTTTACAAGCAAACAGTAATATTCAAAGGAAAAGTTTGGTTTCACAGGAGTTCCATGTGTGTCTAAGAGCATGTCAGAGAAGGAAATTAAATCAAATGGGTTAAGACAGAATACCCTCTACTCCCTCCCCCTGAAATCTCAGTTGCATGAATAGGGCAGCCAGAATACGCACATTTTTCTCAGCAGCACAGGTGGGCAGGAGCAAGGAGAGGGCTCGTGCCCCACTCCTCTGCCCCCATTCTGAAGTACCCAGGAGCCTGAGGTCATGCAACCCAATGGTGGAGCTTCCCTGGAAGATGATGTGGGATGGGGTCCATAACTTTCTGGGCTGGAGTAGTGGGTAAATGGCCATTAAATGAAGAATCCTGCTCTTGCCCAGAATGATTCAGTTGACAGGTCAGTGTGGATGGCCTCTTTACAGCCCCACGGATCGCCATTTGATGACAGAGCAGTTGTATTAGTTGGCAGACTGACTTTTTTTGGAAAGGTAGTGGGTAGGTAAAAAAAGAGGGGAAATGCCCAGACAAGTGGTTAGCTAAGGGGATGGACTGACTATGGCTAAGGCTGAATCAGGGAAGATAAGGACAACTGAATTTAGGTGGAGAAATGGGCTAAGCTGAAGGGAATAACACAGGATAGAATCAATAGGAGAAGAAAGAAAAAGAAAAGGACAAAGTCACTAAAAATGACAGAACAAAAGGTTACATGCTGAACTTCATGCTTACATGTTTGCGACCATCCCCCTTACTTTTTCTGCCAACTTCTGCATGGCAAGTTTTGCAGGCAGGAACCTAACCCAATAAACTCTGTGCCATTTTTGCAGACTACTTAAAAAGTATACCACTATCTCTTTCAACGTTGTCTTCTTTGTACTCCAAAGACAAACATACATTTTTTCACATCACTCAATTTCTGCTCCAACTTTCTTTTCTTTCTTTCTCACACCCTACCCTAAGGCTATGACTGGTCCCTACAGCATTAGGTATTTGCGAAAACACTGCAAGGATTGTTGGGCTATCTTAACCTGGGTATTACAGTTACTCGGGCCTCTGATGAAGAATGACAGAATACTAAATAAAATGAACTTGAAACATTTTTTTCAGATTTTGATGTACCATCAATTCTACAAATGAACCAATTACAATACAAAAGAGGAACAACTTTACAAAAAAAGGACAAAGCAGTCTGACAGCTTTGACACTCTGGTGCAACCTAACAACTGCTGATTCTACTCTTGGGTCTTCTTAGAAAATCTATTTAGGGAACATTAAAGTAACTTTTCAAACAGAAATAGCAGATCCTATTTCTGATGCTGCAGAAGTCCGACCTTAACTTATGCACTACTTTTTTAGAAGTGATGTTGAAAGTTACTGCATGCAGAAACAGGCTGACTGTGGACACTGGCCATCAATAATCGAGGAGATCAAGTCTTTAGACTTCCAGTTAACCTCTTTTCAACTAGGGAGTGTGAGGCAGACTGTTCAGCTGCCCAAAGGAACATATATACAGACTATCTTCTCACTGGATACTCCGGCTTAACTTGCTTCCATGCACAGGCAGGAAATTATCTTATGCTCCTCACTGGTGCAGTAAATACTACCAGCACTTAAACAAAGTCTTTAGTTCCCAAGTATGAGGGACACTGGTGATGAAAGCACCTTTTCCAGACAGCTGCAACTCCTGAAATGAAGTAACTGCCCGGACATGAGAAAGTCGCTCACACAATTACCAAATCCTACAACGGGGCCATGCAGACTCCAACTCAAGAATTACATAACAGAGCAGGCAGTATTGTGGATAACAGAAAAACAAATCTCTAAATGCTTGTCTGGCTAGACACAGGTCTACAGAAGCCAACAAGACTTTTAATAATGGGGTTTTTTTGGTGAATGCCAACTGTTCATTACAAACCAAAAACTCAGCATATTAATCACTGTTTGCTATATTCTATTACAAGTTGTGTGTATATATAGAGATATTTTCAACTGGAATCCACTGCAGTCATCTTATCTAGTGACCATGATCACACACAGATGTAATGGTATCTGCTACCTGTGTCCCTGCTGCTTTGTGAAGCGGCATCATTCTCCACATTGTAGATGACTGTCCCCTGGGAGTCAGAGGAGAAGTGACTGACCACAGACTCGTGGTGTGCCTGTTTGTAAGGATAGCTGTCTGTAGAGGAATCTGTCCGGGTATCACTGGAGATGGAAGGTTCTCTCCCTGGAGAAAAAAGTAATGTCAAGGAAGCAATGTCAAATTTCAATCTTTTTCTGCTCTAAAAATCAAGAAAGACTAAGAAAAGAGAGCAGGGGCAACTATACAGAAGTTAAGAGATAAACAGAATACCAAAGATACCAACTCAGATTCAAGAACACCAGAGATTATGGGAAAAGTTTGCTCCTTTGGAAGCAGGTAGACAGTGTCATTCCTTCTGAAACCCCATTTCTTTCTTCCTCTTTTATAAGTACAAGTTTACCAAATCTTTTTAATATGCAAAATTAAACTACATCCACTGGACTGCAAAGTACACATTAGTACCATACTGAAATTATTGCTCATTTTCAACACTGTTGAAAATGTTGAGTGCAACTACAATATGAAACACTGCTTTGGGGAAAGCAAAAAAAAATTACTCAAGTACAAAACTATTAATAAGTGCAACAAGAACATCATGTTATAATAACTCACAGGTTTCATCTACTAAGACTCAAAAGCTATCTGGTATAAACTTTGTACTGAAATACTTTTATCCAAAGCAACCTGCTCCTTCTCAAGAAGCCAGCATTGATGCCCTACTGAAAAGTATGAAGTATCATGATTCAGTTTCAATACAATAATACTTGAACTCATTAGTGGAGATGAGAAGGGCAATCTCCTCCCTCCACTTTTCAGTGAATAAAACTTAAAAAAAGTAATTACAAGTAAAAAATCTAAACAGTTTGAAGACTATTGGTAATTTTACATATGTGATATATACACTCCTTAATACACAGGATATTAGTTTCATACTCATTTCTCCAAAGAGAAATTAAAAAAGAAAAAATACAATAAAGAAGGAAGTTATTCTTATGTTTAACTGAAAACGCTGACCTTGAAAGCACTTTGTATTTTTGGTTAGAATAAGCCCTGCAGTAAATGTCCTATTTAAGGACAGTTCAGATCTTTTGAAGTCAGAAACTGCAGTTATTGAAGTCATCAGCTAGTGTTTCTCTCTACATCCAAATCATACCAGGTCCTTCACTTACCCCATCCCCCAGTTTCTTTCTCCAAAGTTTTTTGGAAAAAATTGCTATCCAAACAATCAACAGTCTTAGACCAAGAGAGAGGTTCACAGATAAAACACTGGAAATCCTCTTCAGAATTCTTGATCAGCTTTAACAAGCAACAAGGACCCCTGCTGACAATAATACACTCCAAAGAAGGAAAACATTCCACATGCCACATTTCAGTGCGAAGGCACAAGGCCCAGAGCCCACACTGCTTACCTGAGTCCTCACTGTCATAGCAAGTCCTGCTATATTGCTGTAAATCCACCTGAGGGGGCAAGTCTTGCGTTGACACTGGAGTTCCTCTTGGATCTGCATAGAGCAGCAGCAAAGGCTGATAGTGACCCTTAATGCACTTTGTCACAACATCTTTCCATTTTGGACCAATCTGAATTGACAACAAGAGGGAAAAAAAAAAGAAAAAAGAAAATTAAGGTTTTCTGTCATTGTTTTCTCTAATAAGTTCTCTTTTCCCCCCATCACAATTATTTCAGAGTTTGATTTTCTACTGACATACTTTAACTCTTTTATAGCCAGCATTGACATGGACTCAGCAAGAAAGCTCCTGAGCCAACCTAATTAAAATCCAGGTATTCATCATCCTATGGCTAAATTGATTACAATTCCTGCTAAAAATACAACTACAAAAATAGTAATTCCCTTTCAGATTTTTTTCTGTAACTTTTCATCCTCTGGAATGTTCTAACTTTGCATCAACCAAAAGGCAGAAGAATTTTTAATGAACAAAATGAACAATAAAAGATACCAAGACAGTAAATTCATTCAAAGCTAAATACTTCAGGTGTGCAAATCTTTCTGCTGTGACAGAACCTCTGCAAGCACTGATAGGCCAGGCAACTAATTCACATAGTAATACTCATCTCCCAGGTTTCACCTGACAGACTGAACATTTACTCCAACAAATTTGCTCTTTACATGAGTATTCCACTAAAGCACTGCAGTACCTATCCTTGCAAATTTTTCTGCTAAGAAGTATGACTGAATATATGCATTAAGAGGTTTTCACTCATTGAGACTATGTTTGGCATGTCTACAGGAGAAAATTTTCCTCTCTCACCTTTATGATTCCATGACTAGAAGGAAAAAAGGAGAGTGGCATGAAATAATGCCAAGCAATCTAATGGGTTATAATGTCCTACCAAGATCCCAGCACTGGTGCCTTTAATGTCAAGGACCTCATGCTTGGTGAAAAAGCTAAAAAAAAGCACTAACAGAAGAGCGGAAAATTTGTTGTTGGCAGCAAGCACTGGAGAAGACTGGCATGCAGACACTCAAGCAGAGTTCAACAACAGGCACTAAATAGCTATACTGCTTGTCAGCAAGGGAAAGACATGGGTGTTAGCTGTATGCACAAGCAACTGTACATTTTCAAACAGCATAAAAACAAGACTAGGAGTCAACAGAACAGAACTAAGAATAGGGCTTCTGAGATTTCTGGTATGCTTTTTTAAAAAAATATTTCACTTTGCTGAGAAAAAAAGAGGAACAAATTTGTGAGGGGAAAACCAGCGAAAAACCCTCTCAAAATCTGTAGAAAATAGAATGGATTTACACACAAGTAGCTAACAAATTTCCCAAAGAGTGTTTTCCTAAACATTTTTTTCTCACCTCTTTGACATGAGCATCATCAAAGTACATCCACTTGCGGATTTTAGTCTGGAAGAAGAAGGTTGAATAGTGTTTTCCATAGTAACAGATCATTCCCACCAAATACAGCTCCGAGTGTTTTGCTCTGTCATCAGTTACTCTGAAGAAGAGCTTCAAGAAGGGAGGCAAGAAAAAGAGAAAGAGAAATTAATAAAGTGCTCAGAATTTTACATACTGCTTTATATTCAAAGACCTCCAAGTACTATAGAGAGGTGTCAGGCTTTTATTTCAAAAGATAGAGAAAACAAGGCAATAAGTAATCATGCAATGTTTAAGCAAACTCAGAGACACAGACCAGAAATGGATTCTGACCAACTCACGAGATGCTCTAAATTGAGTTAGACTTGGAGTATGTGTACACTTGAAGGGAAGACATTTACAACAAAGATAAAATACCTGTTACATAATTTGAATGTGGTTCTATTCCGAAAATTTGTATTCTGTGTCATGCTTGCTGATTATATCAAATACTGTTTAAAACATTCATTCCTTTTTGCAGAAACAAGGTGGTTTGGACAGTAAACAGCTGGCATTTATTCTGACTTGATCAAGGGCTATCCAGAATATAGACAGACTAATTTATGATGCTAACACTTAGAAGATCAACTGAAGACATCAGCAGATCAAAATAATTCAGCACACAAGAAAAAAAAAATCTTGTCTCTTTAATTGAATTTTGTTAGTTTGAATTGCACAGGTCTCATGTTTTAGTGCATTACTGCTTTACTACACAAAGACCACACTGTTTCATAACCACATTTCCATCAACTCACACTGATTCTGGTACATTGTGCACTGGACAATGCTTTTTTTCTTTAAACATCATGTGTATTTATATATTAACTATTTTATGTAGTATCTCAATGCTGCAATAAGACACAGCTACAGTTTGGTACACCAATAATTCAGCTCTAAAGCATCAGTTAGTGCAGAATAAGTGAATCCTCCAGGGAATCCTATTTAATTCAGTCTGTCATTCAATCACACAGTGCCAGCCACCATCTCTTAGAGACTGTTCAGTCACAAGTAACTCTTCAGTGTTATGACCACACATTTCACCAAAAAGAGGAGCTAAAGGTAAAAAAAAAAAAAAACCAACAAAAATCCCAAAGACCACTAAACTACTTTTTGTCTTCAGAAGAAATAGAAATAAACTTCTGTTCTTTAAAATGAAAGAGCACATATGTATTTTTATAGAAATAGCACAACCATGATCCAGAATTTCCTTTCACTTGAAAGTATTTTTGCAGTTTCAGACATTTCAGAAACTCAAGGATATAGAATTCACAGGTTTTTCTAAGGCTTTCAGAGACAGGTCACATCCTTGGTTCTACCCTCTACTCCTCTTTTTATGGACACCAAAAAGGTGGAGCTGGTGACTTTATATTTTTTCCATTTGCTACTGTAGACTACCACAAAAAAGACAGCCTTTGTAAGTAGTGCCAAAATAAAAAAACAAACTCACATCTCCCAGTTTAAGGCAAGTTCCCAGACTGTGAATCACATCCTCAGCCAGATCAGAATGGTCTGAGTCCCAAACCAAGCCAATGGTGATGATCTGTGGCGAGTTCATCAGCACACGACGAATACGGATCTTCTCCCCACAGTTACTCTGAGCGGATAAATAAAACAAGACACTGAATTCAATTCTTCACTTGTTACAATGTTGGGGCAAGGCACTAACAAGTATAAGTCTCAGAATTACAGCTTCCAAAGAGGAGGTGGTGAAACACAGCAGAAACACTCAGTGCCAAGGTAGGAGCTTCTCATGTCAGAGATGAGATGTGCTATCAGGACTATCCTGCATTCTCAAGCTTTGAAGGAACACTGCCAATCCTTCCTCCTGCTATTGATAATGATTAAAACATAAGAGCACAAAATGAAGCTTATTTAGAACAAGATAAGCAAACATACATGGAAGATCCTAGTAACATTCTTAGGAATTGGACAGAAAGGTCACTTTTGATCAGAATCTCAGATTAAAAATTGTATCTACAGAGACTGATGCTTTATATGACAGCATCAGGAAAAATTTTCTGCTTTGCTGTTAAATTTGAGTGTTTCTATAGGGTACCTCAAACACCCCATCTTAGACAGTATAGTTAGGTCTGTATTTGTATAAACACGAGAACAGTAGCTGAAAGATGAAGAGATTAAGAGTTGTTTTAATAACTCAAATGAGTTCTACAATTCTTATTTCCTGTCTTGATTTTTCTTCCCATTTTTCACTTTTAAAATAAGTACCAGTGCACTTTGCAGGGGAGAGGGGTGTCAATGATGCAATGGAGTGAGGAGGAGAACATGACAAAAGCTATGACAAAGTGCATTCACAACATTCCTTTTCTCCCCTGTGGCACATGACAAAGGTACCCCTAGAAAATTGTAAGAAAAAAAAAAATTTCATGCTGAGAATCATTTCTCTTGTCTACAGAGTCCAGTTTCACAACAGGATATAATAATTTCTGACACTAAAACCAGGGAAGATATCACAAAGCACCTCTTACCCACAGCAATCTAGAAAATTTCATCAGAATTTCAGTCCCAAACATCACTGAGAGACAAAAATGAAAAATTAAAAAAAAAAAGAAAGAAACTGCAGAGGACTCTGATGTTTAAATATTGATATGAGGTCTTAACATTAGGATGACTTTTTTCACATGTATTTTGAAAGGTTCTTTTAAAGTACAGGCAATTCTGTTTATTACCTCCCAACCTATCTTACTCTCACATTGTCTTCTTCGCTTCAGCATTTTCAGCATGACAGCAGGAACACGGCATCCTGATAAAAAGCTTCCTTACCATAACTTTGAGGCCACACTCAGCTAAACCTCAACAGAAAATTTTTTTTGAGTATAAAAAGAAAGGAGCAGCAAATGCCGGTATGCAATTTTATTCAACTGATGATTTCACAAAGAGCAGTTTGCCCTGACCAAGAATGTTTTTCTATTAAATTTCACATTCTTTGGTTATTAAATAGATGGACTCATATGCACCTTTTAAACGACAATAAAATATCTTAATTTCTTTTACTTAGATAAGTAGCCACCACTTGCCAATATTAAAAAGTATTTATTTCAATGGAGACTTTTACTGAAGGTTTCAGAGTTATAAACTGGGAGGGGAATCAGGTATAAAATGGAAATACTTACACTGACCCCAGGGACCAGGTACACAAGACCTCATGTTAAAGGTAATGCACCTAACAGTAGCATTACATGAAGCAGCAACTCTGCAGCTGTTTCCTGCCCTATCTATTAATCAATATGTAAAAAATGTTTGATGATAACTCTTTTTGCATATTTATTAAAAGGCAGAACAAGATATTGAACTCTTACTTTAGAAATCTAGCACTTATGCTAGACATAAAAAAATCAGTATCTGTTCTTGTTTTAATGCTTGTGGCTACTCAAAGCAGCACCCATCATCACTAAGTTTTCCCTTCCTTCACGGAGTACCTGTGAGACACTGAATTCACACCCAAAGAGAAGCAAGGCTACTCACTGGGCAGTTCCTCAGGTCCCCCATGGTGCTGGCATTCTGCAGCAGCTCTCCAAACATATCTGGAGTTGGCTTCTCCCGCCTCTCCAGCATACAAATAGCTTGATTGCTTCAGTATAGACAAAGCATGGAAAACAAAAGTTTAATAATAAAACCACAAACCCACACTAATCTAGTATATATTTCACCTAATTTTTTTATTAAATTAAGAAACTTTAAATACAGAACACTTTATATTTAACATTGTAGTACAGGAAAAAAAACCACATAGTTAATTGTGAATTACTACATCTTCCACAAAAATACTGCACAAAGAAAACAAGTAGAACTGAAAATAGAAATAGATTGCTTTGTTTAAATTTTGTATCTTAAAAGAAAATTTAAGCAATTGATAAATACTTGGTTTCAAAACTAAATATTTGCTTCAAAATGTGCCTCCTTCAATAAGCACAATTATAGTAAAGTAGCACAGAAAGACACACTCTGAATAAAACTACAAACAAAAAATAGCATGGTACCCAATTGACTTCACTGCCCAAGTTGAAAGAAAGATATGTACACAAGAGTATTAGTGCTCAAAGCATGTTCCAGCTTAAAATGGTTTCAGAGATGAATAAATATATTAGCATGCATAGGAATTCTAAAAAAATGCATGACTTAAGATCTATTGTGATATTTCCTAAAAATACTGAATACCATTTACATAACTATTTTGCCCCTTTTCTAACAAATAATATTCTCATATACGGTGCCTGCTGGAACCTAATGAAAATCTGCAGCTTGATGGAACAGCAGGCATCAGCCACAAGGGGGATGCTTTACAGTACTCTTGCTATAGAGGTGAAGTGGTACTTTTAGGAGATCTGCATGTGAAGAATACCTAGCAGTTTTCATGACAATTTTTTCTGTAACTATAGATATCACTGAACCTATGTATCTCACATGCCAGACATAAAACAAAGAAAAGTTATTAATCCCAATAAAGATTTCAAGACAGAAACAAATAACAGATTCCGGCCTTAATCAGATTTAAAAACCTTCTAACCGAGCAGCCATATACTCAAACAAGACTTCTCCAGCATTAGCTCAAACAATCTGCTACAGACTTCAGCTCATGCTCTGTGCAGCACCTTTAAAGAAAGGTCACAGTAACCAGGGAAGTTCCCCCTTAACTAGATTAACCAGGAGCTATATATTCATCCAAGAAAAGAGGATTTGAGAACTACAGGCTGGTCAGTCTCACTCCACCACCTGGGCCCATGACAGACTAAATCAATCCCCTTGGAAATCAACCCCATGCATGTGAAGGATAAGGTGAGCCAGGGCAGTCAGCACAGGTTTACCAAGGACAAACCATGTCTCCAGTGAGAACTTCCCTTTCTGCATCTTCCCCTAGTTATTGAGAAACTGTCCTGGTGACCATGAAGGAGGAAAAAACCTTACAGTTCAGAACTGAAACAGAGAGCCCAGAGAAGTCATGGAATTTTTGTCCTTTAAGCACTTTCAAAACTCAGCTACACACAACCCCAAGCAGCCTGATTTAGCTTTGAAGTTTGCCCTGCTTTCAACAGGAGGATAGAGTAGATGTCCAAAGGTCCTTTTGAACCTAATTTTTTTGTTGTTTTTCTTATCTGTCTTCTTAAATCACTTGCTCAGACATTACAGTCTTTCAAATGTACATGAGTCCTTGCTACTACAGTTGTCAAGATTCAGAATCATAAACAAGCAGACACACTGATCCATGCCTAAACTACCATCTTCTGCTTCACTAAATCCTCATGTTCTTTATCAGAGTTATCAAAGCTCTGCCAACTTTGAACAAATCATGTTCTAGGCATTTAATCAATAAAGATCATAAAGATCCAACTGCAATACCAGGGTGGGAGGAGGAAAAAAAAGAAAGAAAAAGGTGGGGGGGGGGGGGCAGAGGAGGGGGATACCTGTGAAAAACTCAACTCACCAGAGTGAAGTTGTGGAAATATAATGTACCATCTGGATGAAAGGTAATGGGTCAGAGGTGGCACCACAACTGGTACAAACACACTAAAGAAAAGAAAATATAATACATTGAACAAGATGAAACAGGTATTTCCACTGCAACACTTCTGCCTGTACATTTCTTTACTGTGGCAATGCATGTTTTAGGAATGAAAACATAAAACTTGACAACTGGTCCTTGGCATAAAGCACATATCTTTACCTCACCTGTTCAAATA
The DNA here is from genome assembly GCF_028769735.1 of Zonotrichia leucophrys gambelii. Lineage (NCBI taxonomy): Eukaryota > Metazoa > Chordata > Aves > Passeriformes > Passerellidae > Zonotrichia > Zonotrichia leucophrys. Next base: position 20,062,821 of record NC_088176.1, read on the forward strand.
AAGTCATTGCAAACTTCTGGTGGGAGACACAATGTGGTGCAGTGCAAATGTCTTCCTTTGTCTCATCTGCAATGTGGAAGTGAATTCGCATTAACAGGTTTTCCTAGCCAAAGGAAAAAAGGAAAAAATGCATTAGATAATTTCAACTGCAGACAAAAGTTAAGATACAAATCACAAAAGCATGCCAGATGCAATAATGTTAACGACAGAAGGCTCCTGCAAATTCATGAAAGTTACTTCAAAAACAAAGAAGTTGGTATTTCTTGGATAAAAAAAGGAAATGCCCTCCACTTCTGATCTGAATGGCTGGATCAGGCAACCATTTATTTCATTTAATAGCACTGCTGAAGACTGCTGCTGATTTTTCTGTCCAGTTCTCAAGCATCCATGGATATGACCAAATGTAACACAGTACCTATGCAGTTTTAAAAATCACTGGATTGACACTAACTTCTCATCAACACAAAATAAATCAACTTCTACATTCCATGAGAGCTTTGAAATTTGCCACATCAACTATATTCTATCAAAAAGGGGGAGAACTAACAAATGAAGAGGCAGACTAAATTCTGTATGAAACAAAAGGACCAAACATTTCCTAGATACTAATTAATACAATCGCATCTGTTTTAAAGTTTCCAGGAATCCTTGTCCCAAGACCTTCTCTCCTCCCACTGTTGCCAACATTAATCTGTGGGTGCCAGAAATCTCTTGGCAACTCTTCCAGCAGAACACTTTTCACTAACACTACTAGCTGCCTGGGTGGTTTATAGGCCTGCAATGAACAGGTCAAGATTAATTACTTGGCAAAACATCTCTAACATTGTACAACTTCCCTTGAAAAATTTTCCTGTGGAAATGCAGTTTCAGAAAAACTGGCAAACAAAATGTCCTTTCACCCTTTTGAGGAGATCCTTAAAACTAGAATCCTGGATCATTCTTTTAGTGCAACTTTTTCACAATTCACATCTAAAGCACACTGCAGAGGGCAAGCAGCACACATGCAAAAGAAACTGTAAAAACAGTTACCGATGCTATTACCATTTCCAAATCATTAGTCTGAGGATCCCTCTGTGCACTTTTCCAGGCCAGACATGCAAAGTCTGTTGCAATTTGGGGAAAGAAAAAATAGTGGGGAAAAAATTAAGGGGAAAAAAAAAAATCAGGGAAGATTGGGTAGTGGTGGGCCACATCTCTGCCTGACAAACCACCTTTCAGTTATACTCACAAAACATTCAGCAGCATCATCCATGATGCCCAGCTGGAAGCGTTGCTCATCCTGAAATGTCTTTGCAAGAGCAGTGCGCAGGGCATCGGAAGGCAGCACCTTCTCACTGCTACACTGAAACTGGTTGAATATACCCTAGCAAAAAAACAGAAAGACACTTAAGTTACTGTATTTTTCAAAATATGACTCAATTTGTATGAAAACAAACAGCAAACATTTAAGTTGTTTGGATCCAGCAACACACAGATACTTGTACAGTACACAGACTACAAGAACAAATCCCAGGAGTTCCTCCTTTGAAATCATACGCACCTTTGTGTATCTCTTCCTTTTCTTTCACAGATACAAGGGAGGGTTAGCAATTTAGGATAAAAATTCCCTCAGTGTCAATCCCCCCTGGATCTATTTGTCTTTCTCCAAATCTGATTCCTGAAGCAATGAACACCAAAACATCGTGCTTTTTATTTCCATCTCTCCCTCTCCATTTAACTTTCTCACTTCCAGCTTACCCATGCCAGCTTGCTCCCTCTTTTAAGCAACTCTTTCCAAACATCTCTAGCTCTTAAACAGCCACAACTTGATACTTGCACACTTGAAGAAATTTGCCCTTCCTAAGTCCAAGTGGGTAAGAATTAGATGATTTCTGTATCAGCATGCAGGAGGGAAAAGGCAGGATGTGAATAGGAACAGCAGTTCCCACGTACAGCCAGCTGTTCATTTGCTGCCATAAACCTGCATTTTCACAACTGTAACTCACACATCACCTGGGTAACAACCATTTGCAAGGATAAGCAATTCTAAGAAGACACATTATTTTGTGAAATGCGGGTTATATGCATGGAAGTTCTCTACATATTTCCAACTGATTAAACACCCACATTTATTTTGTGTGTTTGCGTGCACATGTGTGTGAAATATACAAAACATCATCTGAACAGTTAACTTTCACTGTTCCCTTCCTACAAAAACAGGAACATAATTCTGTATGCAAGATATTCAGTCTAAGTAAAAAACTTCTAGTCCTTATTTTAATACAAGACAACTCTCCATCACCACTGTGCTCTACTTTCTACCTCATTTCATATGACAAGAAACCATCTTCATCAGTGTCAATCTCAAAATTCTGCCTGTCTTTTCCTATAAAACTGTCCTCATAATTTTTCTAAAGACAGTGGAAAAGCTCAATTCATACTGCAAGAGAGGAAAAAGGGATCACCAGTCTGCATTTCTGCATTCTAAACTTAGTAAAACGAGGAAAACAAAAATCAAACTGTTTTGCCTGCTTGATATTCTTTCAAATCTATATTAATCTGCAGTGATTCATAATTCTTCCTTTAATTACAGAAACCTTCTCCCCAACATACTTAGGATCTACAGTAATTGGAAGTCATCTAAATCTTTCTCTCCTTTAACTATTTTTACTTGTTTCTCATCAGGAAATGGGAAGGTAAGCTGGGAGGTTTGCCAAATGGAACAATCTTGTCTGTTTTGAGGAAGCTGGAAAAAGTGCCAAGCACAGCTGTCACTGTACAGGCAGCAAACTACCCTCCACACCCCTGCCATTTCTGCCCATAGGAATGGTACAATTTACAGTGCTGACATAATCTAAAATAGATGTAATATGCCTATATCTCTTTACTGCAAATTTTATTTTGGGGGTTCTCAAGGTGCTCATTGATGGAAAATAGCCCATGGTGCTGAAGCTCACAGCTCTTCTATTATTGTCTTTATTAGAGTATCACAGAATCATGAGAAAAGGGTAATGAAAAGAAAGCCATGAGGCAGTATTATACTTCATGAACTACAGACAATACCCCCCTCAGTTATCTTCTATATATATAGACATAAAACAGAAACAACAACAAAGTCTCTGCACTTAAACTTGATTGCCACTTCTGTCCCTCTGATAACTGAGCAAGTGTCATGTTTCATTAGTGAATTTTCTCATTTCAGTGACCCTTAAAAAAAAAAAAGGCAGTGAAACACAACTCCACCCTGCTTCACATTTTGCATTAAATCATTTAAGAGCACTCCAAAATATTCACAACTGTGCTTCAGAAATGTGTTTATTCTATTTATTCAATCTCACTTCATAGATCTGACACTTGTCTAGCAACTGGTCAACAACCTCACTGCCATGAGCCGATGGGCAGGATCTGGTTTGCTTCAATGAGAGCCCTGAAATGGCTTTGCACTCCTGAGGGGTGAGAAACAATGCAGGCTTAAACTAGGTAAAAAGAGAAGCAAACAAGGAAGCTGAAACTCTTCGTCTAAACTTCTATCTTTAAAGAAACAGTATACTTACCACGGAACAAAAAATAATTAAGCAATGTCAATTCTGTGAAGAATGCAAAAATCAGTATGTAACAGATTCCAATATTACATGGAAGAATGCTTCCTCAAATTTGTAATGACATAGCACACAATGGTATATAGTCCTATTTAGATTACAAAAGAGGAACAAAAACTTAAAACCGGTGAGTAATTGTGCATTTTAATTTAATAAAGATCAAATCTTATTATGGTATTTCACAATGCAGTTTAGAGCACGTAGGAAGTCCCAAAAGCACCTCAAATGGAGTCAAAAGTACTCTGGAACACAGGGGAGTTTGTTTTTTCTTAGGTTTCAGTCACTGGGGTTGGATTGGGGTTTTGGGGAGGGATATGGGGTTGTTGGGGTTAATTCCCCTTTCTTTTCCAAGATAGGTTCTTTGCTCCCCTTCAGAACAAGTCTATCTTGTCTCTCAGCTTAGACGGACAGGTGTGGCATTTCCTGCAATTTCATCACTTCACATTATCTAAGTCCGATCTCCCTCCTTAATTTAATGTCTTGCCTGTGAGCAATACTGTTAAATGCTCAAACACTGGTTCCCTACAGAGGTACGGAAGCCAGCTGGGTGCAGACCAGGAAAGCACTCCTCGTTCTGCCCCAGGAGTTCTCATGGCACCTTTCTTCCAAGGGACCGTGCAACATGAGAACTTCATAAATGAAACATTCAAACTTCATTCTCCTCCAAAAACGCCTTCAACTTCTTCTGAAACTGAAGATGATGGAAATCCCATCAGTGCACTCACGGTACTGATGATCTCTTTCAATGCCTACGTTCCAACACAAACAGGCAGTGGCAACAGTAAGAATGAACACAGCTAAAAGCCCCATAAAATGCTAAGTTTCTTCTATTTTTCCTGTTTCCAGTAACTAAAATCAAGGAGGCAATAAAAAAAAAAAATTACCTTAACATAAAATCTAAGAATTATTAATACTGTATTAATAGCAGTACTTTGATTTCTACACTGAGGAGATGGTTCCTGGCATGTTGGCCCGTCTACAAGCTAAGACAGAACAGTGTGAACAAGGGATTTTTCAGATAGCAAGTCTGTGTTCTGGTTATACTGCATTCCTATGAGAGCTCTATATGGAAAAGAAGCCCATCTCCCTTCACATCCCCTTCCCTACAGCTCTTCATAAGTCTGGAAATGCTAGCAGAGAATAAAATTTGGATGTGCATGTGCTCTTTAAGACCAATAAATTCGCTACGTCCATCTAGTTGCATATAGACCTTCCCTAAATACTAAGATCAACTCCCAACTACATTGTTATCTTTCACCAGCTTGCTCTCAGATGGGTCCAAACCTCTAACTTCCTTAACCATCTTACACTATCAACTGTAGGGCCTTACTCCATTTTTTTACTACTCAGCAGGCTTTTTCATAGTTTTTAAACTGAAGGCTTCATATCCTTTCTACTACTACACAGCTGGGCCCCTGGCACCCATCAGAACAAAGCCTTGCAGTCAGTGGGCTTCCAAAATAATGTCCTCCACTCTGGGAACTTGGGAGTGGGGATCACTATGAACTTCCTAGATGTACAAGGAAGGATCAAATAAAGGAAAACAACCTAAGTTTTGAGACCATGTATATTTATCATACAGCTCTTCAAGAAACCTTGAAGACATTTCAGAACACTAAAATTCACATGCATGGTCATAACCCAAGTTTTTTTCACCTGGTTTACTGATTAAAGATAACAAGTACTCTTTTAGGTAATCCATGGGCTTGACAGGCATTCTTGGGAGTTCTTTTAAAGATCTGAAAGTTGCAATAACTGCAACCCCCCTCCTATAGCTTACAAGATCTGCTCCCAATTATCTTTAATAGTGTTTGGAATCAACTTCCTCCCTAGGAAAGAAGTATTCCATTTATTTGGGGTAAAGTGACATCTGCAGTGTGTAACTAACCATACTGATGAAACAAACCAAATTTGATACACATTCACATGCGACTTTCTAATCAAGCATGCAAAAGTAGGCTGACATAAGAATAAATTGATGGGTGAAGACAATAGGGAACAGCTACTGAATCAGAACAGTGTTTATGCACTGTAATTTTGAGTTGTGTCCTTGGCAGCTTTCTGGGAACTAACCCTTCCAGAATTATATAGAAGCTTCTTCTGAATAGGGATATCACTGCAGCTCTAGTGGTATGGTATTTCAAAGAACAAAACATGTTCCCCTCACCTTAGTATTCCCCACACTAATCAATTGTTTCTGGGTTTTGGTGATGGGATTTTTGCTTGCATAATTTTTTAAGCTTTCTCTCCATTCCAGTAGCACGTCTTTCTCATCCTGCTCAGGGCACCTTTTTTTCTTGCCCGTAGTACCTAATCTCTCATTCAGAACATCACACTCTCCCACTGAAGCCTCATACTCAGTACAATAATCTGTTTCAAATGGCTGCTAAAAATCATTTTTCTCCTATCCAAACTCAACAGCCTCCCATACCCACAGTATTTTCACTTGCTCAATTTCTTCCCCACATTTCCTCGTGTTATATTCACCTTCAAGGTTGCAACAAATTCTATGTCTATTTGGTTTTGTGTCTTTTGATCTCTTTTCAAACTTCTAAGTCTGGTGACAATCAAGCTAGATTTCCATTCATTCCCTTCTTTTTATGTACCTTCCATTTGTGCTTACACTGTACCCTGAATATTAAGATCAGGTCCCCAGCAGAGACTATCAAGTCAGGCACTTCTGGCTACTACCAAAATCAAGTAAAAATAATACTTTCCACAAGTCTTGTTTATGAAGGTGGCAGGAAAAGAAATTCAAATCATAGAATGTGCACATCTACTAGGTAACAATTCATTAACTGCTTCATCAAGATCAAAGCAGCCAATTGTTATTTGGAAGCTTCAATTACCAGTTTATTAACTCAGGGAACTGTACTTGCTGCTAGTTTATTTGGCAGGCAGTTAACTGCAAGTGCCAACTGATGGAAAACATTCAAACAATAAAAGTAATCATTTTATGTGTTTTGACTACTATTCTACCTGAAATACTACTGTCATTAGAAAAAGAGCATAAAAAAGAGGATGTAATCTTTGCAACCAACTTATTATGGTCTCAACCACATGATGAACATTTCATAATAAATCACTCAATTTCAAGCAAGTGGCTTATGAGAACCCACTGTAGTCATTCCACTTTTTTAAAGTGCTGTAAAATCCTACTGTTCTCCATTTTCATCTTAAACAACATCATCTCTACACAGAAAATTCACATTCTTCCTGCTTTTGTTGCACATGACAAAACAACAGAAAAGACCAGCCCTATTAGAATGTATCAATCAATAGAACATTCTTCTTTGTGACCTACAAAAAACACTCAGTGCCGTATCCTGGCACTATGGAGCTCTCAGTACAATCCCTGGAAGGAGAACAAACTCTCTGTGGCATGCTCAGTACAGTGCACGGATTTCCCCTTTCCTACCCTCTTCCAGCTGTGATAAACACCAAAGCAAAGTCATGCTGGATAAAAAAGGAAAATAAACCAAATCATAGTAGACTTCATCATAAATAATAAATCAAAAAGCTGTTCCAGTGTTATGGCAGGCAAACCACATAGTGGTAAGGACAGCTGGTATATTGAAAAAAATACTTAAATAATGCCACATTTTAAGGGGCAGCGTTTGGGGCTCCAGCACAGAGTCTGCAACTCTCCCTTTTTATAGCTGTTGATGCAAGGTAACTTCCAAATAACCAAGGAGCATATCTGGAATGATATCAAGGTTTATTTTCTAGCTACATAAACACAGGGAGCACATCAAGTTTTAAAATGACTTCAAGAATTTGTGAAATGGGAAGTCTTCAACATGGTACAAATATAAAATGTGATTTGATCAGGTATGACATCACTGTCCTGTGATCCCATATTTGAAATTACAAGTAATATTTAGAGAGCTAACTGAGCAATTACAGTAAATACAGTGCATGACATCCAAATTCCTAGAAACAGTTGCAACAAGCCAAGAAAGTGTGGAAAAAATACAACTTCTTCAGTGTTATTCCATGGCTAAATTTAGATTTAGCTTAGAGAAGACTATCTTCCTCTAGAGCCAAAAGAAAGAGGATGTCACCTCCAGAGCAACATTTTAGAGCAGGAGAAGAGCATGAAGCATCTCTATACAACACAGCTGGTGTCAGGTATGCTGTGAAAGGACCCTGAAGTGAAGTAGGGGAACATGACATAGGCTCCTCTCCACAAGTACTGTCCCTTTCCCAGGCCAGGCTGGAATCTGAACATACCAGCATGCTCCGAAGAAGGGTAAACATGTCCTGCCTCCACCTTGCCTGGTCTGGACAAGTGTTTTGGGCAGATCCACCTGGCAGCATGCAAGGCTAATTACCTCTCCCCAGACCCTAATAGGAGATTTTCGCATGGTATAGAGCTCCAAATTCTGGTGTTCCCACTGGATCCAGCCACTTCTTCTCCCTCATCTTAGCAAAGCCTAAGGCAAGATTCAAGAAAAAGAGGTTGTCAAAGACCTGGAAGCTAATCCAGCATTATCCTCTGGCAGGACAATAGTTAAAGGCTTCCAGAGCAGAAAGGAGAGCTGGGGCAGGGGAAGAGATGGGCACAGAAGGGAGGGGATGACCCTGCTGCCCTGGAACACAAAACATGCTCTTGGTGATGCTTGCAGCATTAGGTGCACATTGAGCACATAATCCCACTTGTCTTACAGAAGTTTACACATAACATGTACCAGACAGACTTTACAGGAGGAAGAAAATAGAGCAATTTGAAAACACTGATCCAGAGGGCAGCAGAGAACGAGTAAACACCTTGAACAGCCTTTTCCCCCCTTCTACTGCCTGCTTAAGGAGAACATGAAGATGAATGGGACCATCTCCATGGTTTGGGGCTGTCCCTTGTGAATATCCCTACCTTTTCAGCTGCTTTCAAGCAAGACAGCTTACGTTTCTGGTGCCCAGAGGTTTTTTTAGGAGTTGAGGGGAGGTCTGGTCACCCCCAGTTTCACTTAGAGTCAAGTGACAGCCCTTATAACTCACCTTTATAATGGTATTTGACTTGACAGCAGCACAAAAAGGGGGAGGGGGGAATTTTCAAATACTTATGAACACACATCAACATTTTACAAAAGATAATAAAAGTGAAAGCTTGGCACAAGATCACCCAGAGAAAGAGTTTCTGGAACAGGCTTTGGTAGGATGCAGAGCAATGTCCCATGAAGAACAGACTGCACATAGAGTATATGCAAACTTTTTGATGTGGATCCAGTCGGAATCTATTTTTCAAGTTTTGGTTACTGTCCACTTTCATAAATAATTGTCTGGGTAATTCCTCAATTGCTTATGTGTTCTTTAGGGTTTTTGTGAGCTCTAGGAATTCTGCACACAACCAGACACAAGTTTGCCAAAATGTGCAAAAGTAGTAGAGGATTTGGTGCAATATTACTGTTTTACTGGAAATTCAGGGTTGTAAAAACTGCCACCTAGGAACATTATTGCTGAGAACTTCAGGTCAAAAAAAAAAGCCAAACAAAACCAAAAACACACACACATAAAATCTTTGCAGGTATCTGAGAGTGAAGAGACAGCAACAAAGTTTTCAAAAGCTGCTTATTAAAAAATAGACACACGGCTGCATGCATAGAATTTGTGAATTCCGTCACACCACCTGTCATTTCCTAGTTTATAATAGCACACTACACAATTCAAGACATCAAAACCAAGGATTGTACCAACAAAACTAAACATTATTTGACCCAATGTCTGCTTTTAGTACATATATTTCAGAGATCCTGTCATTTTCCAGTTTTCCTGTAGTGCTTTCCCTCTCACACCAGCACTGCTAATCCACATGTATCTTTGTCTGCAGTTTATCTTTCAAGATCAGTAACACAAAGGTTCATCCTCTCCTTCTTCCTGCAATATTCTTTCACATCCCTCTCCCTCTTTTTTCAGTATTCTATACAGAAAGGCTTTTAACTATTATCTCCATATTAAAACCTGGCCTCAAGTGCAGAGTTGAGAGTCTACTTTCATTCATGGCAGAACCTGTCTGATCTCCTGGCATTTCCTTGATCATGTTTTTCAGTTAAACCCCAGAACGGCAAAAGCTTACATTGATGGTAAATTCCTAAATCCCTTTCTTTCTGACCTCATCTTGGCTAACAAAGAATACCAACAAGCACTTGACACTACTCAAGGGCATGATCCAAAAGATACCTTTAAATTATCCCACTGAACTTAATGAACTCAAACCAGATCATGACTAAGTCTTGTCATTTCCCTTTAAGGAAGGGGATATATTTAATATTCCATCTTTTCTGTGTCTGAAGAGCTGTATCTCACTTTGGATGCACTACCTTGCTCCTAACCCACTGTTACATCCTCTTCCGATGATACTGCTGTAAATATCCTCCTGTCTCATCATTTCAATAGATATGTCTTGAGACAAATTTCCCCTCAAAAATAGATAAATTCTCTCACTTCATGCCTTAATAGTCTCCCCTTTAGTGTTCATTTGCCAGGGAAAACTCCTCAACAACAGCCCAAAAGCTCCCTACATAATTCATTTCAAGCCTGTTCTCTACCAGAGCACCTGTGACATTACTTAACAGCAGCAAGACAGCTGTTATATCATAAATATTGCCTGGGAAGTCAGATGATCTTAATTTAACCCTGCACTCCCTATTTTACCATTTTTATAAGACACAGTGTCTGCCATTTTTATTACTGTACATAGAATTCATGACACAAATTCTCTACAATTAGTTTATATATTTAGTTGGATTTTACAACGCATTTGTGATCAAAGATGATGTTTAAGTCTCAAGTTCAGAAAGGAAAATCACTGCTCAGGAAGATTAAAGCTAGGTATTTTCATCATGTTTGCATCATATGCATTTCTCCCATAAAAAGCCAGGGGTTTGAGCTAGCAAAATTTAGAAAGGGGGTCACAAAAAACCCCCAGAATGCAACAAATTAATTGATAGAGACAAACAGAGACACAGGATTGCACAATTTACTCAAGTACATAGCAGTACTCCAAATCAGAGCTAACATCTAGATCTTACTGTCCAGGCAGCCTCTATGACAGTCAGTTATTGAATCTGCAGCTACAAACAGAATTGATGTTTTTTAAAACAGA